>NC_053410.1:17639723-17963890 GCF_016859285.1 Xiphias gladius
AATTCCAACCACAAAAAATCAGAAAGAGGATTTTCAAAACAAAATATGTCAATGCTATGATTTCAGTGGTATACTAGTATCAACAGCAAGCGTTTAGTAATGGCCACGTTTCATAATAAGGTATTGAGTTGCTTAAAAGATTCAAAATCTACTTTATAGTTCTCCTTCCACTGCGGCCGCTGTGATTGACTTTGATTTTGACTGTCCTGTCTCTATTGACTGACTGCGTGTGAAAAGAGCAATAAGCTTCAGAGAGCGCCTGCGTAGAGGGGGTCTAACATGAGAGAGATCCTGTCTTATCTCCCCCTCCTATAAAAGCAGAGCTTCTTCAGGAGGATGTAATTGTCCTCTCTAATGACTTGCACTTGGGGTGGGGGGATAAAGAGAGCACAATAAAGGACTTTAGAGGCCCTCCAGTAGGAATCCTTTGCTTCAAATGCTGAGCAAATGAAACTACCCGTTGTTTCCTCAGCTCAGATCGAGAGGCTCTGTCACAGACATGGAGGTGAGGCAGGACCAAAGCAGGCAAAGGCAAGAACACCTGCTGGGGTCTAATTGGTCCTTGCTGCAGTTGAATGGCTTCCTGTGGCTGCATGTTTACTTCCCATTTGTTCTCTATGCACTGTTTCCCAGCCCCTTAAACAAGGGAGGCTCACTTTAAATCTCTATTCCCACATTTCCCGTCTCTGACTGTCTGTCTGCCTCCTTCCCTTTTCGTCTTTGCTCAGAAACAAAAGAAGTTGGCCTTTTCCAAGCTGCAGCAGTATGACTCATACCTGAAGTCCCTCCCAAAAACCAGTTATTACCTGGTAGATCTTGTCCTGAGAGCGTGATTACAACAAAAAATATCACATCTGACTTGAGATTTCCTGCATGTTCCATCCTTCAGTATAACATTCATCAAAGTCATCTGTCCCTGTATATCTGTTCTGAGATCTTTGACCTCCAGAAGCAGTTAGCTGAGCGTGGACATCTGAAAACCCTCCACAACTGGGAAGACTTTTATAGGTGCATCAAGTATAATGGTCACCCATCACAGCTACAGACAAGTCTGCAGGATGGCAGGAAGTAGAGTAACGATTCAGGTCCATACTCAAAACTATTGGTTTTTCTTCTTCTTAGATCTACAGTATAAGGAAAAACAGTAAATGTGACTATGTACGTATGCGATGTAATGTTAACAGTGCTAGAAAGCAGGTCTGCAGCTGATTAAACATCTCAGTACAAGACATCAGAAAAACATCCCTGCACTGCTGAAGATAGAGGACACAAGGATGACGTTTGCCGTTCCAGGTTGTGACTTCCTAAGCTCCAATAAGTCTGCATTGGGTCCAATCAGATTAAGTACTGACTGCCATCAACATGCATCACTTTTTCCTTCGGTAAAACATATATCAGTGGGTACTTTTTATTAAGTAGATCTATGGATAATTATAGGCAAAAGTTTCATCAAACATTTTTCAAATAGATTTCTCTCATCTCTGCCCTTTTGATCATATAAAACATGTAAGTTCACAGTTTAGAGGAGCCTAAAATGTTCTACTGGTGCCAAAATGTTTGTCAAATAAAGTTTGATCGCTTATAGTATATTGACTGTATCTGAGGACCTACAGCACGTCTGGGGTTTTATGTTCGGAAGGTAGAGCCAGTATTGGTGGTGAGTGGGCAGAGAGATGGTACTCAGCTGCAGAGGCCTCTGGTCTGAAACGGTGAGTACTCTGGATCTTTGTTTGCGCTGCATTCAAGAACAAACACAGACTCCACTGGAGGCTTGTTTAGCAAGGACCCTCCCGCAGGAGAGAGCTGCGATTACTCACGTAGAAGTGAGATGACCAAACACAATCTGACCCCTCTGTTGTGGAGACTCACCTCCTCGGACGGCCACTCTGACTCTTGCAAACATCATCCAGGGGAAAATGTTGTAATTATGTCCACTACAAAAGAGATATAGCAATTGGGCCAGTGGTGTCACTTCATGCCAGCACTGTGAGCAGATGTTGAAATGTTTGGAGAGTTTCTTCTCTTTTAAAGCTTTATGGGCTTCCAGGCAAACACTGCTCCATTTACCAAAAGTGGCAGAGATAATCTGAGAGCCTGTTAGACTTTGAGTTGTTTTGCGGTTCCACTCAAGATTAGTTATATAAGTATTCTAATAAGTATTAACTACGTAAGTAATTCTAAAAAAACAAAACAAGTTAACTATGTAAAGTATTCTTTAGTTTTAGGACATTTATTGAAGATTTTGCTGACACACCACTAATTTCTTTCCAGACTTCGTCATCAACTGACACTTCTAGCTCAATTTTTCACCTAATATCAACTGACATTTCAACTTCTCACCGTGCTTGAGCTTTGATTTTCAGCAGCTTTCAGCACTTTCACTACAACTGACACTTGGACTTCACTTAGCGCTTGCACTTAAACTGAAAACTTCATTCAGCACTTCCCTTGTAGCTGCTATTACAACTTCCAATAACTTCATTTCGAATGCCACTTCAAATGTTTCCCTATTTTGGCTCTTTTAAATGTGCCAGATGCTAAATTTCAGCAGCAAGTGCACACAAACTTTCTTTTCCAAATATACCCTTTTTCTAGTTGAAGATCTTGTAATACCTTGAAAGCACTTAAGACATTGATTTAAGTATATTTTTCTCCCGGTTGAGTGGTATGCCTGCCACTGTGTCTTCATATCCAAACACACAACAGATTAACTAAAGTGCTTTAATTTTCAAATACGAATTTAACAAATTATTCTATACCACTGTTTTAGCTATTAATGTAAAGAAATTAATCTCCAAGGAATGTTTTTTAGATCCACTTGTGTGAATGTTTGCACCTGTTCATACCACCCTCAGTGGCCTTTGTGTTTACATGTTGTGAATATATAACAATACAGTGTTATACTGTTGTTAATTAGGGCTGAACTCTGTTTAGTAGGAGCATGTATGATGTTAGTACGAGGCTGTCACCGTGAAACAGCGCACTGGCTTGGGGACATTAGGAGCTTGGTAAGAAGGCAAGTGAAGGCCTGTGCTGACAAGTCTTCCATCAGTGTGAAATCTCACCGCTCCACAGGCAAACATGGCGAGACAGCAGCCCCCCGTGCCCCCAACCCGCCTGTGCCATAGGCACATTCCCCACATCCATGAGAAATACCCAAAATAAAAGCAATTAGAGCTGGAGCCAAAATATGGAGTTGGCAAAGTCCTTGGTTATTTTTTACAGTAATGAGCCAATTTATCCAATCTGTCCTGCTTTGTGGCTATTTATATGTTTATTATTAGCTGTTATAATTTATTGGACAGTTGAGGCGGTAATTTGCTATCTTTGTGGCCATCTGGTCACGGTCTCTTCAACATGTTGAATTTCACAAGTACAGATCTGCAAAATTTGATTGACTAGAACATACCGTGTCTATTACTATAAGTTGACCCTAATGAGTGTAAAACCTAGATAAGACTGGGGCTGGTCCAACTGCCTCTCATGTTGCAGGATCCTGCGAGGCAACATTCTATTGAGTTATTGGAGTTTTTCATATTCAAGTTTCTACAACATCACCTGTCAACGTGTCAGCACTAATATTGGCCATATATGAGCGCACAGGTCCACATCCTCATTCCTCCACCTGCATCCTGTGCGGCTCGTGGGGTTTGTATAGATCTGTTACCTGCTGCACTGTCCTGTGAGTAAACGCTGCCTTGCTCAGGAGTCCTCCCTGGAGCCAGTTTGCACCCAGCAGACAAAGTGTGTTGTCACCCGAGTGCGCAGTGTTATCGGGTGTGAGTGGCACCACACTATAACTACTCTTGAGAAGTAGCAGACCTTCAGGAATATATTAACAACCCAACATTTTGTGTGCAGGTCAGACATCACAGCAGCAAGAAAGCTGATAGAGATGTTTTTACACATTTGCAACTGGTTGACACAGTTTTCTTCAATCGTTATCCAATGGGTTAAAATCTGAGTTCCTGCGGAGGGTCTTTTGTTCTTCCAGCCTTAAAATGGACTCTTTTCAAATGTCTTTTGTGTAGGTTATTAGAGCAAAGGTCTGGTTCAAGGGAGAGTTTGGCGGAGCTGATCTTCAGGGGCAGCCAGGAGAAGGATGCAATTGAGCAAATGTTTCCCAAGGTTAGTATCCAAACCACAGGGGCAGTAATCCCAGTTACCAGGAGCAGTGAGTGGCAAACACACCTGGAGCAGTGATCACCCAACTGCCATTTCAAACCAACACAAATAAACCCATCCTGATAGAGTAGACTCAGCAATGCAATGTATTACTGTGGGATTAATAATTGTTTTTCTTTGTGTTACGCTGAGCTTTCCTTTCAGTTCTTCAATTTTCTCCCACCATGTGTAAGTGACACAGTAAACTTAACAAGCAAAATATTAAAGGGATGGTTGACATTTTGGGAAATACACTTATATGCTTTCTTGCTGGGAGCTAGATGAGAAGATTGGTACCACTCTCATCAATGTGCAATAAATACGAAGCTTCTACTAGCAACTGGTTATCTTAGCTTAGCATAAAGACTTGAATTTTAAGAGGTGATATAGGCATACTGAGCATTATTCCAAACCTTTACAATGGTAGCAGACATCAGGAGAGAGGCTGATAAAGAGAAGAAAAGAACAATATTGGAGATGAAGTTATGCTCATTTGCTGAGATGAGCATATACGGACAGGCACGCAGGACTCATTTTTCTCTCGCCTCTGTGTCAAATTGGGCCTTAGCAAACAGAGGATGAGCCTGGATGGAGGGAGAGCAGGGGAAGGTAAACAGTGGTGAGACAAGACTGGTCAAAGCATTACTCACTGCAACTTTTTGTTGACATCTCAGATCCACCGCTGCCGGAGAGGCCTGTCAGACCTATTGACATGTCGGAGTGTCAATCCAAGGTTCAGGCTTTGAGTTTTTCTGAGGCACCTATATATATGTACATACAGTATGAGTGGGAACTCTGGTGAAGTTAAGGGAACACAACCACCATACTCTCATAATGTATGCCCTGAGCCTGTTATATCTTTCTGTTACCTCCACCAAGGAGGTTGTGTTTTTGCCCATGTCTCTTTATTATTCAGGAGAATTACGCAAAATGTACTCAACCAATTTCCATGAAACTTGGTGGAGGGATGGGGCATGGGCCAGGGAAGAGCCCATTAAATTTTGGAGCAGATCCAGATCATTTATTATGAATTTGAATTTTTTTCTCTGAAGTCTGGTGTGTGTTGTTTGACATTGGCCTTGGTGGAGGTCTGCACTCTCTGAGTGCCATTCTAGTTTTTTTCTTTTTCTTCTAAATAATGTGGTTAGCTTTTGATTATCTGAATGATAGTTTAATTGTCCTGAGACAGGCTGCCTCTTCACTTAAGAACTGATAATCGTGATCTTTACAACACTTTCTACTTTAAATTTATTCTTTCAGTGATTGTCTGTGTTAGCCACCAGTCTTTTGTTTCCCTATCATTAACATGGAGGGATACAATTAAGTTACTCTGCAACAAATATTACCTTCCTTTTGATCCTTAACAAACGGGATCGGGGAGTTGTTAGTTCAACTCTATGGTAAGTTTTATTGTCATTATTTTAGGTCATATTTTATTGCATTATATCATCATGTTTCACAGTTATTTAATATTTATGTGATAAGTTAATGAGAACAAATCATAATGCCGCTGTTTCCGCATCTTTTAGCCAATTTAATCCAAATTATTTGACATTTATATCACTGCCAACTGTTTTCCAAAGCGCTTTAGATATTTCAATGTGAACAACCTGAATTTTGCAACATGGGTTCCATTTATGACATTATAAAAATCTGTCGGTAGAGACTTGAAACGTGTTTGTCTTAGATAATAAATCACAATGAATACTATATATGTACCTTTTCTGCTCTGTTGTTGAATAGAGGACTTTTGATTTGTGAAACGAATCTACACCAACAAACTACATTATCATGCAACAGTGTCAAACACCAAGTACAAGTTCAGAAGATGTTGACAGTAACATCATGGGTTCAGAAAGTTTGTGTCTCACAAAGTGGATTTTCAAAAATTCAGTACACAGCATGTTATAAAAATGGTTAGCTGGAAAGTAAAATGATTTGAAGTAAAGGTGTTAAAAAAAAAAGCAAAGTGAATATATCCTTGAATGCGTTTATTTGACTTACACCTGCATTTTATTCTTTTAGTTTAGGGGGAATGGGCTGGGAGACCTATAGTAGCATATAGAGCAATAACATTAAGTCACAGTGCTGCAGTCTCTCACCAGGAAGTGGCCAAGTGTGACAGTTAGCGCTGGTTGGGTGTTGGAGGGGGAGAGAAATGCGCCAAATGGGACACTAGGACTGTGGGAAATAACACTGGCTATGACACCCCTGACCTTTACTCCATGGTTATCTCAGCTCGTACACAGGGCCGGGGATGTCTGCTCTTAAATTACTAAATTAATAATGGACAAGGAATGATAAATAAATGTAATAGGTGCCACTCCTAGATCAAAGTCCCCACATTTGCAACTCTACAGCCTAACATTATGAGGAACTTCCAAAGCAAGATGCCTGATTTGGTAGGTCAGCCATTAATGTTGCCACTTTCAGTGACTGTGTGTGGAAGGTCAGCACAGGACAGCAGAGGAAAATGCTCATATATTTACTACTTTTTCAAACCAGATTATACCTGCGATTCCCAAGAAGAGCAGGAAAACAGAGATTTACTTGAGATGGCTGAGACAAATGCATGCTCTTTGCTTAACCAACATGGCTTTCTCCCATAGGTTGGTAATTCAGTGAACAGACAAAAACATGAAGAAAATGATGCTCTGACACTGAGAATTTAACCTTTTTCTATGAGTTCAAATATGGGTTTTAAGTAATATTCAGGTCCCATAAGGAGACAGGAGATCAGAAGTGTATTCAAGAGGTCTTTCAACCACTCTTTAAACTGAGCGGGGTTTGTTTTTCTCTGCTTGCTGTGAACTCTGGTCCAGACTGTTGGACAGAGAGACAGACTTGCTGTGCTGGCAGGAGGAGCGAAGTGTCCAAGATTTGGTTAGTAACACAAACCAGCCACAACACAACACAACACCACAGAGCTCTATGAAAGCTAACATGTAGCTGTCACACACTATCTGACTTTCAACAGGCAACAGGTCACACCGAATAGAATTAACAGCATACAGTGGTTATTTGTGAGCGCGACAACGCTGCACTACATGTCTGGATGTAAAATCAGTTCATGCGTTATTCCATTCTTGTTCTTCCATAGATGCTACCAGGCATTAACTCCAAGCAATTGAAGACCAGCAGAACCAACCAGCCACCTCTCAGCTCTCCGAAACAGTCAAGAAGTGTCCAGAATGACCCACCTTCATGTCCCCGGCAGCTGAGCAGAATGACCTCGGCCAGGTGCATGAAAATAAATATGCAAATCCTTACTTTTTTTTTTTTTTTTTATTTGTTTGTTGGAGACAAAAGATTGAATGTCACTTGGCATGCTTCATGAGTGGGTGTTTTCTTGGTAGCCACCGATGTTTTGAGGCTCTGCTTTTGGACACAGCAGTGTGCTGCCGTAAAACACCTGATCCCTTATCCATTTAAGATATGTGTCAACAAAAGCACATTCAGGTAAAATTATTTCTCAGACTGAAGTCATTTTTGTAAAGATTGTATTGTTTATTAAAAATTTTTTTCTGTTTTCACTTTAGATAATTGACTATTGGTTTAAAATATGGAGACACTATACAGATAACACAGATATCACCACCATAGCACCTCTTAATAGGGAGTATGTGCAGTGTTTTGTCCATGTCACACTGGTAAATTTATATTACTTTTAAACTGTCATATAACAATATTACATGACAATACTATATTATTTTATAGTTTAATCATTATCTACTGATGTTTATGTGTCAGTTGTTTCATTGGTTTTAGTTCTATATACAATAAAGACCTAATACATGGAGGTTTTCTGAAACAAAAGTGTCACTATAACAACATTTAAAGCGCGTAAGAGTTGAAGCCTGATGATGATTTTGGGTCAGCAGTATGTTCTATTTAGTGACACTAAACTCACACTCAACCCAACTGATTTCTACTGAGGGTATAAAACTTTAAAAAGGGGTAACAAGTCTTTAGTTTCATTTTTTTTAAGGCTCTGTAGTTTTTAGCAAACCTTACACAAAATGGAGTAAGTAGTTTATTTGTTGATGCTTATTTTTTAGCCTCAGATTAACATGGGCATGGGCATATACAGAAGCAGGACAGTGGATGATCCACTCATAATAAACAACAGTGGCCAAGTTCATCTTAAGGAAGGCAGACGTCTCCCAGTGCCATGGTGTGGCGAACAGATATGGTTTTAATAGTTTTTTAAAAACAATTTCTGGACAACAGTGGAGCTTGATGGCACAAGAAAGGAGCTAGTTAAAGCCGCATTAGAAACAAAACTGGACTAAAATGTAAATCTTGTGGGGCTAAAGACCAACCACGGCCAGCCAGGCCACCGGTGGTTTAGTTTCTGCAGGTGTCGCTTTGATCTAAGTGTCAATATTTACAGGTTGATGTAATAAAGTAGGCTAAACTGCCTCACTCAAAACGCTGTCATCCTGTGGACCTCCATGATATGGCCGCTCCCAGCCAACCAGCGGCGGGCCCGCACAGATCAAAGAGCGGATGAGCCAACCATCTCTGCCCCAAACGCGCATCCTGAGCTGGAGCTTCTCTTCAGCCTATATATTTGGGAGCTGTTCGTGACGTGCGGCGTCCTGAGATAGCAGTTGTCTTGGTGAAGACAGAAGAAGAGGAAAGAGCTCCTTCATTTTTTTTTTTTTTTTTTTCAATACGCCCCGTGATTAAAACTACTCAGCCCTGGAGCTGTTGGACAGGATGGCCACAGGCGCTGGCGAGTGCCCCGGGAAGGCCAGCCAGTACCGGGTGGATCACCTCCTCAGTGCGGTGGAGAGTGAGCTGCAGGCCGGCAGCGAGAAGGGCGACCCCACGGAGAGGGAACTGAGAGTCTCCCTGGATGAGAGCGAGCTTTGGCACAGGTTTAAGGACCTTACAAATGAAATGATAGTTACAAAGAATGGCAGGTGAGCTTAACTGTGTAAAAAGGGTATGTAATAACTAGTTAGATAGATGAAACACCGCACTTTTAAAGCTAATAAATGTATTTTTTAAAATCGTTTTTCTCATTAAGGCGCATGTTTCCCGTGCTGAAAGTGAACGTGTCTGGATTGGACCCGAACGCCATGTATTCTTTTTTGCTGGACTTTGTGTCTGCGGACAACCACAGATGGAAATATGTCAACGGGGAGTGGGTCCCCGGAGGAAAGCCTGAACCTCAAACTCCCAGCTGCGTATACATCCATCCGGACTCTCCAAACTTCGGAGCGCACTGGATGAAAGCTCCCGTCTCCTTTAGTAAAGTCAAACTCACCAATAAACTCAACGGAGGGGGTCAGGTAAGGAGACTGCAGGACATCCGACGTTGTACCGATACCGATGGTTTTTTCAGAGAAAATGTGTCTTTCCACGTATTATTTTTTTTTAAATCTTTTTTTCTCCCACCAATCCATGCATTCATTTCAAAAATAAAATACACATGAAACTTATAACTCGGGCGTCATAAATAACCATCTTTGTGCTGATGTGTTGTTTTTCAGATAATGTTAAATTCCTTACACAAGTACGAGCCACGCATCCATATAGTGCGCGTGGGAGGCCCAAGGAGAATGATCACCAGCCACTCTTTCCCAGAGACTCAGTTCATTGCAGTAACAGCATACCAGAATGAAGAGGTTGGAAACAAAATATTTGTAAATAAAACACTGATTAAAAATGTATTTTACTAAAAAAGAATTTAACAATAACGTTTCTTGTGTGTGCGTAAAATGTGTGCGTAACTTTACGCACGCTTTTGGTTTATCTTCTGTGATTTTTTTCTGATACCAAAGCACAACTCTCATTTTTTTTGTTTCTTATGTTTGGCTTTTAGATAACTGCTCTTAAAATAAAGTACAATCCTTTTGCCAAGGCCTTCCTAGATGCAAAGGAGAGGTAAGACTACATCTAAAGTTTTATTTCACAGGAACATTTAATTGATGTCTTCAAGATGCGGAAAAGTTCGGTCCAACAATATGTCTAGAAGACATTAACTAATTTTTATTCTCGCAGAAGTGATAACAAAGACACGAGAGAAGATGCCAATGAAAACCAACAATCAACTTACTCTCAATGTAAGTACACACTACTCTTTATTTCTACTTTGTCCAATTTCATGTCAGACTGGTAAGTTATACGGTGCTCAGATGGTCCCATCATGTCTGATCTGTTCTCTGGAGCCAGTAGGTGGCTGGTTTATTCCTGGGACAGGCTCCCTCTGCCCTCCTGCCAGTCCTCATAGCCAGTTTGGGAACCCCATCTCGCTCTCGCCGTCCCATGGCTGTGAGCGCTACTCTACCCTGCGGAGCCCCCGCTCTGCCCCCTACACCAGCCCGTACGCCCATCGGACTAACTCGCCCAGTGAGTTCCCTCTTCCACCTTTTACCTTCATGCATCCAGGAATTACACCACTTCCTGCCTGGCTATTAACAAGAAACTCAAACAAATGTTGTTGAGCGAGGAATGTTTTGCATTCCTCTGGCTTTTGTGTGAGTGGAGCCACAGAGCTGTAAATGGCTGGGTTTCAGACGGGGAATGTATGGGCAGAAGATTCACACCTTTAACTGTCATACTGATATCAGAGGGACAAGTCCTGAATGATACTGAGAAAACGGCTGCTTTAGTGATACAGGATTTGATATCTGACAAACATGTATGAAACCATCAGTGACCTGTGTACCTCCTAAACCCCAGTGCCTCTGTTTGTAGCTGGTTACTCCGATAACTCTTCAGCCTGTCTGTCGATGTTCTCAAGCCACGATAACTGGTCCAGTCTGCAGATGCCAGCACACTCCAGCATGATGCCCATGGCCCACAATTCCACTTCTAATGCCAATGCTAGGTTTGTGTAGTTTCTCTTTGTTTATTTTTAATGCGTCTACTCAAAAACATAAAGAAGATGATGGAGACGGAGAATATAACTAAATTAGAAAATACTTTTAATCTTAAGTAGTGACCATCTCTCCACACATATTTCTGTTTTCAACAAATTTGTTCCAACATTGTCTTAATATTTTTTTGTATGTAATGTACTTGTAACTCATAAATATATCTAACAGACTTAACACAACCTAAAAATTCATTTATGGATACAATTTGGACTTTTGTCTGAGTAGCACCTCTAAAACATCCTAAGAAGAGATGAGTAAAACGTTTTCTGTCTTGTCTCTCTGTACAGTCAGTACACCAGCCTGTGGTCTGTGAGTAACTCGCCCCTGACTGCTGTGTCCCAGAATGGAGGGATAAACAACAGCCTGAGCTCCCAGTTCCTTCGAGGGTCCAGCAGCCACTACCCAGGGTTGTCTCACTCAGTCACAGCGCCCTCCTCTGGCTCTCCCATGTACGATAGCAGCACAGCCACAGAAATGCATGACACAGCTCAGTACAACACCTCTCCACAGGGGCGGCTACCTTCAGCCTGGACCCCTGTTACGCCTCCGTCCCTCTGATGGAAGTGTCTCTGCAAACTGGGAGAAAGACAGCCATGAACGGTTGTCTTCAGGATGTTTGATCTGATGTGATGTAAAGGAAGAACCGACCCTAAATTAAACAGGATTTATTTGTTTAAAAATCAAATTTCACAGGCAAATGACTGTTGTCAGATGTTTTCAGGGAGCTGGAATTAATCCAAGATCTTTATGATCCAAGAATTTCTCACTTTTCAATCTGTACAAACAAAATTCAACAGTGACTTTGAGTTCTTAAACTAACTCCATAGAAGTGTTCTTTGAAATGTAATGTTTATATATGTTTTTTACCTCAAGAAACAACAAAAGTCATGTGTTTATTTTTATTTTTGGTTGATTTTCCCTTAAGTTTATCAGATGTTTTTGTTCAGCATAGCAGGAAAAAGTATATTTTAATGTTTGTGACCAAAAACCATTTTAACCTGCTTATATTAAGCGCAAGTCCATGATATTCACACCAGTAAGCAAAAAAAAAAAAATGTACAGATGAAAATTTTAAACATTGTTTATAGTGTAAATGAAAAAGCAATCAAGGTTTTACATGTAAATTGATAAATGAAGCTTTTTGTACCCTAGTGACACTGTTTGAGCTATTATGTTCCAGATTATTTTAAAAAGAAAATGAAAAGGAGGAGCAAATGTCAATATTCTGCTATGCAGATGATACACAACTTTCCATGTCATTAAAAAAAAAACAACCTGTTGAGGTCTCTCAAATGGCTGTTTTTGCGGCCATTAACATGACATTAAAAACTTAAATGTGCTTCACTCTCTGTTGCTCATTGCTCACTGCACAAAGTCAGGTCCAGGGACCTCCAGGGTTCTTTCAAATTAAGGAAGTCCCCAGCAACATAAAAGACAGTTTGATTCGAGTATGTTTTGGTTCCTTGAGACATAACACTGGGGCAGTGGTCTAATTGGTCTTGATAAAATTTCCATAATTTTCCCAAAAATCCCTGCATGTTAAGTCCAGCGCCAGTTCTGATGAATGGTCAACCTACACCGCCAAAAATATTAAAAAAGACCCACTCTTAAATATGCTATAAAACTCATCCCAGAATAACAATTCTTGCCTTCCTGGTTTGTTAGTTTTGTCTCGTGTGTTTGCCATAAACATTTAGGCAGCTGTTTGTGATCAAATGAGCTTCGGTGCTGTTGCCTTTCTCTCCAACAGCTGCTGAAACAAGCAAAACTAATCGAACACAATTGGAAAGTGCACTTTAAAACTTTAAAAGGAATTTTATTTTTCAGTGACTTCAAAAATATGCACCAAAAGTGTTGGCTAGCTCAGCTCATCCTCCTGCTTCCTTTTTGAGAGAGGAGCAGTAGAGAGGGAGCAATTTTTGCACACATGGGTGAGGAATTACATCTGTGTAAGTCTGAAGGAGGGGGGTTGGACTGCTGGGACTCCATAGACTGTGTATGGATGTCAGGGTGAGAAACCCCAGTGATCAACACTCTGATTAACCGTCTCACCCTTTTCCCGTTCACATCTGCCTGACATGAGCGCAGTTTCCTCCCAGACGATATTGGTCACACATGATCATCGGCTGTGTCAGGAGCTTGTGAGGGTTTCCATTGTATTTACTCAGAGAGGTCCTGACTCATGTCATACACAGCTTGACCACTCGAAGCATAATGTTCTCTTTATACTTCCATATCTTCAAAGATGCATAAAACATGTTTTTAAAAAAAAAATATTTAGTATCTGCTAGTATTTTTGGCAACTTTTAAACATAGTGATCTTAAATAGAATTTCAAATATGGTTAATAAATATTACCTGAAGCCTTTAGTCAAGGATAAATAAGATTTATAGTGTTTTCATTTTCAAAACAATTCACTACTTATCAAAATTATTGAACTGCACTCTGTTCTATCCCCCTTTAAGTATGCACAGAGTTTTTCTTTTAAAAACCGTCCTAGTGTGAACCAAGACATGCATTTTGTCAATTAGGGGGAGAAAAAGTTACTAAGTCATGTCAGTGCAGGCATGACATGTAAATGACCTTAGGGCATAGTAGTCTGTTTTTTCTTGTTCGACCTACGTTATTTACCTGAAACCTTTGACACATATTTAAAGGTTTTCTGAGTAAATGTGGCTTCATAACAATATTTTTTTATGTCATTTATATTCTAAAAATGGCAACTTGTAATAATTTATAACCAACAACAAATTCATTCTTATTGAGTTTCTTCTTCCTTCTACCATATCTCCATTTGTGAGGACATATTTTGTATAGCTGTTATAAGAAAGATAACTTCTGCCAAAACCAAGATATAATTATAATATATAATTATATAACTAATTAATATATAAAATTCATTATGATTATATAATTAATTAATTGTATATTTTATGTAATATTGGCTTCCGAAGTTAGATGTCTCTAAAAGTTGTGACCAAGAGTTTTATCTCAGTAGAAGACAGTCAGACTTTTTTGAGACTTCCTTGCCCTGAATTCAGCCTCACAGGCAGCATTTCTTGCCGGGCTGTGTACAATGCCGGTTCCTTCACCTTCACTACACTACTGGGAAATCCTGAACCAAACCTGTCCCTAGTCTCAGCCGTCTATAAACCACACCTAAATATAACTATATGTTTAACAGACTGAAAAGCGGACTTTACACAGCTTGGGACAAAGTGCTGCAAGGGAGACTCAGATTAGTCTCTGAACCCATCAGAGCAGCTTCCCATCTTTGCATCAGCTGAAACTCTTTTCTCTCCGCCTTCATAAAACGCGATTATTCTTCAGTATGGCTCCAACCATCGGGCTTCTGTTTCACAAGCGTCCTCACTGAATCAATAACTGTATCATTTGTATGTCTAGTGTACAATAGAGATATTTATAGTAAACAGGATGAAATGCACAAAATAATTACTTATAAATTATGGAAAAGTCCCGGTTTGCAGTAAACAGCTGTGCTGTCCCAGCTGCCACAAAAAGGACATTGTGCTGGAGATATTCATGTATCACTCTATACTGTTTCTGATGGTGGACTTCAAATGACCTCAAGGGACTCGGCAAAGTTCTCTGTTCAGTCACTGGTGTGCAGTTGGGGATGGTTAGGGACAGTAAGTTTGCAGAGAAGTCAGTCGATGATCTAAGTTATTTACAGATAACATCATGCTATGGGGTAGCCTATGTCCGCCCTCTTTGTGAACTCCGTGTTATTGATGATGAAGCCCACCAGGATGGTATACACAGGGATATTTACACAGCCAGATGGGCAGGTGGGAAGGGGCAAGACGGACGTTTTCGCAGTATATTTTGCAGATAACTCTGGTGATCCCCCTGACTTCTCATCTAGCACCATCACCACCAAATTTCAGTCTGTCCAGGACTTTGGTTTATGACCAAGTATCTGCAAAATGGATGACATCCCCATTATTTCAGCTACACTTGAAGAATAAGCAAAATGAGATTTTTTCCCCTCAGTGAAATTATATCATTTGTTCTATAGCACAATGCAATGTTACTTACAGAGAAAACTCAGTAACGTTATCATGTGCAGAGTATATGGTCTTTGAATATTAAGACATAGTGTGACACAAAGCGCAGAGCAGCTGAGCTGAGAAGGTGTAAAGAAAGGCTTTATGGCTGAAGGGAAGCAAGGCCAGTCGACAGCAACAGAGCTCATCCAGCCCAGAATGTCAAGGTCAGCGAAAAGGGACATCACTGCATCCTCCTCCTTATACAACCCGCAACCACAGTCTGACAGGAAGGTACAGACATCTAATCCGCTAAAACAAATACACGACCGACTGATTCACTCGTGTCTCTGAGCAGCGCACGGTCAGCCCAACCCAGTGGATGAAAGGGTCTGTGTCTGTACAGTTTTATGCGTGAGCATGTGTGTCTGCCACTTTGTGTACAGGGGTATCTAAAGTGAGTATTCAAATACAT
This sequence comes from Xiphias gladius, assembly GCF_016859285.1. Taxonomy (NCBI): domain Eukaryota; kingdom Metazoa; phylum Chordata; class Actinopteri; order Istiophoriformes; family Xiphiidae; genus Xiphias; species Xiphias gladius. The sequence continues at coordinate 17,655,260 of NC_053410.1, forward strand.
CAAAGGCAAATAAATCGGAACAGACCAGGTGGATGACCTGTCGTGTAACAGGTGATAATACCAAAAAAAAGGAGGACTACTTTCTTCATTTTTGTGCAGGTTCGTGTCCATAAACACATCTTCGAGTTTTATAAATAAATACAATCTTTATATTTTCTTTATATGTCGACGTCGATTGCTTTATAACATATTACAACTGTAATAGAAAAAAAGAAGGACAAATCATCGTCATATTATGGAATGATATACAGTCATTCAGTGCTTGTGATGCTGAAATAGTTAATCATGTGCCTCATGTCCTTTTCTTATTATAAGAAATAATTTTCAACGCAAGAGAAGATAATGGGACATTTATCAAAAAAAATTTAAAAACGACGAAGGCAGGGTATTTCTCTGAGACTAATAATCCCATTATGATCCCAATGAAAAAAAAAAAAAAAAACTCTCTGTCAAAGCAGGGAGCATTGACGCAAGCATGTCTTGACGTCAGTAGCTGCAGTGAATGAGGGGTGGGGGGGGAGGGAGAGAGAGAGGGAGGGAGAGAGTGAGAGACAGAGAGAGAGGGAGGCGTGTTTGCCTTCAGAAAATACCACGAAATACCAGCGTCACTGGCATGAATGCAACTGTAGCTCTTTGCAACAGAGCCGCCGCGGATGTGCGCATAGATACACACACACACACACACACACACACGAGCACACACGCGCGCGCGCGCGCAAAACCCCCCCATAACCCCCATAAATGTTTATCATTTCAAAACTATTCACCCTGACATCCAAGTGACACATTTTGGAGAAACGGTATAGGTGCTACACTGGAAATCTAAACCAGATGTAGTAAATGGAATATGATCCCCTGACCCGGGAGTGTTCATAAATAAGTCAGCATATGAGACAATGGAGAGGGGGCGGGAGGGGGGGGGGGGGCGAGCGTTTGCTCAACTGGTGTCAAGCACCCATCTGTGACTCTCCTGCAAGGAAAATGAATGTGTGAAAGTAGAAGTCACTGATAACCTGAGAAGGTCTGTGCAGTTTGATCCAACTCGGTATCTGCGTCCTCTTCCCCAGCCACGCACAGCCCTTTAGTTGCTTTGGTGGAAGAGGAGCGAATTTTGTTTTTAGTTTTTTTAATTCTCTGTCATTCAGAGCTCAGTCGACCGGAGGAGGGGAAACTACCACCAGGCAATTTGTAAAAGCCAGGCCGGTGGCGTCACTGCCTCCTCTATAGTACGCGCCACACCAGGACTCTCCTGCAGCATTTAGCCGATTCACAGCTTCTTCTCAAGTTGCTCTGCGGCTCCCGCACACTGGGGTGAAAGCAGACCTGCTCGTCTCGGACTGGTCCTCGCAACACAATGCGTGTTTGTTCGACTCGTGCCACTCTGTCACCTGGACTAGGAGGTTTTGCGCAAGAAGTGTCACGGGCAAATCGCGTTTTTTCTACTCGTCGATGGACTGAGGGTGTTGTAAGAGAGAAGGTGCTGTGCCGCGCACTCTCCCTAAACCACATCTGTAGTACACTGGCTCCAGTTTTACGCTGGGGAGAAATCCTTTCCTCCTTCACAGATGTTGCCGGAGAGCACTTTCTACCCGAAACTTAGAGTACAGCTCAAATGTTGCCACCGGGACCCGTGCTTTGGTGTACTCAGACCACGTCCAGATGATCTCCATTTACATTGTCCTATACTCTTCAAGCTACCCAAGAGTTCCCGTTGTGTCGGCTGTGCGTCATCCATGCCTGATTAGACTTGTAGTCTGACGTCGCCGAACACCATTCAAGCAAAACACCTCATACAACGTTGAAAATCTGCATTGATTTTTTTTTTTTCTTAATCCAAAAGCCACCCGGAGTGACGAAAACCACTTTTTTCTCAAAGACGTGGATCAACAAGTCGCCTCCAGTGCGTAATTTCCATCTAAACGGGGTTCAAACATAATCCGCGACACACGTGATCGACAAATCACTTCAGCTGCAAATATTTCTCGTTTGACAAGAGAAGTAAGCCTCGGACTGTCCGCGGAGACTCATCCTGTCCGATTACGGCGGCACTCAGGAGCTGACCGGCTCCAGCTCCATGCCTCGCCGCGGCTCCAGCTGCTCGGCTGGCCACCACATGGTAACTTTGCGCGCACAGCAAGCTGGAAAGATGACATACAGAGAAAGGATCTGAATGAGTGGGACTGAGATTTGTTCGCCTTTCTCTCCTCGCCTCCCCAAGACTGTTGCATGTGTTGTGTATCCCGCCGGTTGAAGGAGTCTCACGTTGTCAGCAGATATCGATTCAGCGGTGGCTAGATCCATCACTCGAATAGGGAGCAGCAAATGTCGAAGAAACGGAAAAGTCCTGACGACCAGGGCTTCGAGGAATCTCCGCCTGTAGGATGCAGCGACCAAGGTAGGAGTCATGGTCAGAAGTGACAGTCGGAAAGTTGGGGATTTGATATCCTCAGGGACTGTTTGAGGAAATCCTTTACCTTCTGATATTCCTACATTGCTTTTTTTTTTTTTTTTGAGTAGGTACCACAGTTTTATTGCAAAGGCAGAGGCATCAAGACCTGGCCATACTCTGAGGATGCACAGCCACTACAGCTGCTGCATCAACTCTATGAATCCATACAGTATTAAACCTGCACACTCACAAGAGCATGTTGCCATGCAATCAACTCTAGTCTAAAATAAATATTTTTATCCCTAGAAAACGATCTTGTGTGTTGCTGCGGATTACTTTTTTATAATCTCTCATCATTCCTCAGTGGAGTCACATCTGTGTGACATTAGGTTTGGCTGCAGAACAGACTTTCATTTAGCTAGAGGAGGGAGTGCACTGTAGTGAAATGCAAAGTGTGGCACCAGAGTCAAAGAATCTGGGTGACCTCATCTTCGAATAACAGTAGATCTGTCATCGCTCAGGCAATCCACAGAGAAACCTGTGGATTCAGAACCTGTAATGTAGCTTACACATACTGTACAATGGTGGGTCACTAGTTTGAACTTAGTTGTCGCCGTATACTTGATTTGTTGATGCACCGTGTGAGTCCAGAGGGATAGCCACGGCCGGATCTACCACAGGGGTGTTCCTGGTGTGCACCCGGGGGCCCAGCATGCCCTTTCGTGTGCACAGAGAAAAGAAAGATAAACCGTTGCCAAATGCTGTGGTTACAAATGGCAACCAAGCAGCACAGAACAGCCACTCCGTGTACATTTTCACTGGTAAATTCAACAAAATAAAATAAAAGCACAATTTCTTTAACTTAAAGAGGAGCCAGGATTGGCTCTGGGGAGAAACTTTCAGGGCATACTTATAATAAATGAATGCCACATAAACAACTTTAAATATTCTGATATGAAACTACATCAGTAAATAGCTCCTATTTGTAACTCCAAATAGCCCACAGTCATGGACGGATTATGAGACAATGGACACAAACATGTAAAAGGTCTCCCATCCCTCCTACACAGGAGCAAGACGCCCGCTGAAAGAGAAACAAAACTGTTTTGTGTCTCTTTTTCGTTTTTTCGCATTTCTTTGTGGTCATTTTGCGTCTCTTTGTGGTCACTTGATTGACTTTCCAACCCTTAACAGTCACTTCATAGAGAGCTTCGGTCCAGTGTACATGGGCCTGTATTGGGTAGGCTTGATCAGCAAGTCATTCATGATCTGACTCTGGGGGGTCCACCATAGGGGGCCCGTGCCACCCCTGGCCCCCCCCTCTGCCCAACTGGGTCCTATTCATTGGTATGGATCCTGCATTGAGTAGAGGAGGGTTATTTCACACTGCTGCTTACTCACTTACTGCTCCCTGCATCAGTTAAACTTACAACAGCCACAAAATGAGGCCATTATACACACTAACTCTAACAAACTGTATTGATACAGGTCAGATCCCTTTACCATTTAACACCCTGGGTCTTGTGGAAGTATTAATCCAGTCATGGGGACAATCACGGTGACTTAGTATAAAATATAAAGATCATTGGATGGTAAAAAAAAGCCGGTATAAACAAAAATCAGTCTGGTTTTTAGGAATGTTACGCTTTGCTTTCCTCAAAGTGCCCTCACGTAACTTGCGTCAGTCTGATGCCACTCACGCTGATGTATACCCTGAGTTTGCATATTGATTATTTACGTGGCCAAACGGAGCACAGCTCGGTTTGGTTTCTACTGCGTCCCCGATTGTGTGTCTGAAAACGCCGGTTCAGCTCATTCTTTAGTTTGAAAATGTAAGCATTCCTCTTTTTCAAGAGGCAGCTTGGATCGGCAGCGTGGCTGCTATTGTGCTGGCAAACACATGGCAGGAGATGTAAGTTCAAGGCCAAGAACAGCTTCACCTTCAAGCAGGGAGATGTGCCTGTCTGCACGAAAACTGCTGTAGCAGTGGAAATCTCTCACATGAGGACGAGGACATGTGTGGTTCCTTTGCATCACATTATTCAAGTCTAAAGCTGCATTTGTCATGTTTAGATTTGGATAATACTTATACCTAATTAAGCCTGTATACATCATTTCATCTCTGTCTTTTACTTTTAACTCTTCTTAAAGACCACATCTATTTTACCTCTCAAACTTAATGAATTTACTCTTATTTTGTTCCACATGACACCTTGAAAATACGACTCGTAAAAGAATCAGTTCACCCAAATATATTTTCTCACTTACCTCAATTAATACCAATGCACGCAGACGGTTATGCTTTTATTTGCCCAGGCTTTGAGATATCCATCTGTAAGATCTCTGCCTCCAGCAGATTACTATAGAGGTGAATGGAATTTGTTGTGTTTGAAGCAATGAAAAATAACATCTTGAAAGTTTATCAATAACATATCTTTCAAGGAACAGTGTCCAGTGTCCGTGGAACAGTTTTCAGAAGGAATATGTCTTTGGTAGAAAGCAGTTTCTACCTGTCCTATGCCCTCAGTAGTTTAGCTGTGAGAGCTGTGGATTATCCTGAAAAAACACTTAGAAGAGGATGTTTATATTATACTGATGTTATTTTTGAGCACCACAAACAAAATTTCATTTTCTTCCATTGTATTAGGTTGGAGGCAGAAATCTCATGAACAGATATCTCGAAAGCTGATCAATTAAATCATATTAAGCTGCATTTATCACTGGATGTACGTTTTTTTGTAACTCGAGAGAACTATTCCTTTAAGACCTCAGTATAAACTCAAGAGATGCAGTGCAGCACTTACAGTAAACATCGTGGCTTTCACAGGCCTGCAGACTTATTTGTTTGCGCCGAAGATGTGACCTGTTTGCATCACAGTCTTTGGCTCCAAATCTTTTTGGACCCACGCCCAAACGAGAGTTTTCCTTGGCTGACACGGAAGGAGAGCCGGGCGCTTCCTTCCCCGACTGCGCCTGGCATCTGTGACTACTTAGGGGGTACACACCCACTGAACCCCTCCCACTCAAGCTTTTTGCCATCCCGCATGCTTTGATGCAGGCTCAGTACACCCTAGTGCACCAATACAGGTTTGTTGTCAAAACTAAATTAAACCAAATTTATGGAAAAATTAATAGAATTAATGGAAAGGTAGGCTCTCCGTACACACTAAGATGGGATTTGGGAGGGAACCAGAAAATATACTGTACCCTCTTGTAAAATCCTCTTTGTGCAAAAATTGGTCAGTAGTGCAAAATCTTTTTGCTTATCTGCTTCTGTTGCAGGTTATCACATGTAAAAATATCCCAACCTGCTCATCTGGTGGATCTGGCTGTCAACTGCATTCAATCAGCTAAATGCTTTAAGCATCTATGGTAGAATGAAATTGAAGTTAAACAGTTTTGTGATGCAGTCGTTTATCCAGACTAAGTGGCTGACAAATACAATAAAACCAGGATGTATTTGTGTATCATGAACAGAATCTGAAAATTAGCACCAGTCACTGTGGTGCTGCTACTGTCGCTGCTCCATTCACTGTCTCCTCTGAGCATTCGAGCTCGTACTTTCTCATGGAAATCGTTTTTGTTCGCTCGGATATCCGCGGTGAGGCCAGGAGAGGAGGTGTAGAAACAGGGGCATTGACATTCATATCAGGACCACAAAGCAGTTTTTGTCTTGCCTCCTGGTGTGCAGCCTGGATGTCTGCCTTGTAGTCTGAATGTATCGCTTATATATTTTTTTTCCCATTGTTCATGGTGAAGTGGCAATGTAAGGATTTTTTTTTTTTTTGTGATGATTTTTTTTAACCTTTTTGCTTGTATTTAAAAGCCAGTGTAGAGAGAAAGGAAACATGGAGAAAGAAAAGGATCTGATATGTAACCATGGTCCAAAATATTGATTATTGCAGCTATAAGTTTGTTTTTTTTATCGTTGGTCATCTTACATGTATGCATATTATTTATGCTATAGAACAGTAGAGTATATAAATGGTTTATACAACTTTTACCAAAACAAACAAAAAGTGGAGTCCATGACACAGCTCATATTTAGCAGTTAAAAAGACTGAAATATTAATCGATATAACAGTTTGCACAGGCCGAAAAAATAGTAATTTCTTTTTAAAAGGAAGTTTATAAGGTGGCTTGAAGGATAACAATTCGACTATGTCACCTTTGTTTTCCTGCATCAAAGCCTTTAGAGCAAATGGTTGCCATATATCCTCTCCACTGTAACAATGATGGCACTCCCACCTCATTAACAATACGTCAAGAAGAACATAACAAAATGTCCTCCACTCACAGGAACAAAAAGGCCCTGTTCCTATGAGACGGGAGATCAGTGCAGTCAAGGTCAGTTGGAGTTTCTCTTTCATTTTGAATTCCAACTGCTGAGAGAATAGTTCCAGATCTTGTGGACTGGTTTGTCCTCATAGATTACACTGAGGAGCAGCTCAGCGTCATACACTGACATGTGTGTCTCTTTAGCTTGGCTTTGTGCCCACGATGCTGAAAGACTGTGGAAGTGCATCAGAGGCTCGCAGGGCCGTTTGCCATTCTCATTACGCCACAGAGCTCTTAGTGTATGAACCGCATGCAACCTCACACACATTCAAACACTCACATATCCTCACAAACATTTTTATTCATGTTCTGCTCAAAGACAATGCTGCACAGCAGCTGACAGATTCAGTCTACCAGACCTGAGCTGCAGACTGCTCTGAACAGGCTCAACTTGTACAAGAATACCACATAGTGGTCTCAATGTGTATTGCAGGTCACAATAGAGCACACAAAGATTTGGGTAAGATAAAAATCAAAAATTTCTTCATGTCATCATATTTGTAATATTTTTTATATTCATACCAAATGTTGACCTTTGCCCTCTCTTTAATTTGACGACAGTTGTTAGGTCCATCAGTGTCCTCAGACAGACAGACAGAAAGACAGACGGACACTAGGTGGGGCTAAAGTATAAAAATGAAATACAGGGAGCGGCATCAGAGAAATTCACCATGGTGCAAAAAAAAAACAATGACTCTGAATTTATATATTTCTTCTTTTTTTATATTATAATTATTGTTTTCAGACTTGGCAATAACTGCCGAAAGGTTCCACATAATATTAGATTTATATGACCCTCTAATGTCAAAAGAGGTTTCATTATCTTTTTTTTTTTTTTTGTGAATTAGCAAAAGGCAGAAGAAAAGAAAAATAATTCCATTCCTTTGTGAAATCACTGTTGTTACATTACGCCAAGGTTATTGGTTTTCAGTTTCACAATTTTAGTTTGACTTCAGTGCTGAACAAGGCTAAGTCATATCATTATAATTTTGGATAGAACAATGAGATTATAAAATACAATAAACCAGAAAAAAAAAATGACGCAGTTCTTAAAACATCGAGCATGAATATTGTGTTATAGTGTCAAACTGAAGTCTAGTAAGGGTAGAGTGTGTGTGTATGTTTAGTTCATGAATGGATTGTGTCCATGTGTTATCAGTAAACAGGCAGACCTGACATCTGGCTGCTTGGCCGTCTTGGCCCGTTCTGATGTCTCCTGTGCAGAGAGATTGACAGGCCTGTACGTCAGCACCCATATTTCTCACCTATGATTCATACTGACTTTGTTTGGCTTCTGATGAGGGCTGCAGGCGGCCAGCTCCCGCTCGCCCCCCTGGCCACTCCCCATATTCTCTTAGCTCAATATGGAGCTCTCCGGCTTTCTCTCTCTCTCCTTTTTTTTTTTTTTTGAAGCAATTCTTTCACGAGGCACAAAACTGATTTATACCAACTGATACAAATTAACCATAAAGTCAGCTACATTTTATTAACCCTGAATCTGTTTTTATTCCCACATTAGTCACTGTGTTTCCTTCCCATGTCACCTCTGTTAACACCGAAGAGAACAGAACAAAAAAAAAAAGATAAAGAATACTATTGAAGCATTGGATTATTTATTATTTTTCCATTTTTTTGTACAACAATGCAACTAGGTTGTGTCAATTATACATTTGTAAAAGAAATTAATTTTACTCTCTTTTACTCATATTGTTGATATAACAGTGGAAAAACAAATTCAAAGTTCAGTGATAAAATCCAACATTGGTGAGTACAAAAAGAACAAGCCTAGAAAAACGTAAAAAAATAAAATAAAAAAACTGTGTTGGTGTGTTAAAGATCATTACCTTTTGTGTAATGCTTGCACAAGGAGCAGAGTCAAATAGTCAGTCGGCAGCGCCTCACTGTATACACACTGTAGACCGTCGCAAGAAATACACTGACTCTGACAGGCCGTGTGACGTCACTAGTCTCTAAGTACTGATGAGTGTCTGGTGATTAAAAGGCCTCCGTTTGACCGCAACTTTGTCAGCATGTCAGCTCAAAGATCAGCACGTGTGTTTAACCGGCAAAGTTGTAGCATTGTATAGCAACGAAGGAGGGTGTTTGCCTTTTGTAAAGCCAGTAGTAACTCATCATTGTGTGTGTGAGTGTGTGTGATAGAGAGCAGGGTGATGGTTTGATGGGGCGCTGATGAGGTCACGGCTCATGTCTCCTGCTTGCGTCATCACCTATAGGATGTGGCTCCCGTCTGCAGAGCTGCAGTTGCTGGTCTCGTTTTTGTAACAGTGTCAGAAGCACAAAAAAAAAAAATAAAGAAAAAAAGAACAGAATGGGAATCATGTTTAGCCCACGTATCGAGAAAAATCATCACACAGGCAGAATTGTGGTTTAAAGCAAAATTTCCCTGATGAAAAAAAAAAAGGATCATATGCTGAAACATATGATCAAACATTATCCATGCGTGTGCTCAGCACATGATGTCTTCATGTGCACATCTGAGGACACACATCTGACCTGTTTTATCTGCAGTTTTACGAGATTGCACAGTGAAGCGTTTTACATGGCTGAGTGACGTCAGAAAAGCGAATGAGCACTGTTTGTTTTGTTTTTGTTTTTTTTCTGCCCCAGCCAACAGACCTCTGACCACATGCTCATCATCATAATCATCCTCTAGAATTACGGATGTGATAATCTAGGTCAGAAGTGGTGCCAACAGAAATACTGCCCGCTAATCTGAATAACCAGGATTTGCATGTGTAAGAGATGCATGAGTGTGTGTGTGTGTGTGTGTGTGTGTGTGTGTGTGTGTGTGTGTGTGTGTGTGTGTGTGTGTGTGTGTGTGTGTGTGAGAATGTTTAAACATTACAATGTGTGTGCCAATGTGTATGCAAATAAATAAATGCATATATATATATACATATATATGTATATATAATATATATATATATATATGTTTTTGTGAAGTAATTTCTGCATTTATCCCCGGATTTTTTGTTTTTTGGGGGTTTTTTTTTAGGATTTTATTACCAAATACTAAAGTAAATGTGCATTTTTGGGGAGAACAGTACAATTCAGAGCCAATCCTAAGAAATACTATTTAATGCTGTAAAAATATATAATACACATACTGTAAAACATATAGTAAAATTCTTGATGGGTTGCTTTATTTGTAATGCATCCTTGATACTGGCAGAGGAAAGCCTTTGGCCATCAGGCTATATGTTGCATTTATTCAAATATATAAACATTAGCTTGATCTTGAACAGCTTGACATTATATAAGGTGCAAAGCATAATGCATGGAAAACTGTTGCTTTATGGGAAAATGTAAAAGTCCTCCTTCATTTTCAGCACTGTATTTTTTTTTTCAGAAATGTGAATTCAGAGTAAAATCTTTGACCGTGGTTATACTTTAAAGGGAATAAAATACACGTCGGCTGGTGAGCTAATTTAAATGTCATTGAATGCTGCAGTATATGTGTGTAATGAACATAAATTACATTTTACCGTGTGTGTGTGTGTGTGTGTGTGTGCGTGCGTGCGTGTGTGTGTGTGTGTGTGTGTGCATGTGTGTGACAAACGCTCAGGCAGGCATATTTTGTGCCAGCTCTGTGACGTAGAGGACATGAGGCCCAAGCGGGTGCTGTGAGTGGCAGTAACAGCATCTCCTGCTCGAGCCTGCCCCATCTCTGACTTCATTGGCTCAAGCTCTGACGCAGATACACCCACCACCACCCCTCCCTACCCCTGCACACTACTTTCATCATGGTTTTTTTTTTCACCTATTTAAATGTTTTTTTTTTTTATTCCTGTGCCTTCTGCAGTTCCCTCCACTGCAGCGCTCCACACAGCTCCACATCACATACTGTATCTGCACCACCTGTCCATTGTGCGCTCCCTGAACATGCCTTCTCTGTTTTGTCTCTCATGCACTGATACGAACCTTATCAACATTGCCTTAATTTATTTCTTGCCATATTATCCACGTTAATCCTCTTTCCTTTTGAATCTAATTGTGCAGTTGGGGGTCTGAATCACAGTGAGCCATTGAGAGCATTAGAGGTGTTATACGGCCACATTAAATTTGTCAGCATGTGGCACAAAGGCAGAGGACGGCTTCCACTGCTTCAGTCAACTGCTGCATTGAAACTGTTGAAATGCAGAATGAAATATGTTCATCATGGATCACGTCATTACATTTTCTCCATCAAGTGGTTTTGAACACGCTTTGAATGAATTAAATACTGGAGAGAGATAATGTATATTTTGTAGGAAATGTGTTCACTTTGGAGTTTCTCTGATCATGCCTTTTTTCACATTTGGCCAGAAAAAAATAAAACAGATTAAATGTATCCCTATAGGTTATTTGTCTCATTTACAGTTTTTCTGTTGACAAATGAACTAATAAACAAAAAAAGGAAAATTACTTAATTATAAGCATATAATCCAACTAAACTATACTCAAAGGTGTAAATTGTAATTGGCTAAGGGGAGAAGGAAAAACTGACATTACATTCTTTTGACATTCTCTCCCTAATATGAGGAATCCCCATAGCAGTAAATCAAAAGGCCGTTGCAGAATGTATCGTATTCTTCATACCATTCAAGCCTTTTAACATGATACCATTTGGCCACAGTTGTAGCACAGTTGTACATTTCAGGGGTCTACTCCAAATTGTCTGCTAACAGTGTGTCCGATGGTCTGAATTTAGGCAGAGGAATTCTGGCAGTGCTCTAAATTTACAGATGACAAAACTATGTCGCTAATGTTTGGATGCTTTTTTTTTTTTACCGTCTAGAGTGACCTTCTTTAGGTTTTAGTGATGCATGAGAATACCCACCCAGGGGTGCTCCAGTGTGCCATGACCTCTAACCTCCTAAATGGGAAATGGTATGATAAAACTTCCCTAGCGGGGATTAACTGATTAATTATTCAGAATAAAACTTGCCCTAAAAATAATAAAATGACACATTCATTTTTAAGAGAGGTCATACTACTGGTGCTACGCAGTACAGTAATTACCAGGTTACAGTAGTAACATACTGTGTATAATTATATTAGGCACTGTTGAATTATTACAAGAAATTATGACAGTGATGTATTGTGTGATGTCTATTATAGGCTGCTTTTATTTGCATTTTTTCTACTCTTAAGTCTGTGGTCAACCATGCTAATCTAAAATTCCTTGTTCTGACCAGTTTACTTCTCAAAATGCATATAAATACTGTTTAACGCCACAATTGGTGAAAAAAAGTTAACGCCTGCACACTGACTCCAGGCTACAAAATTAATGGATCCCAGTCAGGTTGACCTGACAAAGATCCAACAGGGATAGAAACAATGTCTTTTTGAATAGATTCTGCAGTTTGGAGTCAGCGTGCGGTCACGCCTTTTTTTTAATTGATGCTGCTTTTCAATAGCCTCGCACCTATACAACGTAGATATAAGATGTTCGTATAATTACACCTCCTCACTTAACACCACCATTACGCCTCAAACACTTGATCCAATTGTCTGTATGGCAGGAGTAATGGCATGTAAACTTTTATTCAAGTAAGTAAAAGTGATCAATATTATGACAGGTAAAACATTCTAAATTAGTTGGCTTGAGATTTCAGAATTGCTAGATATTATAATAAATATATTTTTGAACGACCAGTCTTGAACACTGGAGCGCTATATTTTTTGTTTTTACACTATTGCCGTTTTCTTTACTATTTACTCTCCTCTTTTTTGCCATTTCCCTCAATGTGAAATGTTCTCAAAAAGGAACGTTGTGAATATTCTTTGCTCTGCATTCCTTGTTACTATCTAAATCCCACTGTTGGTCTTGGAGGTTGTAACAAATCACATGGAAGAGCTTCTTTTCACCAGACCAAAAGAAGCTTCACTGGTACAGCTTAAATGAAAACGATGGTTTATTACAACGTAATAATAATATTGTACTACCCAGGTTAATTGCTGCGATATGGGGAAAAGTCCCATTGAGCAACAAAGATGAGTAGACAGATATGGGCTTTAAATAAACCCTCAGTTTAGCTGAATTTATATGCAAGAGAAACAAGGGTGAGGTTTCTGTGTAATGAGGGATTATTGATTATTGCCATTTTATGTGTGCTTACTTTTAGTTTTACCGACAATGAAGTGGTAAAACTCCTGGTTTGTCTAAAACCTGTTAGATTGTCTAACCGCTTGTCTCTTGCCCTGTCAAACTTCGCTACAGCAATGCTGTCGTGTTCTTAGGTGTTAGCAGTTACTTGGGTGGGTACAACGTTATCGTAATTGATAGAATCAACGGGCATGGCTACACATCTGTATGGCTGAAAGGACCAATCAGAAGAGTTGCTAGTGCAGTGAAAAGGAAATAATCATTCACCATCACTGACCAGGTTCATTTACTAGGGATTGTATTGTTTTCTGACAGGTGTCAAGACTCTACCAGATCGGTTCTAAAAAACTTCCTTTAAACTCGGTCAAGGTAGATGTGGACACCACATCTGCACATCTGCTGCCTTGATCAATACATTTGGTGCCTAAAACAAAGATATCATATGTGGTAATTAAGCAAGTGAAGTATTGCTGCTGTTGTTTTTTGTTTGGGCTTGACTGAATGAACCACTGTCAGACCCCATTGTTTGTGGGGTCTGACAATGAATTGCCCAGATAATTGTCAGACTTAACCTCCATTACCCACCAAACTTGTCCTTAAACTCTGGAGCACTGTACACAAATAGAGGGTGGTAGAGATGGAGGGTATCCAGCTCTGCCATTTTGGGGACCATGACAGAAACTTTTCATGCTTCCACGTGTACTTTGCTGTTAGGGCAACACAGCTCCCCGAGCAAGAGGCTTTTCACACTGTAGATGCTGGATGTACAGAGGCCGGCTGCAAAGGAATCTGCAAAGGGGAGCAAGATTGTTATGTGTCGAAGATAAGGAAGAGGAAGAGGAACCAGGGCAGACAGCATAAGCCTATATCATATAACACACCATAATGGAAAGAACAGGACTGTCTTTCATTTAATCAGCTCCACCCCGAATGAAAGTGAGGACCCTCATCCTCCTCAGGTTACTTGAGCATGCTTTTACTGTCAGTGAGTCCATAAAAGGCAGCTTTCACCAGATCAGCCTGTTTCCTGTTGACAAGTCAGGACTGCGTCTCTTGCAGCAGGCAGTTGAAGAGCCAAGTTTTATTAGGGGACACTTGCCCTTGGGGACGCAACATGTAATCCCTGCTGTGCAATCTACACAGTACTTTCACTGAAGCGACAATGAAAAAAAAAAAAGGTTCCATTGCACTGGACTCTTAATTTCCTGTCACCACGTTTACCATATGGAAGGAAGTCATCCAAGATACAGCCGAGTCAGTACATGTGGCATCCGTGAAGGCCACAGACTCTGGGTTTAGGACTACATGGAGAAAATGCTCAGGTGGACTCTCCTCTCTCTTCACTGCAGTCAAAGGCATCAAAACTGCTCAACCTCTTGGATATTCATCTACAGTTATAGTGGACCCAGATCAGATCCCTTTGGGACTTTTTTAAGGGACTCATATGTACTTATCCTGGACTAGATAGACAAACCAGGACAGTGACTGTCCAAGTAACCTGACTGATGCACCTTCCAAATCCCACAGGCAATAAAGTTAATGGTCACGATTTTAATAATCCAGCACGCTCTGGATCAACTTTCTCACCAATTTCAAGAGAAGCGGGTGGCTGTATGTAAAAGCCAAGACTCTGATGCACTGTGGTGACACCACACCAATTCATATGCACCCAGACAGGCTGAGTGAGGAAGGATCTCAGGAGACATGTAATGCTGAGAAAAGCCTTCCCATCACTGCATTCATTCGTCCTTGTATTGTCCGTTTTAGTCGTGTGAGAGTCAACAGCAACAAAGGATTGATTTACCTAACAAGCTAGAAGCTAATGATGGAATTACTTTAAAGCACGGGGAGCACGAAAATAGTGAGGATGTAGATCTGACAAGTGTGAATAAGTGAGGTGAGACTCCTGCTGTGCTTTTAGTGTTTCCCACTAACATTTCATACACACGAATACAACATATGCTCGTCATTAGTGATTGCTGGTTATTGTAAAGGCTTTGCGTGTCAGATCAAATTAGACACAAACATTTCTTATTCATGTAAGATCATTTTTTTACGAGAAACACAGCCAAGACCACAGCAAAGCATACTGTATTTGGTAAGAGACAGACAAACAGTAACTATGTTACATTATTTGCCATAGACAATGCCAGAAAAGGTGAGTGGGGGAGAACGAGACAGAACAAAGAGATTGAAGGCTCTGATGTCCTAATGATTTCTTAGAAGAAGAAAAGAAAAACAGAAAGGGGTTCAGAACATTGAGCGATAAACAAAGATGTCATCTTTTCTCTTGGGAGCGTGAGGATGTCTGAGGGAGCAACAAACCTTTCCTCTGGGTATGTCTAATATACTACAATTTGACAACAGTTATTCAAAACGGCAATTATTAAGCCAACAAAGGGCAGGTAATGATGTGCTGTGATTTGTATTTCCATTAACCTAAATTATGTACCTATCTCACATTCGTCCTAATGGATCACAGTGCAATGACGTCCATTGACGTCATGTTTGAGATGATCCGCATTGCAGTCGCATGCAGATTTGTGCATGCCAGGCTTTGTGTAAATGTAGAGCTGATTTTTTTTATTTATTGTTGCATTTTTTGACAAATAAGAGTAAACAGAGGCAGTAATATGCTCACTGGTTGTTGAACTAGTTGCGAGCCAAGCTGTGAAGATGTGCATAACTCCCTCAGCCCCCCAGGGACCCTGTATTTTCATGGGCCTGCCTCTGACGTCAATGCTCCGGCTGTCCTGTGGATTGTCAGAACAGGCTATTCAGATGGGGGGAGGGGACTGGAAGTCTCTGTGGTGTGTGTCTGCCGCATGTGATGCATGTGAGTGTGCATGTGCTTGTGCTTACATAGATGTAAGTATGCTCCTGTGTGTATTTGTGTTCATGTTTGCGTGTGCTTGCATGTGATCTGTAAATGTTTCACTTACATCTGTGTGTGTGTGTGTGTGTGTGTGTGCGTGTGTGCGTGTGTGCGTGCGCAGTGTGCAGAAAGCTTGTACAGTTCCTTGAATGAGAAATGTGCTTAAGTGGATGAGGTCTGTAATGTGGGGGTAGGGGGTAAAGCTGTGTGTGAACAAGTGCACACATGTCTGAAGATGTGCAGCTCTTATGTTGGGAGACAGAGGCCGTAGTTATCAGGAGGATGTTTGCTAAAAACAGCCGAGAGGGGAGAACAGTTAAGCATGGCTGCCAACCACTTCACTCTCCAGTCAGCTGTTGATCCCCCAGCAGACAATAGTACAGCTACTCTTTCACCAACAGCCGTAGGAACCCACTGCATGTGACACACACATCCCATATTAAGACAGATGGGATTTCAGCTTCTTTCATCATCACAATTTTGATTTCCATAAATTTCTCTGTAACACACATGCTATCCATTTACAAATGGATATGGGATTTGGTGGCAGGATAATGTTGACAGAGAAAGGAGTGCACACTGCCTGTCCAAATTGATACAGATCAAGCCAGAGAGAGCCCTGGCGGACATTTTGAGGGTTTTTTTTAGGGGGGTCTTGTGGTGCTTAGTTCATTTATTCCAACTGTATCCAAACAAATAAAAAGATACTGTGACGCAGATTTAGCCACAAAATCCATCTGATGACCTTTCTGTCTGCCTATGATCCATCCATGTATTTTTTGCATTATCCTCGCAATAAACCACAACCAGTGGTGGAATGTAACACAGTACATTTAATCAAGTACTCTGCTTCAGAACAAATGTGAAGTACTTTACTTGAGTATAATTCCACATTATACTTCTATTTTAGGGAAATGTGTAGATTTTGTAGTAGTGGTTTCTTTACCAAATAAGGCTTTACAGGCAAAACATATGATGAGCTTGAGGCACTTTTAGAAATTAAATAAACCAATAGTAAATAAAATGAAAACCCCAAATTCTTCCAGCTTCTCAAAAGTGAGGATTATGCTGCTTTTCCTGGTCTTAAACTGAATAATTTTTGGGGATATTTTGAAGAAAACAAGCATTTTGAAGATGTCACTTTAAATAAAAAAAAAATAATAATACAAAAAAAATAAATTAATAATAATAATCAGCAAATTTTAATGAAAATAATCATTAGTTACAGGCCCTTATAAAATAGTCGATATTTGCTCCACCTCAACCAACTGCAACAACAAAATGCTTCTTGCACATATATGCATTAGTAATAATAAAACTGCTAATACTTTACGTACCTTTCAATAACACCAATGCAGGGATTTTACAGTATGGTATTTCTACTTATATTTAAATAAATGATGTTAATACATCTTCCACCAATGTCTAGGACTGAATCTTTTTCAGAATTTTAATGTCAGGAGCAATAGACTAAATTGTGTTAACACGAATGGAAAAAGTAATTGGAAGCTTATTGAACAAAAACTTAAGATGTCAAGGTCAAAGTAGCGATTTGGTAAACTAGTTCTTTACTTACTCACCAGAGATGCCACGCGGCGCCCAACAATGGGTCCCCGACAAAATGCAGCTCTCTATACTTAAAATAGTACAGGAAACATCTGACAGCTCAAGATTTGCTGAGATCATTCTGTTGCTTTTGTGTCTTCTTCCTACCATTAATCTACAGTATGACTCCTGTATCTCTTATATACATATGTTAAAACAGAATACACATTCTTCTTAATTGTGCTGTAGGGCAAAAATAATCACAGATCTCTGTGAAGATAAAAATTACCATTATATTCTAGTACAACTCATGCTTATTTTTATTGTTTTCCAATAGTTTGTATCAATGTTGGAGTAATATAATAGAGCTGAGCTTTGTCTTGAACCAAGTGGGCTAATTTTAAACACAGATATGGGTTTAATTTGACAGGTCTAGATGGTCAGTTTCTTCCTGTTATGTAACAATTTTGCAATGGCTCTGCCACTTTGGAGAACTGTGGATCAGAAGGGTTCACTGCTGGGTCAGAGACAGAGTTGCGGCATCCCTTGTGATCTACCGCATTTCCCTATAAGTTCTTCATCCATAACCGTCTCACATAAACTCATAAACTTCCAGCCTTGAACTTTGCAGGGAATGTTTGAAAGCATTTGTTTTCTATCTAAATTTCCATGCATAAGCTACTTGAAGTGCAGGGAGGAGGCACAGAGGTGAGCCCTGAATGAGCTGACAGACCTCTCTGAGCTTCACCAACTCAGAGCTTCTTTTCTTTTCTTTTTTTTTTTTTGGATGTGTGCGTGTGTGGTTGTGTTCCTTTTACAACTTCCTTTATTTGTCTTAATTAGTTTCATGATTGAGAACAAAATCTCAGCGCATTAAGGCCATAAAAATAGAATAATAAAAACTTTGTATGGGTCCTTTTCGGCTCAGAATGGTATTTAAATGATGTGTATCTATCCTCAAATAAAAGGCCCACAATGTGTTGCACGCTGCTTTCACCTAAATGGCTGAATTTATTTGTCCCTCGCTTCAGCATCACCTGCTTTCAACCTCCCAAATTCCTGGGCATCAGACCATATTTTTAGACATAGATAGATATATAGTATTTCAAACGAACAGATGCAATGTTTTATTGTAACCCTCTTACACTTAGAAGAATCAAAAGGCAGCATCATACATATGAAATTAACTGTTTGATGAGGTACCTTGAGATGCAAGTTGTTTCTACATGTAAGGGTTATTCTCATTGGGCTAAAATGGGAGGAAAAGCGACAGAGCCTGTCAGACAGAATCCATTATGTTATACGTGACCTCTGAATGGACCAGCTGCTCGAGAGTGTAGGAATGCCAGTGATTGATATCGCACATGCTGACGTAATACAGCTCCACGCCGCTCTCTCGATATGATCAGTATGTAATGCTGCAGCCGTGAGGGAGTCTGGCACTCTGTATGCTGTATCATGTTGCCGACTCAGAGCTGTGTAGGTGCTCTGTGAGTGCTGATAACACCGGCACACATCTACAAAGGTTGTGACGCTCGGGGGGCTCACTTCATTTGGGACTTGACGTGGTCTCCTCACTTCAGCTATTCACACAGGAAGAAAAACAGATCAGCTATTTAAGCAGCGACTATTTAGATGCATGTTGATAATTGTCGGCATTTTGCGCATGTAATCTGAACTTTGATCTTCATGTATGCTGTATATAATGCGTAGTTTGGCAATTTCAGGCACAACATTGGTTTCATGTCAGAATTTGTTTTGCTCTACCAGTGTCCTGTAAATGAATTATGCGTCTCTTTTCCCGTGGATATTCTTAGTGGAATTATAAACATGAGTGGTGATGCATTCCTTGGCTGGTTTTAAGGCAAAAACTGTGCAGCCCGGCCTTAAAGATGTCGGAGAAAACTCAAACTGATACAGGAAATCCTTTGACATTTTAACACTTGAACTATCTAAGCTAACACTGGGCTAATTCTGCGGCTGTTAATGTGAACTGTGCCATTTTCTAATTTGAACATTGTAGAAGCCAAATGATTGTTCATCTGTCTGTTCAGCTTGCATTGTTCTTTCTCCAGTCAGTGCAGAAAGCAAAATGTTCTCCTGGTTGACCTGAATTTGAGGTTAATTTGATTATTTTTTATTATTATCTCAATGGGACTGCATATTATTATTATTATTATAGAATTATAACTCTACTCCACTATTCTAGCGAGCACGTCTAGTCTAAATATTTCAGCTGCACTGCAGCTGTGCAGTCCCTGCAGTGATTTGCAGAGTTAGGCTTTTGCTGAAGGAATGTACTACATTGATTTAATTCGTCGTGCCCATTCATGGTGATATTTACAATTATAATTTATGTAAATGCACGACTGAGTTGGCCTGGTGAAATAAATCAATTGAATACAGTCCTTTCGTAAATGCAAGTCTGCAGACATTTGAAGTCAGGAGCTGAAATATCAACAGTGATTCAGAAAAAAGTGCAGGAAGACAAATCTTATTTACTTCAAAGGAACCTTACTCAAAATCTATCGCTAAACGAAACACTAATAGAACTTGGTATGATCCGTGTTGAGACTGTCCCTGCTTGCTCGCTCTCTGACACATACACACATTTTTTTCTGTTTTCTTTTCATTAAATAATCTTTTCTTATGCTGCACCATAATGAAAGTGTGTCTCCCAGTGTCTGTCATTATTTATTATTACCAGACAGATTTAGCGCTTGACACCAGTAGTCGTTCTCTTATGGCCGGGCTTTGATGAAAGGCTGATCTGAATGAAGGTGCTGCTTGTCGGACACAAGCCATTCATAAAACGTGGTTCAGTAAAACCCAATCTAGGCAGATTGAGCCCTGGGTTCAACGTTCTCAGTCTGCTCAGGGTCTGGTCAGGGTCTGGCACCTCCAGGGCAGGGAGGGACCCAGTGCCTTGCTAAAGGGCACATTGGCGAGACAGCGAGATACCTAAACCTGGGTTCTTTAAACACTGTGCTGGCCGTTTTTAGGCAGTACGCGCCGGAGTAGACGCTTCATTGCTCTGTCCTGTCAGGCTGTAAATTTGGAGGTTGTCGCCGTCTCCTCCTTGACCACTGAGTCGTGGATCAGGAAACGGCAGCGTGTCTCTGGAGAGCGCTGGGCATATGGCGCGGCCCCTTTTACGCAGCCAAATTCAGGAACAGGAACAGCAGTTCAGCAGCGTCAAGAGTGCGTTTCCCAGACGCGTCAAATGCGCAAAAGAACCGGACACGACGACAATGTATCCTTCAAATTAAAATAAATGTTTTGGTTTTTTTTAACAAAAAAAAAAAAAGTTTACTGGATGAATGTGACCGACCCTATTGACAATATTGATAATCGGTTATTTTTCTTAGAGGACGAGACACATATTTCAAGCCCTCTGTCACTGTGGTTGGTGTCTTTGTGACTGTTTGCAGTGATATCTCACATCAAACATTTGCATATAAGCCAGTAAGCCACATGTCTCAGGGCTGTACGAATGTCACGATATTGTGTAATCAACTTCAGTTCTTGATAAAATATGTTTATGCTCTTTTCAGTAATTCTTACCAGGCACCTTACACAGCAGTCGGCATTTTTAGGGCTTTTATTTTTAAAACTAGAGAGGAAGTCGCGCGTTATTGTTGCGGCTGACTTGACGCTGGCGCGCTCCTGTCTCTCCCTCTCTCCCGGTGTGTGTGTGTGTGTGTGTGTGTGTGTGTGTGTGTGTGTGTGTGTGTGTGTGTGTGTGTGTGTGTGTGTGTGTGTGAGTTTACTCTCATTTCTCTGGGTCTATGCGTCGTCGTCTCTGGTCCTCCAGTCTGCTGCTGCACATCCACAGCGGAGCCACCACGCCGAGGAGGCGGACCGACTGTAGCTACACCTCGGCCAGCGGTGCTGGGTTATAGCGCTGGTGGACGGGGGGGGTGGGGGCAGCATACTGCTCTTCTTGCCCTTCCTAAACCGTGCACAGCCTCAAGCATTGAGGACACCATCACCTCAACGCGTCCTGGAATAGTTTTGCTTTCTGCCCAGACGCACCAAGTTGCAGCTTCAGAGGCGCACTTTTCTCCGTGGCTCCTCTCTCCCTTTGCGCTCACAATCCGACATGGAAGATGGTCCGTCTTCAACAAGCTGTTTCAGAAGGTTAACGGACTGTTTCCTGGGTGCAAGTAGGTATTTTTTTTTTGACTAACACTCACAAAGTGTGACAGAGTAATCGTAGCTGAAATGTGCGCAAAAATATAGACCGCGTAGACTTTCAGTAACAGGGAGTAAATCGCAAAAACACGGACATATTTGGATGCATTATTTCTGCTGGTCCTGCAGGCGGACGTTATTTTGCCTGTTTGTCAACTCAACTTTATGAATGACCGATTGATAGCTGACCTGGATGGGTGGGGACTTCGTTGGAGGGGGAGGCAGGCAGGACTGCAATTCGTAAAATGTAGCGCGTGTGTCTCTCCGCTATGTTTTTTTTGTTTTGTTTGTTTTTTTGTTTGTTTTTTTTTCTCACTTTTTAATAAAATGTAGATCTGGTTTACGATCCCCTCTCGGATCTGACTCGGTCTGTCACGGAGGGGACGGTCAGCGGTGCTGCAATGAGACATGTCATCGAAAAGAGAAGCGAAGTCTGCACAGCAGGAGCATGAGTGCAGATAGAAAGTGTAAATACTGTTTACAACTCAAGAAACATCTATCTTAAAAAACATACCTGATTCCTTCAGGTACATTTTCTAAGATAAGAGTTCCGGGTTAATATTCCTATTGAAATTAGTATAGTATTATAATCTCCTATAAACTCCTATAACTAAGAGTATTCATAGAACACTCATAGTATCCGTAGGTTTCTCATTCCATAGCTGTGATAAATATCCAGTGTCCTACTAAAATTCATTTAGTCTTTGATGTCAACTCTTGTGCTTATTTTGTACATTTTTAGCACAATATGACATTAAACATCAGAGGCAGATATCTTCACAATTTGACATAATTTATATTAAAAATAAAATTTAATATATTGAGAAATTTCTGGAAGCATAATTAAGAAAAATTGAGTAAATGCATTTGTAACTTTCTGTCACTAAAGAAAATATCCCCTATTTTCCGCTATAAAATACTTATATTTCCTGAGCATGTCTGTGCTACTCATATTTTGGCATTATTATCTGGTGTTGTTTCTTTGTAATATTGCTGTGGAAACTTCTAACTGAGGCCTTATTGTAATTTATCTTTTCTGTGTTTCCATAATTTACTCCGTCTGCATGCCACATGAATAACTCTGTCAGCGGTTCCAGTTGTTTCAGTGGCACCTCAAGTGACCTTTAGTGGCAACCCTGTAATAACAAGTTAGTAGTTTGGGGACTGGGATACTAAGTGATGCCAAAGTACGCACATAGCAGTAAACTGCAGTCATGGAATGTATTATTGAGGTACAGTATGTAGGTATCCTGCCCCCGGGCTGACCAAAAAAGGACAAGAATTTCAGATTTCTCAAAGATTCCACACTTTTTGAATTTACAAAACAGCAGTAGGTGTGAGTGGCTGTCAGAGTCAAGTACCTTAAAGTCACCTCGACAGTCGAATGAGATGGGATATTCATCAGTCTTATACTATTACTATTTTTTTGACATTATAAACAAGCAGTTCACGAATATGTTGACCTGAGAAAAAGCTCACCATCGACTGTCCTGCCCCCTCTCCCTCTGTTTCCCTCTTATTTCTTTTTTTTTTTTCAAATTTTGTACAGCTGTCAATTAATCTGTGTTAAATATAGGATTAACTTGACACACTGTTTGCCTTCTCACTGCATGCTTCTCTCTGATTGGTTTGGGATCAGGGAATAATTTGATTATACTTTAACCAAGGCTCTTTGACAATGACAAAAAACACATGGACACATACATTTCCGAACCAGAATACAAATTATTAAATGCTCTGCATGTTTTTACAGCAGTGTGATAACTTACTACTTCTGCTTTCTACAAATATTAGACATGTTATAAATCACTTTAAATGTATCAGCAGAGGGTGGAGGACGACTTTCATGTGACAAAGGGTGAATGAGGGCGTTTTTCCGTTAAAAAGTGCTGTTTTGTTTTCTAGCAAATGATGGTATATTTATCATCCTATCATTGTTTGTCCTTTCAGAAATGGGACTGGTTGCTGGACTGTCCAGTGCTCCCTGGAGAGACAGACTCCAGTTTGTAAAGACAACATGTTGGCTCATTCACTCCCTGGTTGCGCATATAATTCTCAGCAGTGAGTTAGTCCTGGGATATTATAGCTTTTGTTTGTAGCCTCACGTTGCGGGAAAATATACGTGCATGTGTGTGTTTGTGTGCATTGTTCACGGATAATTCTGGTCAGTATCGGAGGTCAGTCTGGGTCACCCTTAATGTGATCTCTCAGGCATTTTCAAACCCAATTGGCTGTTGACGAATTGCTTAACTCGGTGAAGAAGGCTGCATTGTCAAGCAGGAAGTGCTCACGCTGGACATTTCCTGTCCCACCGCATGCCTTCTCTCTCACAGCGAGGGTTTCTCTCAGTACTGTCACTGAATATATAAATACAGTGTATCAATACACTTGATATGATTCCAATATGAAAACTAAATCCTGATTGAAAATTGAATGGCTAAGTAATTCCATACTGGTCTGAGAACATGTCAAATAGTTTCTCTTTGTCATTTTTCTTCGGTGTTTATTTAAATTCTCGGGAAATTCAAGCCAAAGAAAATGAGCCTGTTTGCATTTTGAGCCCTTTTCTATATCAAGATCTGTGCAGGCCTGGATCAGTGCCAGGGCACAGTACACAATCTGAGCAGGGAAACAGATGACATTCTCCTCAAGGCGTCCGTTGACCCCTCATCAGCTTGTCGTGGGTTGGTATCTGAGGGGATGGGAAAAGGCCACATGCGTGTAGAATTCTTTAGAACTTGTCCTCATATCAGGGCTCATGAAAGAACACTGCACTGGAGAAGACACAAGGATCTGTGGTTCTCATTACCGGGTCCCAACTGGGCCCTCTGCAGAGCGCCTGCAGAGTTCAGCATCAGTCCAGATGTGGAGCAGGGAACATGACCCCTGATTACTGATGTGGCTCTGGGGAGGGGGGGGGCAGATGCAACACTACATCACATCACCGGTTTGGGGCAAGATGCTGACTCTGAGGCTGCGACTCCAGCTTTACTGCTTATTATCAGCATTGTTCTAGGCTGCGTGAGGTTCCAGCTCTGGCTGTCGCTCAGTTTCCTTTCACTGAGGGAAATGCTCAAGAAAGTTTTGAGTTGAAGGTTACCCTGCAATGTGCCGGTAGCTGCAGTTAGAGTATTGCTGCTTGCCTGTGACCACACTATTCAGCTGTGGATCAAGGGACATGCCTTATCTACATCTCAGTTTGCCATTTATAGCCCTTACCCTTTACGTCTAATGACCTGGACCATGGAAGTGGAAATAATGCAAATTACATTTCCATGGAAATCTCTCTCTCTCTCTCACTCTGTGTGTGTGTGTGTGTGTGTGTGTGTGTGTGTGTGTGTGTGTGTGTGTGTGTGTGTGTGTGTGTGTGTGTGTGTGTGTGTGTGTGAGAGAGAGAGAGGTGTGAGCTTGCATGTTTGTGCAGTGGTGTTTGTTTTTGCCATGTGGGGGTGTGTCTCTGGAAGTGATGAGACTACAGTTAAGTCCAGGGTGAAACAGCGTTTTCTTAATTTGACACCTTTTCACCGACTGGTGTATTGATTTAGCCGCGCTGGTCACCTCACGCTTGGCTCTTGTGGAATGCGGTGGGTGTGTATAAGTGTGTGTAGTGTTCACCTGCATATACACACACACACACACACACACAGCCAGTTTCACAGGCACAGGCACAATGAATAAATGAGGTGTGCAGTGAGAGAGGAGTCAAAGCATTTCCATCTTCAGTGTTGGCTCTTTTTTCCTCTTTGCTGCTCACTGAATGTCAGACTCGGACGCTGTGCTCCAGCCCTCCCATAGATAAGATAAGAACCACATGCTCTTCCCACCTCCGGGCAAGGGAGTCCCAGGCGGACCTACTGACGCACGCATCCCACAGCAAATCCCCACCTCCACCTCCCACCCCCTTTCCTGCCTCAGCCTCATGTCAGGAAAGTGAAAAGTAGTACCTTGGCAGCTTGCCCTTGACTCTCTGCCAGAAGGAGTGCGCTTCGAGAGAAGTGGTCTTTTCCCTTTTGCTCTCATGTGCATTTTTCATCTACGTGTTGCAGAGGAGGAACATCTTGCCCACTAAACGCAGTCGGCCTCTGCTGTTGACATTGCTGCGCGACATCGTCTGACAGGAGTGCTGAAGACACACATTCACCTCTGTTCAGCCACTGTCACACAGATAGCTAGCTGCTTCTTGGGAAAAAGAGATGAGTGATAGAGAAGGGTGGAGCACGTTGTTGTTTTTAATAGCTCTACAAATGTTCCTTTATCTGCGTATGTGAGCTTATTGTTTCAGTTAAAGCAATACTGTCCTTTTGCAGTCTCTCCAGGAATTTGCAATCCTACATAGCAAGAATAAAACCCTGTTGCAGAAGTTCCAACAAATGTGTTGCACTTGTAGGTTGCTTTCCTTTCACCCTTATGTCCGGTTCATCCCAAAACAGCTCTCCGTTTTGTCATTTGAAGCCTACCATCTTTTCTTGTACGGCAGACATAGCCTGGAGGTATGTTTTGGATCATTATCTTGCTGCAAGGATGAACCCCTGACCAACCAGTCTGTCTTCCTTTGTTACTTTTTCTCACGATTCTGACAGCAGTATACAGTACTACTTCCTGCATTACAGTATTGTCGTCATAATGCATCACAGGCTGTAGTAACACAGTTTGTTCCAACACGCCTTTGTACAGGCAGAGGGTTTATAAGTAATCAACAAAAGTAGGGGCACCTGTAGGAACTGTTTGCTTACCTTTTAAGGCTACATTTACTTCCATTGCTACAGGAAAGATGTAAGTTAACTAATTTCGTAATCCCTGAAAAAGGCCTGTACTGATTTTCCTTTTTTTTTTTTTTTTTACCTTGGGCAGTTTACAGCTTATGTTTGTACCCTTTAAGGTTATTCACTGGACTTGAGCTGCTTAAATTTCAACAAAAAATTGGAAAAATGGAAATGTTCTAAACATTTTTACCAGCAGTGTATACCCTGGTCAAATTAGGTCACACCTCACCCTCAGCTACAGTAACCACCTTCCTGCTAATGCCTCATCAACTTTCTCTCATTCGAGGAGCCTTGTTAAACAGCCCGTACAACTAGTTGGTGTAATGTTTATTACAACCCGACCGATACTGGGTTTTTGGGGCCGATGCCAATACCGATTTTAGGGAGTAAAAATATTCCAATATTAACATATTGGCTTAAGTGCTTTCGTTGGTAGGTTGTTGGTCCATTTGTAGTGGAGATGATAGGTTTTGCTCGGTGTTTTATTGTTTCTGCTTACCTGTCCAGGGACTACAAATGGGAATTAGCTTGTAGCTAAATTTGGTAGCATCTGGGTAACATCCTTTCTCTTTGTTTTACATTAATGTATTTTTGTATTTTCACCATTTGTAAATTAACCCAGGCATCTTTGTCTGCATTATGTTCTGTGAAAAAAAAAAGGCATTCACAATGGCGCGTATCAGACAACATATACTCCGATACCGATTTATCTGTGATAGGCAATTTCGGCCAATAAAATCAGCTCTTCTGTCTATTGCACAAAACAAGTTTCACCTGCCAAACCATTTCCAACTTTAAACCATCTGTGCCCTCACACCTCTAACTAGCCATTGTATTTATGGAATGTGTTGGCAAAGAGTTTCACCTGAGTTAACCTAAAAGACAAAATTCAGGACAAAAAGTTTTGGAAATATCTTCAAGTTTGTGGCTAGTTCCTAAACTGCACACACTTACATATCAAATATTTTTCTGTACTGAAACTTCAGAAAATAACTTTATTATTAGATATTAGATTAGCTATTAGATATAATTACATGTTAGGATTGGCATGGATTTCTTTTACTAATCATACTTTTCCAGCTGAAAAGCAAAAACACCACTGCAGTTTATGAAAAAAAAAGTTGCACATCGCAACATAAATTTTCAGAGCTGCTGCAAACAAGCCATTTTGGGCTCCAGGGATTGCAGTAGACAACAACTTTGATCATCCATTACTGTAACTGTTTAAAGATTGACTTAACACTAGGTTGACCACACCCAGCATCACTAATGTGTGCTCTGTTGCACCTGTAACCACGCTCAACAATCATGTAACGGTATCCTGGTGTACACCTGCTCATCACTGCCACAAGATAAGAAGGTCCACCACCGTGGAAGTTAAAATCAAACTATCTGATGACATCACATTGGTTTCTGGAAACAAATTGTTTTTTTCCACTATTTTCTGCCATTTTATAGACAAATACTTATTCAGTGAATCAAAAAATAATTTGACAAATTAATCAATGACAAAAATGATAATATCCCCTAAATAACAGTGATATCCTCATTGGACTGCTTTGGGTAGGAAGCATATCTTCTGATATGGGGGTGAATTTTCTTTCATCATTGACAGCCATGTTTAGAAATTCAGATTTCAAAATAGAAACCTTTCCGTTAAAAAGAAGTCAAAGAGGAATCTGATCAGCGGTTGAAGAAGTGGACTGCAATCAACATCTCTGTTCATCAGCTCTCAGATGAAGACTGAAGGGCCGACATGAAGCGAGGTGACAGAGAGAGGTTGTGCAAGCTTAAATCAAACAAAATATAAAAGGTAAAACAAGAACAGACAGGTGGATTCAGAGGGAGGAATGAGGCCTTGCTTTACAGGGATTTCTTTTCTTTTCCTATTCTCTGAAGGAGCTTCCTATTAAGAGATGGAGTTTCAGAAATACTCTGGGGCTTTTCCTTTAATGTGCCATTGATAAATGTTGACCTGCCAAGTGTCCTATTATGACTTGTGACTCATATGACATCTCACCACAACTGAATCTGTGTCTAGTTTCAATTCTGATGCTTGTTTCAATACTTTAAAGTTGTTATACTAACACAAAACATGAAAAAAAAATTATTCAAAGCACATTTGTTATGCAATGGAGTGAATTACAGTTTCCAGCATCTCTACAAGTCATTTACTTTTCCGTATAAAATCAGAGCATTCCTATTTGATTTCCCTTAATAAAAAAATGCTCATAACCTTGAATTGTTACTCCCAAGAATTTAGTATTTTGAAATTTTAGCAGGGTGTTTTGATGCCCAAATTTCCATATTGATATCACAAACTGTTGGCCCACGCTGTCTGTAAACGCATTCCCCATCAAACAGAAGTGTGTTCATATTGAAAGACCCAGACAGACTGAGACTGGTTTGGCCTTCTCTTCCCAGTCCCAGGGTGTGGTGTGCTATAGTCAAGATAAGTGTTATGCAACAATACCTCACTGCATGAAATTGGGCTTCAGTTTTTACACAGGAAGCCCAAGTCTGAGTCAGGCACC
Organism: Xiphias gladius; assembly: GCF_016859285.1. NCBI lineage: Eukaryota > Metazoa > Chordata > Actinopteri > Istiophoriformes > Xiphiidae > Xiphias > Xiphias gladius. The sequence continues at coordinate 17,684,007 of NC_053410.1, forward strand.
AAAATCTCTGCCAACTGGGCTGCAGCCACTCATAAACATGCTGCATAACAAGCTACTTCCTCGCCTATACATTTGTCTGAATGAGTGACTTCAACTAAGTACATTTACTCAAGCACTGTATTTAAGTAAAATTTCAAGGTACTTGTACTTTACTTATTGTATTTCTATTTTATGCTATATTTCTACTCCAGTTTTTCTACTCCACTGCATCCATCTTATACATTAAAAAAACATGATAGACGTATAAAATACTACACATTGTTAAAAGCCAGTAGTTCCCCATAGTTGGTTTGTGACCCCTCACAAAAAAACAGTTTCTGAAAAAAACCTACTCATGCATGGATGCATTGGTAGTAACAGTCTAACCATACCATATATGATAACATATTGGTCACAGGGGAGTATTTTTACAATAAAGTACTAGTACTTTTACTTACTACAGTATTTGAATAATTCCTCTACCACTGTTTAAACACGTTAAGTAAATGGCAGTAATCCCCTGCCTTTGCACAGCCTTTGCACAGCCTACAATATACAGATAATTTAATGTCATAAACGTAGGAAGACCTAACTTTTCTGGCAGAAAGTTCATGGACTGGATCAGTATTTAATTTTTTATATATATATTACAAATCTAAAAAAAGAACCTGTTAGATGATGAAGATTTTGACTAATTTCGTTTGTACATTTTGGTTTATGTTGGACGTGTCAAACATGTTTCTCTATCATTATGTCTATAAGAATCAAAATAAAAACATTGTGTGCTCATCTTGATAACGCCATTGTCTTGGCCGCAGTGTTGGCCGCAGTGGGAAGGCAAATTTCACTGAGGTTTTACAAAATAAAATGAAAAAAAACTGGTCACACCAGTGACCAAGCCATTGCTTCTACCACACCAGTCTCTCTCTCTCCTGATTGAGTGAGCACATGTGGTTCCCAATGGGGTTAACCATTTTGGACCACAGCAAGTGGGACAGATCTGGCTGCACCTTTGATTAGCCGCCGCAGTCCCAGGCTCGGGACACTGACGCATATCCCACAGCTCTGAGTGTCACTGTGGTCACATTGGGTTGAGCTGTGCCTCTGAAGACTTCAGAGGAAATCAGAGGGAAAGCCTGTAAAGTCTGCAGAAAGTAGCAGGAATGTTCAGAAAAACAGTGCCATCAATCACCATCGTCCTGTAATATAGTGGCTGTTGGGTCAAACCAGTCATTCTTCTGGCTACTTTTTCCAGACCGCTTTAATAGAAATTGATGATATTTACATTTTTTTAGTTTTTCCAATTAACAGTGATTTCTAAACTGATACAGATAAACACATTTATTGTGTCTGGATGCCACCACTGGAGTTTACCTGAACTAACTGTGATGGTTAGAGCAGATGCAGACGCTTCTTCATTAGTCATTCACGGAAAGAAACGTTTAAATTATTTCAACAAAATACCAAAGTTATGTAACTGTGATTTGACATATTCAAATATCTTTGCTTTTTTATTTAGAGGAAGACGAACCTTGAATTCTTTCCTGTCATGTGCACTGCCTTCAGTTAATGCATCATAATATTGTATTTCATTGTCATATGTCTTATCTGTAAGCATTCAGTTAATGCATCAAGATAACATAGTTTAAAAGGATAGGTCTGGTGATAGTCTATATTTTTGTTATAGTGAGCATATATATATATATGTATATATGAAAAAATCGAAACCAACAATGTCTTAATCCTAGTAACAAGTATTGTGTGTGAAGCCTAATCCTGTCACACGTTATTGCTCTGTGCAGCAGAGCTCCATTGTTGACCAAAAACTAATGCGCATCGCTGAGCCACACTGGGTGACATGTTCCTACATTACGATGAACATGGGCACTGTAGTTTATTTTCAGTCAATCCCAGAAATCCCTGTCCAAATGTGTATTCATCCACAGCTTAAAATAGTCCCCAACAAATGCTCTATTTATTCTTGTTTGAATAATATTTGATTTAAAAAAAAAAAAAAAACAGCACCCTCCTGTTTTAGGAAATTATTTCCCTTTTTAAAAAAAAAAAAAAAAAATCTTACATTCATGTTTTTAGATTTATGTCTTCAGTGGGAGCAAGTGGGCTTTTGCGCTGACAGTCACAGACAGGTTCGGGAAGTCAGAAAGTATCGAGAAACAGACCAATGCATTGTTGGTTTTGGTCGTTTAATGTGACTTGTTGATAGTAACAAAAATACAGAGTATGGCCAGCCTTTTCCTTTAAGCAGGTATTGGCTTGATACTGATAAGATAACAGATGTTCCGTATTCTGCTCCCCACTCTTTATGATGTTAGTAAAAATACTGAATTTGGTTACACTTTCATTTAGGTTAAAGGTTAAGTTAAGGATCAGAAATAAACAGTAGCTGAGAGAGCCATGGTTTGCTCTTTCTTTGCCAATAAGGCTTCACAAGCTCCCCTTTTTTCACAATTTTTGCCGGTGTGAGCTTGTAATTTTAAGCACGGGGATTTACCCCGAACACCATTTTATCAACCATTATATGCCCACTGCAAAATTCTTATCACTGTTGTTTGTTTTTGCCCCATGGAAATAGGACATTTGACTATTTTTGTTCATGTGCACACATATGATGGCTAAATTATTTTCAGAGCCCATCTACACAAAACACGTATTCATAAATTCATACAGCCTCCTTGTTTTTTCTTTTTTTTGTGGTGTCACTAATCACAGTGCCTTCTTTGTTTGTCAGCTAGGACAAAGTCGTGAGGGTCTTTAGCAGCACTCCCATTTTACTCCTGTCTTTGTGTCTTTGTGTCCCCTGCAGCTCCCTTCATCCCCCCTTAACTTTCTCTCACTTATTAAGCCGTATTCTGCCGATGTGCGTCAGAGCTGGCCGGGAGTCTCGTGAGGCGTTCCACTCCTGAAGAGCTGTGTCTCGTGTCTGGACAGCGTCAGACCGCAGCATCCTCAACCCCCCAAACTTACCCCCACCTCTGTTTGCCTTATTTGCCTGCAACCACAGGCCTGCTCGACCCACACACACTGAGCAGATGATCCATTGTAACTGAAGATCAAATGATTTGTTTTGGGCCAATAAATCAAAAGTCATAGGCAGCTGCTCAGAATGTTTACCAGAGTCAGGGGCACTTTGATTCTAAAATTAAACTAAATTCAAACAAGCAAAAGTTCTTTCCAAGATGAAGGTTTTAAACACTTTTTATTGAAATACATCAGGTTACCTGCAGCCGAAGTGGATGCTTCTATCTCCTGTATCTGGTTTTATTTTTTTGTCATCTGGCACAACAGTCAAGTCTGTGCAACCGTTCACGTACTGTTTTGATGTCCACAAGCGTCTGTAGCCATTCACTATCCTGATATCATACAGGATTTCAGACAGACACCCCACAATATTTTCATGCCGTGTGTGTCTGACAGCAGAACACATGCCTTCCAGCTGCATGTCCTCCTGTGATTCATACTTGAAGGGAGTCTACACAGATGCTGCCGATAACCAGACATTTCGTGAGAAAGTGGTAAAACGATCAGGGCTGTCTGAATACAACGGCCCTCTTTTCTTGTATTATCTGATAACAGATACAGTTACTGTGTACAATACCATAAAATGTAAATTCAGAGCTGCCATAGGATTTGTTTTCCTTTTCCGGAATGATTACTTTTGGTTGCATTGTTTGTGAGCATTGAATTCACGGTCCTGTGATGAGATGGCGTCTCATGGCTGAATTTAGACAGTTACAAGTCTCCATTTGTGTGAGTGACCTAAACATGATGGTTTCCTAGTGCATCGTGACAGCCTCTCAGACGCCAGCGGGTATATTAAAAACAACTTTCCCTCAACGATGGTCTGGCAAATGGCTTTTTTCCCTGACAACAAAGACAGTAAACAGCAGCACTTAGCAAGCTCTCAAGAACCTAATTGCCTATTAAGCACAATCGAGTCCTCCTTTATCCTGCTGCATGTGTTGGGGGCTCCTATCTCTGGAGACACAGCTTTACAGTAAACATAAGTGAGCTAGCTGGGCTATGTGAGAGCTTTAGCCAGAAAATAGGTGCTACTGCCGTACTCACCTCACAGTAAAGTGAAAGAGAGAGGACCTTCGGCTGTGTCTAGCCTGTGGATTTGTTTGGGTGGCTGAGGGGAATACTGTGGACCACAGAGAGATGTTATTTCCATCCGCTTATATCTTATATTTCTCTCCTCCACGCTGTTCTACTATTTCCATGATTTTGTGCAACATCTCCCAGCATCATTTTTTATTTTTACGCTTTGCTCAGTCATGGGTAAAGTTGGGTAGTGCATAAACTGAAAGATGTTTTGTTTCTGTGCTCTTCAGGCTTGACAGATGAGAAAGTGAAGGCCTACCTCTCGCTGCACCCGCAGATGCTGGATGACTTTGTGTTGGAGAGTGTGAGTGCAGAGACGGTGGACAGATGGCTGAAGAGGAAGACCAGCAGCAGGCCTGCAGGTATACCCACTCCCACACACATACACACACAGGGACAAACATGGAAACACACACACATGCTGCAGCTCTCTGGATCATGGTGACATAAGGATTGGATCAGCGGCTTTCAGTATATTGATGCAGAGTTGTAGTTTCTGTGATATTTTGCTTTGGTTAAATGTTTGTATTTTTTAGCTCACATAATCCCCTACGAGTTCCCGACTAGTCAACCGCAAATATAGGCTGCCATGAATATCTACAGCCACGTCAGTCGTTTGCTTTTATTGCACTGAAAAATGAAAACCTTTTCTCTTAAAGACCAAAGGATAACCAAAGCAGAGGCAGAGTGTGCCTCTGCGGGTTCCATTTATTATTCCAGCCATTTGCAGTACAAATCGCTCATCTTCACGTGTTTCCTTTAATTGTCAGTGTGTGTGATGGACAGACGAAAGGGAGAGGGAATGGGCTTCTCCGGTGTTCACGGGTCATTTGATGTGTTTGAGCGGGCCGAGTGGAGTCTGTGCCGTGCACTCTACACATAGCGGACTGTTTCTCAGACCAACCGCATCCAGCAAGGGCCCACTGAGCTGGCACTCTGCCCAGTCGAGCTGCTGACGTCAGAGGCGACCTCCAGAGACATGCAGCCGGCTGAAGGGGGCCCAGGGGAGGGGTGGGGACGGTGGTGGTGGTGAGGGGTTGTGCTGGCTCAGGGTGTGGATGTGTTGAAGTGAAGGGGGAAGCTGGCGGAGGATGGATTTGTAAAATTTTGGAGCTGCTTTCTACATGAGGTCTACAGACAGTCGTGTTTATTACTGCTACGCAGAGAAGTTGGTTTCTCAGGTCTGATTCTGCATTTGAAACTGTTTCCTGTATACAGTGTGTGTGTGGGTGTGCGCGCGCAGGCTGACAGGTAGAAATAGAGGCCCAAATTTTTCTTGCTGGCGCCAAGTGGGAATAACTAATTTCACCCATGTAGTTCAGGTCAGAGCAGATGAGGCCTGTACAAAGCAGAGCACTGATTCACAAAACTTCATCTCAGAGCGCAAAGATTTTAGGCTTACGTGTTTGTGTGTCTGTGCTTACGTTTGATCAGTTTTTTGTTATGTTATGAGTCATGAAACTAAAACCCCCCAGTGCAAAGGTCATGTTTTTTTCCCATGCTTTCCAAAGACTCAAAAATATAAAGAACCATTTTGTTTACTACAGATTACATACACTTGACTGCTGGCTGTATTTCAAGGCATGTTTTACTGTTTAAGATTTAAAATTTGTATTGACCTCGCTTCTTTATGGTAGGAAAATCAACTTGCAGGGACTTGAAGCTCGCTGGAGTCAGGTAGCCAATCTGAGTGAACAAAGTCAAAGTTATCATTGTGCAGAAACTCAGAAGTGCTGATGGATTTGAAAAGTCTGTGCTGCATTACCGCACAGCCGTAACATAATTTTGACAAAAAACAAAAGCAGTCTTGATGGTCAATGTGATGGATTACGTGCTTCAAGCAAGTTTCAAATGTCAAAGCCGATTCTCATGTTGTCCAGAAAAGCATGCTAACCACTGACTGCCTACAAGATACTGCCCACTATCTATAGTGCAGTGACATGCTTTCAAAAGTGGTCAGCAGTATTGCAAACAATACTACTGATCCCCTACTATGTGTAAAACGCCTGGTAAAATGGTTATTACCCGCATCAATTTGTTGGATGAGCAAACACCAGAGAAAGGACCAGAGAAACACTACAGCACAGTTTATGTTAGCAACATAGAGTTACTTAACTGATACAGAAGCAAATCACAGTTTTAACTAGTTTATAATATTTATATAAGCATACTGTAGCTTACACTGTGTTGAAATGAACAGCTACAAACAGTAAATTGGGAATTTTCATGTGTCTAGACTTTTGCGCTCAAAAAATTCCTCTTGGTGAATCACTGATGGAGCCCATCTAGAGCGATGACAGGGAAGGGAGACGTGGGGACCACCAGAGTGTTCTGATTTCTTGGATTTTAATTGTGTTAGTTTTGTTTTTCTGTTTCTCTCTGTCATCTAAGTTGCCTAATAGCATTGTCAACTTTTACCTGGGCATTGATTGTGCCGTCCACATTGTAGCTGAAAATGCTAAAGTAAATGCTGTTTTGGTGAAAATTCTCCTCACACACATTGCTGGTTACGATGTAGCTTATAAAGCGCTGGTTTGTGCAGGTTTTAATGACAGTTTGTTTTAACACAGTGTTTTTGCAGGGGAACTCCACTGATTTTACACATCGAAGTGTGTATACAGGTCTTGGGGAACACTACTGCATATGTGAAAAAAGCTGTATAAAGTCTGGCGCTTGAGTAATGTCACTTGAGTCAGCGTTTGAAAATTACAAAAACCTGAGAGTGTGCCCGCTCCTCATCTCTGCGTGAGGCTAGCGGCTCGAGGCTGCTACTAGCATAACACACCTGAATAGTCGATAGAACTTTCAGCAGTCGAGTTGCACTGTGGGTAATGTAGGCTCCAGGTTTTGACAAGGAAAAAGAATGTGTGGAATTAAAAACATATGTCTCCGGTTCTGCTGTATCGATTGTGATCAGTTTTTTGGCGTCGGGTTAAACTGTCTGTTGATGTTATGGGAGTTACCCCTTAGAGTTTTCTTCGAAACAAACAATGATATACAGTATTTGTACATTATAAAAATTACTCTTTCTAAAAAGCATTGTTTGTGTTCTTGAGGTCTAACACACATGTTGAATGCATTTTGTTCCCCAGTCCTATGGTGGATTGAGGAAGGAAGGACTTGGTGTTGAATCTTACCAGTTTATATATGAATTGAAATACAGCGGCTGTATTTTCACCATGCTGTTTTGACCATCATGTAAAATATTATGAAAATGACTTTGTATATTTATTCTCTCTTGACCACCTGAGACTCACACAGGGCTTGGTGGGTTTGTTAGAATACGTTGCAAAGTGTAGACACTTAACAATATCCAGCCACTAGCTCGCTGCAGTTTGGCTCTTGAGCTGTGCGGGAGGTGACCGATTTCAGAGCGAAAACATCAGTAATCAGCCTGACAGCTCTCTCATTATACCTCATGTCTCTCTCGGGCTTGATCTTTACATCACATCAGTAATATCACTCTAAGTCCACTTCCTCTGTTAGACCACTGTGAGCAGACACTTGGGCACCACTCTGAAGCCTCTCTGCATCTCCCTCTCTCTGGCTGTATCCACTCAATTGACAAGCACTGTCTAATTTCTGGTTCATCACACAGGCTGAACGGTCACTGTGTTGGGATGATGGCTGGAATTTGACTTGTAGATTTATTTGACCGTTTCTCCCGCTGCTTTAAAGACGCTAGACCATTCCTGTATGTATTTGTGTTGATAAAAGCAGCTAATTTATTATAAAGATGTATTTCTGTGTCCGTTTTTGCAGTGACACGTTTTTAGAGATCAGATTGATCTTATATTCTTTATGAGCGCAGCAGCAGCAGGACCTGTTCTCATGTGATCGTCACTGAGATAACCACTTCTTCCTGGAAGCCGTCCCTGCAGCGAGTCCCGTTCTCACTTATCATGTGATGGACAACATTGGATTACATAAATCAGTTTGTCTGTACACATACACACACTCAAACACACGAGTGTGTGTTTCAGTGTGTTTTTGCAAAGGGTTTTGTTACAGCCCGTAAATCCAGAAAAAGCCGCCACATTTGCACACTTGCTGTTGCTGTGCGGTAATTAAAAATTTGCCTTGTCATCGTCCCTGAATTATTGATTTTTTTTGTTGTAGTTTTCTTGTTCTTTTCTTCTTGTTTATTAACTTACTAGTTGTATTTATGTATCAAGGAGAGCTTTCAAGTGAGATCTTAGTGTGTCATAAGAGTAAGTTACAGAGCAGATCAGTCTTACAGCAGCGTGTTACTAAACACAGTGAGCAGAACATGATTTCCCAGAATCCCCGCTGATGACATTTGACCATCGCACCTCTCTTGACCACTGTCCCACTGGCAATGTTTACTTCACACCACACGCTGCCATGGGGTAATTAATAAATCCCAAACCCTCTGCTGCTCCCGGCCAGAGGCGCCTCGTTACCCATCTGTGCCTTCTGCCATGCACGCCCAATCGCACTAGTCAAGACCGTGCAAGGCTCTTTTGTATTTTTGTGAATGTGGAGTTTTTACATTTTGTGTTTCATTCATATTTTTATAATATATGTCCTCCTCTCCTAAGTTTGTGAATGAGCACAAGTTGTTCAGATACAGTATAATCTGTGAAAATTAGATTATATCTGAAGTAGGGCTGCAACATTTTTTTCTGATTAATAGTGTAATTATTAAAATGTTAGAAAATAGTGAAAGATAACCATTTAATGTTTGATAAATTACTGAAGTGATTAATCAATAATCAGAAGTTTCTGTTGACTACTCACTTCAGCACCAGTGTGAACAAAATCTGTCAGGATTCATGGTGAGAACATCATTCACAAAGTTGAATATCTCTGACAAGTCGGTTTGCCTGTCTGATTAGAAATGGAAAACTTGGTGGAAGCTATCTGAGGGAGTCTCCAGTCTCTTTCTCGCCTGGACTCCAGAGGGCAAGAGTTGGGCCGAGCTGTTAAGCAGCTGATACTCTTTTTCAGATGTGTTTGGACGGTAGTCACAAGCAGACAAAGATGTGCTTGTGTAGCAGAAACTCATACCCCACCGCTGTGATAAGAGAGCGGTCCCACCTGCAGGGCTTTCCTTCAGAGAGGAGGAGGAGGAGGCCCCCTACTCAGAGGGTGCAGCTTCAAATTCTAAAAAAGAAGAAAGGTTTTCTAGTGTATTCTGAAATGCAACTAAAATTACTCTATATGCCAAACAAAAAGTGTGTGTTCTTAAAAAGTAGAAATGGAAGTCCTTGCTAAACCAAAAGTATCTTCCGAATGCCAGAAAATATCTTTCTCAAAGTTGTTGATGACTGTTCTAAATTTACAACCACCAGATAGTTAGTCAATCATTACTTTTTTTTTTTTTACAAAGGAAGTCTCATTGAGATCTCAATCTCGATTTAAAGAGAGACCTGCATACAGATAAACATTGGATGTAAAAAACCCAGCGGAGGAAGAGTGTGTAGGTGAAGAGAGCAGGGGGGCCATGGCTAAGAAGAAGAAGACTGCCGCTTTTGGCAGCTGCACGCCCTCCATGGAGCAGGTCGATGCAGGACGACCACTAGGTCGACACATATTGACCGCTGAGTCACTGCTAGCTGACCGTCCTGTGGGAGACTGTGTATCTGTGGCGGCAGATCAATAAAGCGCCCGTCAAGTATCGTGCACATTAGACCCAGCTGACTGAGAGATTTTACCTCTGTGAAAGGCCTCAGCTTGGGGCTGATATTTTCTGGGTGCTTCTTCAAATCATTTATCACCACATCTCATCAGACAGTTCACGAGAGACCTTTGTGCTTATATGTGAACTGCAGGCTTTGCGTGCTGGTGCGTATGCACTTGGATAAAGGTACAGGGTTAAGTCAGATGTGTCTCTGGTTTTGATGGTTTTCAGAAATCATCAGAAAGACACAAATTATTATCCAAATTATTTAGATAACTTTTTTTAAAACTATCTTTTAAACTATATATTTTAAACAATGAATGTATTTTATACTCAGTTTAGTTCAGTTTTAATTTTTTAACAGGTAGATTTGATACGGGCCAAAAGATTTATTTGCGATTGTCCTCAGTCAAGAAAATTCTTTGTGTCAGTTTGAATCTACAACTGTATGCATTTTCAACTGTTTTTGTACGTTATCGTGGTTATACTGCATAGACCGTGTCTGCTTGACTCCTTGTTACTGAATCTTCATTACAAACCATGAAATCAATATATGTAAGAGTAATTTGCACGGATATTCTTGTTTAGTGTGAAAAGGCTTTTACCATCTTGTTGTTCTGTGGTGATGGAACTAGAATAAAATATTCGATCCGGACTCAGGAGAGGGTTTCTCCTGTCTGACCGTGATGCTGATCCATTTATTGTAACTTTGCTGTTTGTTTTGATTTCGAAAAAATGGTCCGTCAGAGGGTATTCTCTTTCCAGCTATAGCTTCCTGCTTCTCTGTCTCAACTGTTACATTGGCGCAAGATTCACATTCAAATTCATGGTCTTGAGCAGTCAGAAGAACTAATATACCACAACAGGACTTACAACAAACAACTTAACATTAAAGAAAATATCCTAGTAGTATGTTATAGATTGTAGACAATAAACAGAATCGGGATGTACAGTACTGTACGTGTTGGCCACATAAGCATAATCCTCAGAGGAGCCTTGCCCACTAAGCATTGGTTTACAAGGCAGACAAGCAGGTATCCAGAACTGACACCTGCCAACTTAAAGCTGTACATCACAGTGCTGCACACCTGAAAAACCTTTTTATTCAGGTTTCTTCGGGTTAAGGAAAAGTTTGAATGGAGTGATGAAGTTACTAGGAGAGGTCTGTTCCAACCCCTGCTGGGTTAAAGAGATGCTAGACAGTTGTGTTTAGTGTTCAGTGTGTGTAGTGAGCTGGCATTACATTTTCTAAGAACATGTTGGCCCTCTCCTCCTGTGTTTACTAAAAGCACAGCAGGTCCCTGAAAATATGGGCTGGCATCGGAGCAGGGTACTGGTCTCTGTCCCTGTGCTGGTGGCTGACCACATCGTCTGGTGATATAAAACACAGACATGCACACACCTGTACAGATTCCTTCCCTCGCAGCCCCAGGGGTGGGTGTATCATTAAGGTTAATCCCCTGACACATACCTGATGAAACAAATATGTTATTGTTGCAAAACGGGACAATCAAAGTAGCACTTTTACAAATTTTGAATCATATTTTACATTAAAGTTGCTGGCTGTACAAAAGGGAGCAGTCTACACATTTGCTTACAAACTGTCTTCAGCAAAAGCATGGCCAAGCAGTATATTCAAGCTATTTTTTTATGACAGCCATGCTGGACCTCCACCGGCTGAACGTGTGAATGCTTACTTTAAAGAAACTAATGGAGCTGGTAAAGCATAGCAGATTTAAAGGGAACTTGCTTTTGTTCCCCGCACAGGAAGTTTCTGTATTTATAGATTTACCTCACAGGGTATATGCCTGCAAGAACAACAGCTTCCTGTTACTTTTTTGCCCTTTAGACATTTTCAGTCTGTGGACACGATGCTCAGTGCTCACCCTGTGGTTCCACTGGGGCTGCTGCACTCGAGATGCTGGCTGACATGGTTTGCCAGGCTGTAATTGGACCTGCAACACTGCAAACACTGCCTGGTGACCATTTCCTCCAGGAGGGACTTTTGAGTATCTGTGTGACCCACAAGCTCTGGCAGAGGGAACACCTCTGGGAGTAGGAAGGCTCTTGTGCAGTGCTGAGTGATACAGTTTAAATATTAATAATAATATTTGTGAAATATATGAATTGTGGTAAATGCAGACAGACAAACTGGTGTTCAATGCAATGGATTTTGTTCCGCTGTTATGCATTACATCAGACTCTTTACTTGTAAAACAAGAACTTAACACAAAACCTTTACACAGAAGAATTTAAATGACAAGATCAGATTGTGGATGATCATATCATCACCATACTTTTTTACTGATATGATTTTTTTTGCCCAGGCCTGGTCTTACATATCAGTGTTGCTGGAGCCATTAGCACTGCAACACCTCACAATAGTGTTAAGTGGCAATGATGTGTTGGTGAGAACAAACAACCACACTGTGGCAGCCTGCATCAACAGGCCGGGCAGCAAAAACCTCCACCCTGTTATTTCAAAAAGGCCCAAAGTCTAACTTTTAACACTATAGTAATAGCATGTTATATTTTTGTAGTTTCTGTACCTGTTGACCTGAGTGTTCGTGTTTTTGGCTGCTTGCATTTGGTTTCGAACTGTCAGTCCTGACCTGAATCCCCCTCTCCAGTGAGCGCTCCTCCTGTGTGCGAGGAGAGTGAGAGGTGGGGCACTGCCGCCTGTCCCTGTGACAGCCAAGTAGGTGAGGGGGGCCAGAGAGCTGAGAGTTCAGGTCACGGGGGGGAAAAAAAACAAAAATTTCAGTGCCACGCATCAGCACAAATTGCTTTTGCTGTCAAAGACCACAGACACAGAGGGATTGTACATACACTATAAAATAAATAATCTGGTGTAAGTGACAATCCAAATATGGAATGAGTATTATATTTCCTGGTATGTTTTGTATAGTTTTCACTTCATCTTATTTACACAGCCCTCTATGTCAAGCATCTTGCTCAGAGCTCACATATAATTCAACATTATATACTGTATACTGTCCATACTACACCATGTTCACATCACATACCACATTACATCATACTGTATGCATATCAAATTGATAAATCAAAGATTAGCAAATAAAAAATTAAGTGACTGAAATGCAACAACTGTTATTTGTCTCTCATGCATATTCATTATAAATAATGTTTCATGTTACAGACAGTTCATGGAAAGACTTAAGGGTATGATTAGGTTGTTTTCTTTCTGTCTTTCTTACTTTTTTAGTAAAATTCAGTACAATAATCAATGGATACAGCACTGTGTTTGTGATAAAATGAGAGGTGTTAAACTGCTTTAACAAATGCACAATACTTCCTAGTAGGTCATACTTTAAAATTTGCCCTTCAAAGGGGTCCATATCCAGATATTCTCAGCCTTAAAAAGTCATTATAAAAAAAGAATCCCACAGACAAAAGTTGTATTTTTCTTTATTTTTCAAAGGGTTTGAAGTTTTTTTCAAGTGCAGCTTTCTGTCCTCTGATTGACGTCATTCCCGGCCAGGGGTTCACTCTAAAATAGCTCTCATGGCTAAGTTAGGAAACTCATAGCATACTGGAGGAATGTTTAAAACAACAAACAATGTAGCTGGCTGTAATTTCTTTCTTCACATGTACAAAGAGGTTTGTTTCAAAAGAGGAGCAGCTCGAGTCAGCACTTCAGTGGATGTTTCTAAAATCTGCTCAGCTTTTTGCATGGTTTGATCACATGAAAAGTTATCAAAGAGATCTGAGCAGTCACTGTTCTCTTGTGCCGTTAACCCATGTGTAATGAAGAACCGCTCGAGCAGTGTGAATGGTTTCATTTTCATCCCAAGTAGCACTCCCAGACCCACTCCCGGACTATAAATCCAGAAACTGTTATGATTGGCTGAACCTTTCGTGATTACCACATACTTCAGTGTCTACATCCGAAGACAATGGTCATACGTCTACTGTCTCTCCGACAGACTGAAATCACACCAAGAATTTGCACTCAAGGCCACAATTTTTTGCACTTGTCAAATTAAATTAATACCTCTCTTAATTCTGTTTTATAAGGGGAACATAAGTTAAGCAAAAATCTCCCTGCATCAAAAGTAGAGGATATATTCATCCGCAATTTGTATTAATGCTTAAAGTACTGCATTTTTTTTTTTTTTTTTTTGCATTGACTCATTTACCATTTACCTGACTACTGTTGTGCCGGCAAAATATGGTTTTGTTTACTTGCTGCTTGTAGTGCTGTGTCTTCGTAATCCGTTGGTGGACAAATCCACTGCGGAGTATCCACCCAACATTCAAACAGCCCGGCAATATTTCTGTGTTGTTTTCAACTATTTACTTATTTTGAGTTCCTGCAGAACTAGCTAACTAGCTAAAATGATGTGGCACAGCAAAAAGTCGAAGTTTGGTCTCTACCTGAAGAAGATCAGATGAGATTCTAAAATAGTATCTAACATTTTTTTCAGGTTGTTTTTTAACATTGTGATTTTTCTCTTTACAGATGACTCATCAGCTAAAGATGTCAGCAGGGTAGGTTTTTGCATAATTTTTTTTGTAGATATTTTTGTGACAAAGTACATGAAGCTTCATTTTACAGTTTAACACATTATAGATATTTTATTACTTTGCCCCCTAATTCCCAACGCTAACCTTAGTGACTAATGGAGTTCATACTCAGGAATGGACACTATGCCTGGACTAATTCAAGGACAGCACAGAACTCAATACTGTCCTTCATAACCGCAAAACTGTCCTGGTGTGCTTAATTAAGATGCAGATTAACTACACACTTAGACACCAAATTTGTTTGTCCTTGTTCTTACTTTCTTTAGAACAGCACCAATAGGAGTTTGTTTCATGGTCTTGGAAAATATAAAATGCAGAATATAGTTTACAAATCATATCTGTGGTGAGATGTAGCACAGTAGTGATGCTTCTGATGTTAAAACTCGAGTTGTCCAGAAAAGGTCAGGCTCTGTGAATGTTCAGGTAAGCATCAAATAGATAGTTAATGAGAAACAATTTGAATGTTTTGCTCCATTGCACACTCGCCAGGTGTGAGACGGTTGGCAGGAAAGTTATGGGAAAGAGTAGATCCCCTGTGCTCCACATACAGTACGTATGTTCGCACCTTTGTCAACTCGCGCCCCTGGGAGGCCCGGTGTCAGCGCCCACAGTAGGGCTCTGGAGCCAGGTCAAAGGGACTTCACACACATACACCCAGGGGGAAAAAAGAAAAAGAAAAAAAAAAACGAGGGCCACTCGACCCCTCAGTGCGTCATCCATACGTCTTTGCAAACAGGATGTGGGAGGAGAGAGGGCGTCCCGTGGGGGAGGCTTTCTAGTACGCCACTCTCCCTGCCGTCCTGTCCTCACCCTCTCCACAGGCGCAGAAATAGACGGCTCTCTTGCCCCGTACAAGGCAAGAGGTCGGCCTCTTACATAACTACACTTTTAAGCATAGGCCGAGCTCTAATCAGAGCTGTGGGGCTCTGATGGCCCCCTCTCGGGACTGCTGAGGGGATCCCTGGGCTAGAATGCAGCAGTGAAGGGGAGTGTAAGAGTGGGCTGTAGGGTTATGTTGTGATGAATAGCTCCGTCTTTGTGAATGGCAAGAAGATGATCCCCTACCATTCATAAAACAATTAACATCTTGCTATTTGAGTTAGTAGCTATCTGCTGCAGTAACATTAGACTGGGTGCAGTGCAGAATGCAGGATGTTGTCAAGTTTTTCTCTGTCGAAGCACTTGCTGAATTTTGAAATTCAACCTCAGTGTTTATGGGAGACTGTGGAGTTGCAATTTTCTGTATGTCTTGTGTCCAGCAGTACCAGGACACAAATATGCAGGGTGTGGTGTACGAACTCAACAGCTACATGGAGCAGCGCCTGGACACTGGGGGAGACAACAAACTCCTGCTCTATGAGTTGTGCAACATCATCAAAACAGGTAAAAGTAAAAATCAATTCATCCTCTCAGCTTCAGTTCACATAACACTGGTGCCACAACCCAAAAGTGATGCTGACAGCATACATTTTTTTAAGAGAAAAAAATCCTGCTTGATTATGACATATGTTTGTATAAACATCTCCTTATGAGTCTGGGATCAGATATTCTAAATACCATTTGTAGCGACCTGAAAGAGAAGGAGTAGGATTTTCTCTGGTGAGTAAACTGAAGATGTGGCAGCAAGTTTTGTCAGTTTGAAGTCAAATTTTGGGTACTTTTCCAACATTGACGTGCTTTTCTGACACTAATTGTATTGCCAACTGTGGTCAACCCCACCCTGCTTTAATTAAAAAGAATAAAACGAAAACTGAAACAGATGAACAGTCCATCAGTAAATTCATTTACTTTTATGTATTGTTTGCTTAAAAAAACGTATTTTTTTCCTTCATGTGATCTCTAGTATTTAATGCCTAATGCCTAATATATTTTTAATGTCAGATAAGAATGCCTGTCTCCATCTTGATACTTAGTTGGTGGTATACGCAAACACCTGGAACAATGATGGAAATAAGTCTAGGACTTCATCACTCTATCTCTAACGTAGTCGGAAATGTTATAATCTATAAATATATTAGAAAGTTGTCAATAAACCCAATCTAACCAAACCACAGAAGGATCGGTTCACCAAAACCACACGACTCATTAACTTCTTGATCATCTGCGTATTCACTGATGCTCCACCGGTCTCTCTGTTGTCACATTGTATGACAACGTGACCTATATATCAGTCTGAAATGGGACTGGAGAGGAGGACTGGGAATGAGATGAACTGGATGGCAGTCAAAGCCCTCGGTCAGAGTGCCCTTGTTGTTATGTGGGACATTGTTAATAGATCGTCATTAGATTGTAACTAGACTTGTCTCCTTGTCCCCCTTTCCCTCTCCAGTATACCTGCCATTTGCTGTTGAACATATCTATGTGAGATAACATATCATGGACATACAGCTAATGCCAATTGTTACTGGACTGTCTAACTGTAGCACTTGCACTTTACACCTGTGACCTGTGTGGCTCATATCTCTACAGCAACAAAAGCTGATGGATTTGCACTTTACTTCTTGGGAGAATGCAACAATGTAAGTGCAGAGGTCATTTGCTGAATACATTTTATACAATAATACAGTCCTGTGCCCGTATTTGACATTTGTTTCTCCATTTCTGTTTCCCTCTCTGTTCTTGTCTATGCTTCTCAACAGAGTTTATGTTTGTTCACTCCAACTGGGGCCAAGGATGGCCCTCCAAGCCTCATCCCCTCCGGCCCCATCGCATTTGGGACAACCATTGCCGCTCATGTTGCCAAGACTCGCAAAACACTGCTAGTAGAGGACATCATGGGGGTAAGGCTGTTTTCTTGCACCCATCACATGAATCTAACTTCTCACTGCATGGCTGTGATGTTCGATTACAGTTGTCTTTATGCCCTCTATATATGTTGCGTTAAATCATCCTTGTTCTTCACCACCTGGTTCGATGCACTCAGCACCCTCTTGGTAAAAATACATAAATAAAAATAGACTTTTCAACTTGAAATTTATGGAGGACTCACATGTTTAGTTCTATCTTTTCTGCTCTGCACTTGTGGACTGCAGTACTTATTGCAGTTAAAATACAGACGGCGTCCTCCTTCACACTTTACACTCTGAACTGGAGGGGATGTCCAAGAGGAAGCGGGAAAAAGCTCAGGAGTGCTTTGAAATTAAAGAAAATATTAGCAAAGGGACACTGTGGTGAGGAACACCATGTGTCCAAAAGACAAAAAAATCAAAGCATAAAAGTTAAAAATCTTTATTAAGGTGAAATTCTTTTAGCACTTAATCATATGGCACACTTACTGACATTTATCACTCTACAGTTGATGAAAAGTGGCAAATGCAGCTTCAAAGACAGTAACAGAAATGTTTGCCCTGCTGAGGGGTAAATGTTAGGATTTGTCGTCTTTGTTGTCTGTATCCGTTGATGTACCAGCTGCACTGACCTCCTTTGTTAAACCCCCTATGCAGTTCAGGTGAAAATTTTCTACACTGACCTCTGTGTTTCAGGACGAGCGCTTCCCCGACGGCACAGGGCAGGACTCAGGGATCCACGTTCACTCTGTCCTGTGCCTCCCCATCCTCACTGCCATCGGGGACCTCATTGCCATCCTGGAGCTGCAACGGCACTGGGGCAAGGAGCCCTTCAACCTCAGCCACCAGGAGGTCAGTCTGACCCAGACAAAACACACCAAGAGTGGGAGGCTGGAGCAAGGCTCAGAACTACAGTTAGCCTGGTATTCACCTTAATCTGGATCTGTTTGAGATCTCTACTAGTTTTGTGGGTTTCAGTTGGAAAATACATGTTTTTTGTCTCCAGGGACTTTCTACTAGGTGCTAATGAAATACATTCTGTGAAATGGCAGCGCAATGAGCTAGAAAATTACTTAACATACAGGTTGCTCAGGCAAGATTCACATTTAAAATTTAAAACCTTACATAAACAAGCCATCTCTTGACAGCATTTTTAAAATTACTTAAAGATTCCCTGATTTTGTACTTTTTTTCAACATCTTATATATTTTAGGATTTTTGGTTAAATCTCAAGCAGGTGTCACTGTAAATTAATGTAATATTTAGAAGCAGAATACATTAGGTAAAACTGATTTGAGAATAATTTTGTGTGTGTGTATGTGTGTTTCTGACAACCTGACAAGTCTCACAGTCAAACATTCACTGCACTTTTAGCTCTGGTTTGGTCTACACTAACTCCAGAGAGAAATATGTGGCTCTATAGATTGCAAATGTTCCACTGTGTGCACCATTTAGTTGCTAACCTTGTCTGTCTTTGGTGCTGAGCAGGTAGCGTACAGCGTGTTTATCAAAGCTTTTTCACTTAAAACAGCCGCAGGAAAAGAGCTGGATGAGAGCAGTGAGAGTGAATCAAAACATTAAAGTCACAGGCCATGAAACCAAAACAATGAGCTAAAAGATGCTAACATTCTTTTTAGAGTTGAAGGAAACTGCAGAGCTGCATGGTAATCCTCTGTGGGTTGACCCCTTTCATGTAACACATTTGACCCATTTTTCATATATAAATATCTCATAGTGCAGCTTTAATTCTGCATTTCTTAAATTTTAACCCATAATACCAAACATACAGATGCAGCAGCATTACAGGTGTAAGTCGGCTCTGAATCTATAGACTGTGCAGAACAGATAATTACGTTGCGTTATAGAGGAAACGAGATAAGAACAGATTAAACCTGGAAAATGTGTGATAACTTGTGTTAATTGTGATGTATTTTTTTTTTCTGCAGTTCTTTGGAACTAAGCTTCAGTTTCTTTTCCAGGTTGCAACAGCTAATTTAGCGTGGGCGTCCGTTGCCATTCATCAAGTACAGGTGAGCCATCTTCCACAGAAGACTGGTCTGAATTTAAAATTGCACACTGTAGCAGATACACTGCACTGTAACACTTCACTAAAGACTTGCCTGGGAACAAGGTGAAGCCTACCTGTCCCACTTATTATGATCTTAGGTGACTTTGTTTGTTCTGGTTCTGCACTGGTGTTTTTAATGGTGAAATCCACTGTGTACAGGAACTGGGTTGACACTCGGCCCAGTCCAATCAACTAAGCCCATAGATTCAACAAACAGCTCCCCGAGGACGTCATTACGCCCCAGTGCTGTTTTTATACGAACAGATAGCATAACACCTCAGAGAAGCAGCGTCCCACTGCAGCTCTGTTAGCTGCTTGCTGCAAAACACTCTGTTGCTACTGAAACTCATGAAGGTGGCCCACAGCCAAGTGTGTAGACAGCAAGTCGCTTTGTTTACAGTACATGCAGGATATTGTATGTGTCCTGGAGGAAACGTTTGATACGTCTGTATGCCGGGTCTTGACCTTTTTGTTTTTTGTTTTTTTTCTAGGTGTGCAGAGGCCTCGCCAAACAGACTGAGCTCAATGACTTTCTACTAGATGTGTCAAAGTAAGAGCTGCTGGTGGGACAGTTTACCGAAGACTAAATTATTGCTGATGAAAACCATTTAAAAGTGTATTTATCCGTGTTCTTATTTTAGCCTAAGTAGAACAAAAAAAGTGATCTAGTATTTAATCTTTTCTCTTGTCAGGTCCAAGGTTAAATGAAACTTTTTGCTCACAGAATAGCAAGAATTACTGCAATTTAGGCAACTTAGCTTTCATGTCTTGAATGTGAACGTCATCAGAGCTTCCCATTTGTCAAACATCTCAATGCGCCATTTCTTCTTTTCGCACAGAACATACTTTGATAACATTGTGGCAATAGATTCTCTACTTGAACATATTATGGTGAGTGTGAATTCTGCAAGTATGTGTTCATTCACATTGTCCTCAAGGCTACACATCCTGGGAGTGTGTGTTAGGCCATGTGTGTTAAAAAAGAGTAGTAATCCGGCTGTAGTGCAGATACACACAGGCCATATCAATACCTGTGGGGCACTGCTAATACTGTATTTCCTTACAATACATGCTTGTTGGCATTAATAATGTATAATGATAACACTTATACTACTTGATATATTATTTTTTATAATTATACATTGTCACTATAATAAATACATACTAAGGCAAGTTTTCAGGTACTTTGTATCATCTAAAATAGATGTTTGTATGAATTTTGTTGCCTTGTGAATGTGGTGTCATCTCAGGTCATTCAAGTCATCTGGTTCAAACACTGAAACGAACTGGAATGACCTGTAGTTATACTGTGTGTGTGTGTGTGTGTTTTAAATCTCTACATTTAACTGTTCCATCCAAAAGAAACAATTAAAACGGCAGTGATATATCTGATTTCATTATGTTGCAGGTGCTAGACATAATTTTCCATGTTTTCTCAGTTCTTTCAAATCCTCAGTGTTGCTAATAAGCCTGCGTCCCTGGTGTTTTTTTGCAGATATATGCAAAAAACCTGGTGAATGCGGACAGGTGCGCACTCTTCCAGGTAGATCACAACAACAAAGAACTGTACTCTGACCTGTTCGATATTGGGGAAGAGAAAGAAGGCAAACCTGTCTTTAGGAAAACCAAAGAAATTAGGTGTGTAAGATTTACATTTTTCTCTTACGGGATGCTAAATACTACACTCATTTAATTTTATTCTTCTTTGATTTACATAAGTCACATACTCACATACAGTTTACACAGATTTTCTTTGAAAAATGCTAATTTATTTTAAAGTAGAAGGAACTCTTTTTCTTTCCTTTTTTTTATGTCTTTTCTGCACCTAGAAGAGATTGTTCACCATAGTGTACAGTAAAGAAGTTCCTCTCATGACAAACACAGCTCAGAAAAATGCTTCCAATAATAGGAAGTTAAAAGAAAAAGGGGAAAAAATCAAATGACCCTCTGATTTTGTACCATTTTTACTCCGAGTTACAATGGAACATAATCATCTTTTACTCTGGCTAATCTACACACTGTGCTGTAAATTGTGTTTTTAAAATCAGGTTTTCGCATGAATTTTCATAATATTGATTTATTACAGAATTTTTTTAAAGCAGACTTTCACATACACACTGAGAAGCCTTGAAGGGAGGTCCGCACAATCAAACTCCTCTCCGCTTTCCCTGTAGGTTTTCTATAGACAAGGGAATAGCTGGCCAAGTGGCTCGGACAGGGGAAGTCTTAAATATCCCAGATGCCTATGCAGACCCAAGGTTCAACCGGTAAACTCCAACAGACTCTGCGATAAGCCATTTTTACTTCTCTTTTCCATTAAATATGATTATTGACAATCCAATGAACTTTCTTGAAGCACTTTATGCCTTATGCCTTCTACTGTATGGTTCACAATATCAACTAACTAAATGTACACAGGGATGACTGTCAAATTGATTTCTCATATTTTTATATGTCTTCCTTAACAGAGAGGTGGACCTGAAAACTGGCTACACCACGCGGAACATCCTGTGCATGCCCATCGTGAGCAGGGGGAGTGTTATAGGTGTGGTGCAGATGGTGAACAAGCTAAGCGGAAGTGCCTTCACTAAAACAGATGAGAACAACTTTAAGATGTTTGCTGTCTTTTGTGCTCTGGCCTTACACTGTGCAAATGTGAGTACACTGGATTAGTCTTAAAATATTTAAGCGACTCACTGATATTCTCCAACAGCGAAAACATGAGCTGTTCTCTTTATGTCTGTCTACAAAAGCCTCCTCTTTATTTTTTGTGGTGCAAGTAGATTATGTGGCAATTATGTAGAACTTCATAGCAGCGAAATCCACTCGATTCTGGCTTATTTTTGGATAACTGCACCTTTGACGTAGTGGCATCATCAGTGTCCTAAATTCATTCTCATTGCTGGGAGGCTTGTTTCAGCTGTTACCAGACTGCGGATTTCCCTATTTCTGAGACTAGTAATGTCATTTTTCTCACGTAGGTTGACAAAGGTGGTGACAACAGCTTCTATTTAAAGTGTGCTTTGCCCCAAAATCTGAACAAAAGCTTCTTATTAGATGGTTGACACTGATGATTATCCCTTGCGTGGAACACACAGACGTCTCATGAATCCTGCGGACTCTCGAAGCTTGCCTTGTGTGGTCTGTCTGTCAAAACCCTCTCCCCTCTGTGGGGCCTGACTCACCACCATCTCGTGCGACAAACTTACGCAGGAGCAGCGTCACAAAGTTGGTTTTAAAATTGATGAGGCACGTTAATATTTTAAGACCAGCAGTCTGCATCCGTCCACTGACAGGATTTATGTTTAGCTGTAATTTATGCTTCACGTCTCTAGGAGGCTGACTTAGGCCAGCTCCTGATTTATGGTGATTTATGGTGGAAGGTGTGAGGCCTGGCGCCTGTACCTAACTGTCTTATTCCTGTTTGTCTGGGAAGGGGACAGGGATACAAACCAGATGTGGAGACACTTTTTGGAAATACACAGATAAAATATGATACAGGACTGTTGAAGATAACTTAAGTCTGTTTGACCCTTTTGGAATTTCCACCAGTGATAGTTAAAGAATTCAACAATGATATAAAATACTTCCATGATATTATTATTATACGGTATATGGTATTATGTTCCACTGGATTGTTCAGCGACTCTCCTGATATTTTAAAGACTAATTTCTGTTCTGTGATTCCCATAGATGTACCACAGGATCCGGCACTCTGAATGCATTTACAGAGTGACGATGGAAAAACTGTCTTATCACAGCATTTGCACATCAGAAGAATGGAAGACCCTTACCCAGCTCAACCTCCCGGCACCGATTTATAAAGAGATCGAAATGTGAGTGTCCTTTCAGGTTCAGATTCAGAGCAGGTTCTATCACTATCTCTGCTGATATACGAAACCCGTGGCCCTGAGTGTAGTTGGCCTACAGCCAGTAGTCTGTGAGAGACTCCAGACCTGGATGATACACGGGTCTTCTAGATGTCAGCCTGTCAGTTCAACACACACACACACACACAGACCTCACATGTGCCCTCATCTGTCTCTCCTCTCCCTCTCCCAGGTGTGCTGTACATGCTAATTTAAACTCTCCTCCCATCTCTTCCTCCTTCGCCCAGGTTCCACTTTGACATTAGTCCATTTGAGGAGATCTGGCCTGCTGTCTTTATCTACATGGTTCACAACTCCTGTGGAAAGACCAGGTAAAGAGTCAAAGGGCCAAGGTGATATCACTGTCATTACCTCACCAAAGCATTTGTTAATCAGTTTGTTTCTTTCTCACTGCATGCAGCTTTGAGCTGGAGAAGCTGTGTCGGTTCACCATGTCTGTGCGGAAGAACTACCGGCGTGTGCCCTACCACAACTGGAAACACGCAGTGACAGTGGCACACTGTATGTACGCCATACTACAGAAAACCTCTGGGATCTTCACAGAGCTAGAGGTTTGCTCTTTGTTGGGTCTGAGCTTTACTGCTGCTTGACGAAAATAACTGAAACTGGAAACAAGGTTATCATCTGAGGTCACTCTGTGATTTCAAGTGATGTTTTTACTTTTTTATCTACCCACTCTGGTTTACAGAAGAAGGGCCTGTTGATAGCCTGTCTGTGCCATGATCTGGACCATCGGGGTTACAGCAATGCGTACCTGCAGAAGTTTGACCATCCGCTGGCTGCTCTGTACTCAACCTCCACCATGGAGCAGCACCACTTCTCTCAGACTGTCTCCATTCTACAGGTAGAGCTCCACTACGCAGAACTTACTGTACAATTAAAGTCGACATTTTTAGAATGTATTTAAAATGCTAATGTCTAGTATGAAATTATTTGCTTAAAATAACATTTTTTAGTATTTTATTATGTTGTTTAAAGAAATGCAGATGTTGGGCAAAAGAATGGGAAAACCACATGCAATTGAATCACAGGATTTACAAAATAATTGAACAAAGTGAGGGGAAGATGTCACAAATGATGCACAATTTGAAGTCCACTGATAAAGACAGATGGCCACTTTAAAAACTTAGTTGTCACACTGTAAAACTATACACTCAAATTTTGCAAAAACACAAAATGAGCTTCAAAAACTCATATTTACCACAGGGATGACTTTAAGGGACTAAAACCACTAAGATAGCAATCAACCTGAATTGTATTTAAATTTTAGGTTTTAATGTGTTCTGTAGCTATGTTTTTTTCTGTGCAAGAGACACAGATATTCTTCACATTTCTAGGTACATTTTCAATTGCATCCTGTGAAGGCAGAAATACTTGAATTAACTTATAATTTACAGAAAATGAATGGTTACATGCACACACTGTCAGTTACAGATCTGTTGAACGTTCTGAATGCCCTCTTCTGTGACATCCAGGATCTGCTGGGATGACGAGAACCTGAGATGAATCTGAGAGTGCAAGCTGTTGTAGTCTAGCTGAGCTGAACGCCTCATAAGTGGAGCTTTTGCTTTTTTATTGATCTCTCTGTTTCTCATAGCTGGAAGGGCACAATATTTTCTCCAACCTAAATTCCATCGAGTACGAGCAGGTGCTGGAGATCATCCGGAAGGCCATCATCGCCACGGACCTCGCCCTGTACTTCAACAACCACCAGCAGCTTTCGGAGCTGCTGACCTCGGGCGGGCTGGACTTTAACAACCACTCACACAGGTGAGGTCCAGACTCGCACGGGTGCACAGGGCCACTCCAGGCCTCATAGCATCACACGGAGAAATAACAGAGCTATAACAAGCTTCTCTTCCCCTCCAGGGACCGTGTGATTGGTCTGATGATGACAGCATGTGACCTGTGTTCTGTAACCAAGCAGTGGCAACTCACACGACTCACAGCCAACGATATTTATGCTGAGTTCTGGGCTGAGGTACAGTGCGACACCGATGGAGTTTAAACAGCTTTAAACTAAACGTGGTCATGCCTCCTGTATAAAATTCCGACCTCTATAATTAGTTGTAAATGTTGTTAACCATAGCTGTCCTACAATTTGTAAGGCACAAAATAAGGATCAGTGGTCTAATGGTCAAGAGGTTTGCCGCATTATGCAAAAAATAAGAGTTATAAGTTATAACTATAAACTTATATATTATTAAGTTTCTCTCCTTATTTTGTTCCTCCACAGGGAGATGAGATGAAGAAGATTGGGATGCAGCCGATCCCTATGATGGATAGAGACAAGAAGGACGAGGTTCCCCAAGGCCAAGTGAGACCAGAACTTCTCCTCACGTGTCTCCCGCCTTACTTTCTCTCTAGTTCACACACGCTCTCAAAGAGTTTGAAAATTTCTGTATTCTGATGGTGTGGAATAACCACAAAAGGAAGCTAGTGATACTTTTAAAAGTTGTGAGAAATATGAAAAAATAAAGAGAAGAAACCACAAAGGCCAGTGGTGGAAAGAGTATTTGAATATCCTGCTCAACTAAGATTACCGATAGTTGAATAATTGAAGGAAGTAATGACTTGAAATCAATAATATTTTAATAACCAGTATCGTTATAGATTGAGATAAAAATAACATAAGTTCTGGAAATAACATACAATACCAGAAGCCCCTAAAGACTATAAAGGGTATATGTAGTTTATTAAACTTAAACACTTAAACATGCATATTGATAAATAATAAGGGTTAAACTATTTACCTGAACTGTTTTTGATTCTATGTTCCCATATAAATTTTAACAAATACTGTGCCCGCCAGGATATCAGATAAGTTAGTTACTTTAGTAATCACAGTAAATTTAAACAGCTATGACCTGGAAAAAGTAGCAATATAATAATGTAATAATAACAATATGGTAATTATGTTTTTATGAAGCATAATGACCTCATAAAGATTTTTTTAAATAGTAAACAAAAAACGAAAAAAAAAAATATTAAAAGAGACTTATTGTCAAGTCCATACACATCCATAGTCAACACGTATAGTTGTTTGCACTTCTGTTGCCTGATCAGACCTCTTCTCAAGACTGTGTGGAGGTGAATCAAATAATACTCTTCTGCTAATAATTTAACTGCCATTTTATACACATGATCTACAAGGAGTTTTCAAAAATTCTTTTGCTGGAATTTTGTTATTTTTGGATCAGGTGTTAGATAACATTTGCGTCAGGTTGTATCTTTTTTGAGCATGTGTAGCGTTTAAGACCACTGACAACCCCGCACATCATACACTAAAGGGGACACTGTTCTTCATGGCCTCAGGGTCCCCCCAAAGTCCCCTCCAAAAATAAGCTATTATCAACACATGACAGACAACAAAGAGAATGAAAGCCACGAGGTGCGTCGCATTTCTGATTGGTCCTTAATGTATGACATTCATTTATCAGACTGTTTCTAAAACTGTTTAGAAAAACTATATACAGACTTGCCTCTACTGCCTAATTATTTCTCCTTGTTTAGTTGTTTTTGTTTTGTTTGTTTTTTGCCTTTTTTAAAGGTGGGATTCTACAATGCTGTTGCAATTCCATGTTACACGACACTAGCGGAGCTTTTCCCTCCATCCAGTCCTCTTCTAAAAGCCTGCAAGTAAGTATTCGAAGCTACGGTACTCAAAGTATAATGAAAGTCTCACCCTTCGCTGTGTGCTTTGACAAAAAGGAGGTGATAGAAAAGGTATCTAGTATATGTGTTTAGGAATACAACATTTAAATAACTGAATAATTGTAAGTGTTTTAATTTTTTTTTCTTTTTCGGGGAAATAGGTCAAAAAACACAAAACAAGTCAGAAACAAAAGTTCCTTTACACAGTATCGTCTGATATGGTCAATAAACGCACTGACAACAGCATATTTGTGCTGGCCTCGTCTGACCAGCCGCACTTGGCCAGACATGTAAGATCAGAGGTAAAAAGGAGTGAGTGTGTGTATAGGTGCACATTCCACGGACACACACATGCTACTGTACTGATATTGGATTAAACAAACTTGTGCTATAGCTACTAACAGGAGACGGATGCTCCTCCTAACTTGGTGCATGAGTGTGTGTGATGTGACATTGTGTTTCTGTGTGTCATTCGATAAGGGCGTAAGAATGTATTTATATGTGTCATTTCTGGTTGTTGACCAGGATCAAATTGCACATTTGCCTGCCCTTCTGGGGTAACCTGCTGGTTTTTAAAATGTTGTGACCTTGATCTGCAGGGAATGCAAACAAAGTGAGCAGTGTAATATTTTAAGCTGATGGGACTGCTGCTGCGGATGACTAATGAATTACACAGTTGGTCCCTGGCTGTGGTGACATGTGTTTGACCATTGTTCATTTTAGCATAATTCTTGAGATTTATGTCTTGAATAAATTTTCAGTGTAAATTTATTACATTTAGGTGTTTAATATGGTTTGGTTTCATGCAGCCTTTTGCATTGTTGACAGCTGTAAGGTTTTGATATTTAATCTGATTCTCTTCAGAACCATAATTTGATATTTTTGTATTTCTGGCTTAGCATTTTCATTAGAGTTGCGTAATTTCGGCTTCTCCAATTTCTTCTTCTTTTTAAAGTTCTGTCTGTCTGTAACAACATAATATCCGTACCATAGTTAAAATCAGATGCACACCCTTGTGGCAGGAAACTGTTATAATGTTGTGTGTTAACTAGCTGGCCCCATCAAGTAGTGAAATTAGTGCTTTTACTTTTCATTCAAACAAGAAAACTGAAAATTGGCTGCAGTGGATAAGTAACAAATATGAATCTGATAATAGCTTAATCAAATCAAAAGGCCATAATTAGCCTCATATAATTTGAATTGACAGAAAAAAAAACAATAAGGAATTTCATTCACTGTGTTTTTGTAACCGTTATTTTTGTCCTATTATTGATTGAGTTTACTTTGATTCTTGTTGACAAGACTATAACCTCTTATTTCATATTATAAGCCATATGTTTGCAGTAAGAAATGAAAAGTCTGTGTCGGTAGCATCACCCTGATTGTAAACCCACGACGTGCAGAGTGTGAGTCGGATCTGAGGTGTTTTGTGTTTGCAGGGAGAACCTGGGCCAGTGGGAGAAGATAGCACGGGGCGAGGTGGAGGACGTAGTGCCCAGCCGACCCTGTGATTCAGGCCCTGTCAAGGTGGACAACTGACTACCAAAGGGGTTGCTGGCCCGCCAAAGGAATACAGCCTGGATCCTGCCACGGACCTGGTACTTTGTAGGAGGAGGAACCCACATCCTGTGTTAGCAGGAGACAGATCAGCTAAAGGCGACTTGACTCTGAAAACACATAGTTACCTCATTGGGTGACGGAGGTGTCAACACTGGCGGTTTCACCGATCCCAGAGACTGACAGACAGCTGATGGGGAGGGACTTGGACCCATCACCCTGCGTCCACTCAGCTTGGGAATTCATTTGGTAGAATGGACTTTTGGTTGTTTTATTTTGGCAGTTTTTTTTTTTTTTTTTTTTTTTTTTGAGATTATTCTTTTATGGTCTTGTATTTGCAGGGGCCTTACTCCGGACCTGTCACAGGCTAGGATATGTGAAATCTTGTTGGTTCAGGCTTTTTTGAAATGGTACTGTTTGCCTTCTGTGGTAGGTTTATCGTATGTGCACTACTTCAGCAAGGTGTTCCCAGAGACAGAAGGAATGTGTAGAGCAGATGTTTGGTGTAATGCCACCTTATTGAGACGGTGGATGTCAGAATGTTTTTTTTTATTACTTTTTGAGCAAAAATCCTTTGCAGTACTTGAATAAAGTGATACAGCCTACTCTATGTGGAGATTGCAGAAATCCCCCGCAGCATATTCTACAAAACATAGATGAACTGTGACGAGAGGAGTTAGATAATGTCAATACTTGTGAACACAGTCACAAGAGAGTCACAGTGTTCCACCCTGAAGTGGACCCCACAGCACTGCCCCTGGCTCCCCCTGGTATTTAGGAACCTGCTGCATAGTACATCGACTTCTTCTGAGGATCTCTCCCTAGGCCAGCAGTCATAATGTTTATAGGGGGGAGTTCACATGACAAAAAATATCAAGATGCAGAAATAGCATCACTTTCAGTCATCCATAGTAAGCCAAGACTGCATACTATTGAATTTTCACTCTTATAACGTTTTTTGCACCACTGTCACATCATGAACTAGAATGGCACTCGGAGAGCGCAGACCTCCTCAAAGCCCGTGTTAAAAAACAAACAACAGACTTCAGAGAAAGATATTCAAATTCAGAGTAAATGATCCCGATATGCCCTAAAATTTCATGGGTTCTTCCCTGGCCCATGCCTCATCCCTCTAACAAGTTCGGTGCAAATCGGTCGTGTACTTCCTGCCGTCAAACAAACCGACAAACAGACACGGGTGAAAATATAACACCCTTGGCGGAGCTAATTATTTTACATATAAATCTGGTTCATCTTATTAATCACTAATCACTTCTACAACCATAAATAAAACACATTTGAAATGAGGATACTGCACAAGGTGGCTAAGTGTCCCAGTGGATTACAAAGATTAGTTTCTTTGCAGTGACACCACAAACTTTTTACGGGTGACTACCATTTATAATGTCCAGACTGCATCCTAATCTATAACACATGTTTAAGGCGTGATGAATTTTAAAGATGTAAATTAAATTAAGAGCAAAGGGTGGAATATGTGAAGCCTAAACACAGATGTTTTCTCTCTTTTTGTCATAAATGGGTGTCCACGCAGTTTCAAAGCCGTGGTATGTAAACATTAATGACACCGAACACTCTGTCGTTTTGCTGTTGATGCAGGTCACAGCAGCTCAACAGAAGTCTCAGCAACTGTCAGCTTCGTATTTTCCCACATCGTCAAACCTATAAAGCTAAAGTGCATCATACGTATATCTCTGGGACTGCAATGCAAGAATGTCAGCTGACTTTTTACAGGTGTGTAACAGAAGTCCCCCTCATATTCGCGCCCTGCCGAAGGAAATAAATCATCTTCCCTTACGCTCAGTCTCCAACATCATGCAAAGGGGTACAGTTGGACTCTTTCAGATGAGTTCCCAAGATCTTCCAAAAGGCAAATTATTTTGTCTGAGACTGTCATTCCAGTGGACATTGTCCCTCCAAGACTGAAATTACCGCTCAAATAATTTGTTTTATGACTGGTCCTGTGGCCCCCCCAGTGGTGTGAATGTACATTTTGATGAATGTTTTGTTGACTGCAGATCCTCGGTGGTGGCATGTTGGTTATACTGCACCATCAGTTTCCATGATGTGCTCTGTATTACTTTTCAGAATTGCTTCCAGTAAGCTTCAACCAAGAGCAACAATTAGCATGCACCTAAACTGAAGTTTATATATAGTTTTGCATATATGGTAATAGGTGTATACTGTGTACAATCTAGGAATTAGTTTGTACAGACTGAGATGTTCGCTCTGATGGTGCTAAACTGAACGGCAGTCGTGCGCTTTTTGACTGGGTATGTAGACTGTGTGTGCGTGAAAGAGTGTGTGTGCGTGTGTGTGTGTGTGTGTGTGTGTGTGTGTGTGTGTGTGTGTGTGTGTGTGTGTGTGTGAGACCGAAAGAGAGGAAGAGAGAGGAAGCTTTTGACCGTCTCTTTCCCCACTCCAACCCCACCTGAGAACATGGTTAAGTCCATAACACTGCACTGTCCCTTATACTTTTCAGCACCAGTTATATCCCATTGTCTGCACTATGTTTAGCTTATGATCTTTATCATTATTATTATTATTATTATTGATGATTATTATTATTGCTCTTATTACTATTGTTATTTTCTTAATTAGAGTTAAATTTAAATTAACTTATATTTTTTATACAAAGAAAAATAATGTTGGCCTTTTTGTTTTGTACAAAGTAAACATCAAGATAAACAAAACGGTCTAGACATGTTACTGTTACCCAGAATAATTGAGGAATGTCTCAACTGTAAATGTAAGAGCAGTAGCCCAAATGACTTTTATTAAATACCTGAAAAATACATCTGTGTGCCAGATCATTCTTTAGTTCATGTTTGGATTGCCCTTTTATTTCCATTTATTCAACTGTTAATGCATTATTTTATTGGTAGAGCTGCAGAGTCAGTGACAGTGTTGGGTGACTCCTGATTGGTCAACATGTTATTGCACTTAATCAGGTCCATTTGTTTAAATAAAAACTGGGATCATCAATAATGACTGGTATTGGTGAAAACATCTTTCCTTACTTTTGTGTTGGACAAACTGAGAGGACTGTGCATGCAAACTCAGCCCCGCCCCATTTTAAACATATACAATAATGTAAAATTGCTAAAGACATTTGTAACATGACTTTTTCCCCATTTTTAACCTGCATTGTTAGTACTTAATATAGAGCATATAGCACATACGGTATCAGTTTGTTTTTGCATATGTAGTCTACATGTCACCCCTCCTACCTATCTCAAAATCAGTTTCTAGCCTGTTAACTCCTTTTATTTATCCACTTATTACTGACATATGGGAATTGCCCCCTCGCCTTTTGATCCATTCCTGCTTTCATGTTCCATGATGTGATCACCGCAAATGCAGTGAAAAGAAGACAATCAGAAATTTAAAAACAGAAATTTATGATGCCAGTGTGTCTGAATTTTCTTGGTATTGGAATATTTGGCTCTGTTGATTGAAGAGATGATGGAAGGAATG
Organism: Xiphias gladius; assembly: GCF_016859285.1. Lineage (NCBI taxonomy): Eukaryota > Metazoa > Chordata > Actinopteri > Istiophoriformes > Xiphiidae > Xiphias > Xiphias gladius. Next base: position 17,715,750 of record NC_053410.1, read on the forward strand.
TTCATGAAACATACCTTAAAACTGTGTAGCACTTTATACTGTACATAGAGGTGTTATTGTCTTTCAGTACGTAATATCATCTGTGAACAAATTTGTAGCACAAGGTGCAAATGGTCCTGTAAGAAAATCTCATCTTCCTCAGTTGTTATCTCTCAGACAAACAATGAAAACCATTCATTTCAACAAGATGGCTGCCCACCACTACAGAATTCACATCCTTTGGGTTTTTCCAAATTTAAACTCATCTGGAAGGAGTAAAAAGAGCGTGAAGGATGACTCATCACTCCACGTTTCCTTACTTTTTTGCTCAGACTTCCCTAGTTTAAGTTTTTTTAATTGCAATTATGCACTTTTGTTTCATAGTGCTCTTGAATACAGCAACTATTTAAGGCAAATTTTTGATGTCACTCAAGCCACAGAGGTGATCATTGTATATTTACATTATCATCACTAATTGGGATATTACTAGGGAGACATTAAGTAATCTATGACTTTTACCTTTTTTTATGTAATGTATAAAACTGGAAAGTTCATTGTCATCAGCAATACAAGCTCAGTTGGAAAGTAAACACTTCAGATCTTCAAGCATCCTCTGCATTCTTTTTTTTTTTTTTTAACATTGTTACATCAATTGTTAATGGAAAACACAAGAATGCAAATGAAAGCAAATTCCAATGTGTAGCCCTTCTTGTTTCAATGAAGCATAACATGTTACACTGTCTCTTCCCTCATGCTCAGCTTTGCCATCTGGGTGCTTTCTTATTCTGGCCATTCCAGCCCTGAGGCCTGAGTCCCCCCCCCCCCCCCCAACTCGTCTTCCCTCTCTTCTGCAGTGTAGGCTATACTCATGACTGTGTATTTACTTGCACACAAGAACTCAATCATTGTGAATAACCCGATTAAGATAATAGTTTGATTAAAGCATTTACAGGAGTCTTGCAGTAATCAGATTTACCCAACAACCAATGTTTACACGATTTATCTGGTAATTGGGTTACTGAGTGCAAGGGTTTGTGGTAGCCTGCAGGAAACATTTGTGTGTCACAAAATAAGAAAACATGGGGAAATAGGGAGAAAGTGTTGGAGTCTATTGTTTCCCATGTTAAAGAATTTACAGAACGCAATTCTGTCATTTGCAGTGTTAGAAACCATTTTTCAACCATGTCACGTATTGTTTCTGGCTCCTGACTAAATTCAAAACACCCTGTGCCCAGTAAAGCCAGATGACGGACAAAAATCTAGATGTGTTCATTGTATAACCTGACAACTCTGATAATTAGCTCAAACATTTTATTTACACTGTCAGAGGTCTCCCCAAAAGAAAAGAAAAGACAAAAGCTGGAGTTACCCTGATCCGATGAACTCTGATGGCATCGACATAAGCAGCAGCAACAATGTTGAGTCTGCTGACTTGTAGACTGGTTCTGCAGCCCCAGAGAAAGAAAAAAAAGAAAGAAGTGGCACTAATAATGACATGGAGGACTAAGATGAAGCCTTGTGACTAATTCGTTGTGTTTTAATCGCTTAGTGTTTGAGATCAGCGTCATTTTCTATGAGATAATGCTCAACATAGGGCAGCAAATACAGTGGAATGGGGTCGTGGAAGAGATGGGCTCAAATGAACTGGGATTTGGCGTTCGGTTTGCAAGAAAAAGGAAGGAAAACAGGGAAAATAAACCACTAGTTTACCAGTCGGTGATCCTATACCTGACTTGAAAACCCTGGATTTCGAAATTAACTCCACCTTCTCTGAATTGTTGAATTCTTCTACCTGTTTAACCAATTACAGGGACTGAATCATTCATTTCAAATAATGAAACCACATAAAGTTATTTTCATCATGTAAAGCATTTTATGACTTGGCCAATACTGTTTTACATGTTATTTAGCTGGGAGCCTAGCAATCCAATTCCTTTTTTTTTTTTTTTTTTTTTTGATGCATGGCTTTCTATAAACCTGAACTTAAACCTGAGACGCATAATTTGTCAGATGTAACATGAATTTAACATCAACTATTTACCTCTTTGGCTACAAATGAGATTTAGCACCTTAAGGCTCATGGTTACGATTAATAACAAGACACTGAACGCAACGCAAGCACTACGCGTTTCGGTCTCCTTGGGAACCGAGTAAAAGACTGTTGGAGACGTGGAGAAAGTTTGTTGTCTGTCGTGATTCCGCATAAAAGTACAGTTAGCTAACAGGTGAGGTTTTTATTTAGCGTTTCTGTTATTCTGCTTTGTTAACATGCTTCAGATGCTTATTAGTAATATATTTAAAACACGTAAAAGCAAAAATACTGAGCAAAAAAAATACTTTTGGCTCTTTGCTTGGTGCCTCACGACTGTGGAAGCCCTCTTTGATTTGTTCGAGCACTGTCTGTATTTTAAAGTTAAATGACACTTTTATGTTACTTTCCCTCAGTTTTTTTTTTTCCCACAAATTTGTGTTTTTAGCACAGAAAATTCTTATTCAGCCCCACAACATTGCTGAGTCAATTGTTCTTCGATTGTTTTCCTGTTGTTTCGTTGCTTTGAATTGAGGTGAGTTCAGTATATTTGACATTATCACTTTAGTGTCTTTAAACAAACTTGTCAATGATATGCTTTGTGCCTTCGTAGCCATGTCCAGCAGCTGTAAGCCAAAGCCGAGGTGCTTTGGGAGCGACATCCACAGACTGCTGCTGGCTGCTGAAGCTGGTCAGAAGGCTGATATCCGGACCTACTCCTCAGGTCATCTGGGGCCCCGCAGTCTGAACCAGAGTCAGCCTCATATGGAAACGAAGCAGTCTGTCTGGAAGACATCTCAGAGCCAAGAAGAAACCCCAAACCCTCTGACACTCCAGCAGAGACGAACAAAAGCACTGACCTGTGTAAAGAAGAAAGAAATGAAAGAGTCTGCCTCTGAGTTCACCGCCAGCGCTGCTTTAGTAGAGCCTGAAGACTCTGAGTCACGACAATTTCAGGCTACTGATCGCTCATCACATGCAGACAGAAGAGAAGATATAAACCTACCTTGTTCCTCAAACTCTTTGCCAGTCCAGTCGGGAGTCTTTTCCGAGAAGAAGCCTAACTCAACATCTGATCTGGAGGGGGAACAGCAATTTTGCTCAATCCATTCTGACCAGGAGAGGCTGAATAATGAAGAGCAGCTCAAGACAAAACAATGGTTTGGCAGGCAATTCATAGCCAAGCAGGACCTCTGGGCTGGAACAGATATTGTTGAAATGCATGAGAGGAAACTAGAAAAGGTAAGACTGGTCACACAAATTATGACATCACACAACTAGTTTTGTAATTGCACTTTTTTTTTTTGAATTTTCAGGTTTTCTAATATGTCCACTTTTAATGAGATGGTAATTTTGGAATTCCCTCTCAATACGCTTGCAGAAAGCGAATGAATAAAGACACACAAAGGCTCTCACACACATCTTAACTTGCTAATTTTGTGTGTGTGTGTGTTCTTGTCATATCCAGGCACTGAAGAAGTTGTCAGTGCAGAGCTGGCCCAGCAGAGCCCGCCTTGTGGTGTTCAGTGACGTCTTTGATGATGTATGTGAAAGCTCGCCAGTATTTGGACGCATCCTAAGGGAAATTAAGGTTTTTCCATTTCCTCTGTACCCACTAGCACATTTTTAGCATGTGTCGTCAAATGTATTAGAGCCAAGAGAGAGTGGGTCCCTGGTGTAGCACGCGGAAGTAGAGCAAACCCTGGACCCTGGTCATGATACATCAGGGAGCAGATCATCAGAGGCAACAGTTCCATTACTGCCCATTCATAAGAAATGTCTTCGGGTCATGCAAGTTTTGTTTGTGCGTTTTGCACATACACCAAATTGAAATTAAATTAAACTGATCATTGCTCGGCATTCATTTGGTGTAATGAGTAGACAGCGAGGTTAACATTATCATGCGGCCAAAATCTTGTTAAAACTATATGAATGGGGAATGAGTACTTTTGAATAGACTTTATGAGGATACAAACATACTATGTACATATAATCTAATAGTGGCTAAAATATTCCATTAACTTGGAAAAACTGTATTATTGGTTAACATAGCTGGATATTTTATTCATAAGATCTTTACCCCACAGTCGTGTTTGTGACAAATGCCTTTTGTGAAGCTTTTGTTAATAAAAAAAAAAAAAAACGTGACAACCCTAAGGCCAGTAGATTGACATATAAGGTTATTTCCACAATTTTATTAAAGTTTTGATTTCATGGGTCATGTTTTCCTTTTTTTTTTTACAGACAGATTATGATTTGTATGTCAACCACATGATGGCTTCCCAGTCACCACTACATGACATGGTAAAGCACATTGCCCATAATGTATTCAGTATAGATTTAAATAAGAAGAAGAAGAAGAAGACCTGAGACATGGCTGTGACTTCCTGGCCTTTTTACCGGTCAAGGACATTGATCCCCCTCTTCAATTAATTTTCAATGTAAAGAGTACAGCATCATGTATTTCTGACATGGGGGAAAGCAGAATATGTTTACGGGGCTCGGACTGATGCACATGACAGATAATTAAACTCTCAACACAAGGATGGAGCTTGAAATAGTTTTGCAGTAGGTCCTGAACAAGCATTTCTCTTTTTTGCGTTTGCGGCAAACAATAAAGTCTTAATATGTTGTTGTCGTTGCTGTTATGTTACAGTTGCTAAATACTTCACTTAAAGATCTTAGCAACAGCAAAGTAAGGGAGATGGAGTTGGAGGATGCTGAAAAAGAGGTTCAGAGGCTGGAGCAGGAGGCCAGAAGAGTTCTGAAGGAGAATAAACGGTACGGCAAGGATCTCTCTACCAAAAAAATAGATATTGTACATTCTTATCAGTTGAAGCATATTTGTTCTTTTTTAACCTTAGAGTCCAAAAGGAATTACACAATGTTCCAGCTATCACGGGCCCAGAGGACAGTGACATGAAGAGTAAGTCTCAAGACTACATTGGTATATCTAATCATTGGCAAACCACATCCAAGCATTTGCTGTACTGTTCATTACCCTGCAGGGCAAGAGCACATTTGTGACTGAACAAATAATCACTTTGTCATGCCATCAGGCATAAAGAGACTTTTGTAGTATCAGTGGGTCAGCTGTGACTTTATAATGCCTGCAGAGGCAAGTATGTACAAGTACAAATATATCTAAGTCTATAAGTCTGTTCAGTGCATTTGTGCTTGACTCCTCTGTGTTTGGACAGATATATCTCTGTCAGGGCTGCGGGACAGTGGGAGTGCCATCAGCCACACCAACAGTGTCCAGTTCAAGAGGCTTCAGGTGTTGTACATGTGGACGGAGATCCAACAGCTGGAGGAGGAGATTAAGGAGAAGCTGGTTTCCACTGTTATAACCACTGCCACCGAAAGATGCATCAAAGAAATAAAGGTGCTGAGAGATAAAGTGCTTATCCTTCCATATTTTTTGCCACTTAACCCCTGTTCCACACAATTTTTGAACAGCACAGCTTGACATTTACATCACATTGAACATTTTTGCCTTTGCTCTCTTTCAGAAATAAAGTGTGATTGGTGATTGCTAAAAATGCATATGGCTACAGTTTCTATTTAGCTTTCTTTTTGTGTTTGCTTCCAGACAGAGACAATGAGACTGATAGCCTCAAATGACCGTCTGAAGACCACCAACAAGGCAAGGGAGTTTGACCTTTTTTCTGCCATATCATCATTTTCGTTAAGTATTACAATTTTTGAAATGCATGTCCTGCTACCTAATAGCGGGTCATGTTTTTTACTCTGTATTTTTCCCTCAAGAATCTGGAAAACAAAATCAACATAGTGCTGGACAAAGAGAAATCAAGCAAGACCATAAGACGGTACATGTAATGTTGCACTTATAAAACGTCACAATTGATTGGACAACTTTGCTATAGTTTAAAGGAACCAAGTGACTCTTACTTACTGCTGCTCTCCTCTGTTTTTACCATTAGGACACTGTGGGACGAAATACAGTGTGATCTGCAGGCAGACAGTGAATAGCTTCATCAACAAGTAAACCAGTTCATCGTTTCTTGAGATTGCAGTTTGAACGTCGGACAGTAGACACTAGATAAAGAGCAATGTGCAATAAAATGAAGGAAGTCACATCTTTACCAACCAGAAAAAACTTTATTATGAGATTACTATGTCCTAGTCATAGCCCGTCAGTTTAATACATACAGAGAATCTCTTTACCAGAAATAACAATGTGGACCATAATTTAGAACTGCCACTGGCAGTCAGCAAGCAAGCAATAACACAATGCAAAAACACTCCATTACAAGTCCTGCATTCAAGCAGTTGTTACTGATGCAACATTTTAGCAGAGTTTTGATGTTGTAGTTTGTTGATGTGAAGCTAGTATTAGCTACTTAATATGTTGGAGAGTTTAATCTATAATAATGCATTCTATTTTAAAAGAAGATCGTGTGTTTTGTATGTAAAACCTTAATTTACATATTAACTAGTACTATACTAGTATTAAACTACTAGTACCTTAGCTGTCAAATTAAAGTAGTGGAGTAAAGAAGTATCATAAAAATAACTAATATCATTAAATGAAAATAATCAAGTGCAACAAGAACAAATACCTTAAAATTGAACTTAAAAACAGCTGTGAGTAACTGCATTTAGTTCGTTTGTTCTGCTCTTAGCAGTGAACATTAATTTACTTTTGCTTCTTAACCTCCAGCATTCTCAAGCCTTAAATTATGAAAGAGCTTCAGGCACAGTGATCACATGCGCATGTGGTGTTTCATATTAGAGGATGTCAGGTTTCACAGTTTCCAGTCACCCTGCAGTTAAGAAGAGTTGTGAATTTGACACTTCACATATGTTGTTTTAGTGGCCCAGGGCAGTCCAATTAGTATTTGTTAATATGAACAACTTCCATGTGTTAATGAATTGAAAGGATAACCGTTTCAAAGCAGAACAAAAGGCCTGCATATTTTCAGAGCCATCTTTTTCTGATTTATTTTGTATGGAGCGACGCATGAACATGATACCATCAAGTTTAGGAAGATAACAAGCTCTGCTCTTATTTCTAGCTACTGGACACAATAGTAACTATTCATTTGTACAGATTGAATAAGGCATAGGAAGAAATCTCATAACATAATTCACAACTGTTATCAGTAAAACAGACCTCTGTTGTTGGCTGGGAACTCTTAAAAAAGACCACACAAAAAAAAAATCACTTCCCACAGCATTGGGAGCACATTACTTTTCAAACACAAGAGGGCAGCAGTTACATATGAGAAAAGTGCTGTATGTGGTAAAAACTGAAGCTTGCACTAGAACAAAGAATCCACCCCACAACCTCATGCAGAATGAGTAAGATAATGCTCTGTTTGTCTCTGTACGTATTCAGTGCTGAAGTACCAGTGTGTGATCTTTATCAAAACACAGTGAGGATCGTCTGAAGTTTGCTATGTCTTGATAAAGGTCAGAGGCTGAAATACCAGCATTCGATGTGCCCAGTGTTAAAGTGAGTACGGAGAGGGTTTTCCTCTAGGCTCAAGTTCCATGTGACTTTTGACCCATAAAAATCAAATTTTTAGCTTTGTGGATAAAACTGTATTGAAAATTACTCTTTTAATGTGTTCAAGAATCACAGAGAATGAGATGATTAGATGAATTAAAGAAGATGTCTTTAGATCAATATGGGGTGACCTTTGCCACCCACATGAGAGAGTGCCTTGCTGTCTGCTAGAACCTAATCAGCGGTCAAAGTCTGCTCTCTGGCTGACAGAGCCTGTAGGAGCACAGTGTGTTTTTGTCCCTCACTGTCTAAGCCCTTCTCACCCTGTTAACACCACCTCACCTTGTGGAGAGCTTCCTCTGCTTGGGCTGCTGCCAGTTCAACACCATGCTGCTTCGGACTGTGGTCCCGCTCCTCCTCTGCGTGTCCATGGGCATGTGTGCCACTTTAGGCCACTACCAGACTCAAGCAAAGGAGGAGGAGGAGGCCCTTGCTGTGAACTCAGCTACTGTTAATGATGGTGTTGTTGCAGCTGCCTCTGTTGATGCACCTAAAGGAGGTGTAGCTGCCGCAGATACCCAGGTAGGTGATGCACCTGTGGCTGAGGAACCTTTAGCTGATACAATTTTTGACAAACTACTAGCTAAAAAACTCGCAGTGGATAACACAGCAGCTGACACACCTAAAGTGGATGTCCTTGTAGCAGATGGTGCTACAGCTGAGCAGCTGGGGATAGACAGTGATAGTCCTGCCGGACACACCCCTGCTATGGAAGCTCTTGCTGAAGAAGCTGTCACCCAGGAGCAACCTTATTCTGAGGAGGAGGAGGGGAATGAAATCAGACCAGTCAAGATCAACCAGTCCATGGACAGACCCTTGGCTAATGAAGATAATAACAGTTGGAGCCTTAACTCAATAAGAAATAGCTTCCAGACTATGCACGGATACTTTGACTCCCTGGTTGAGCTGGTGGGGGGTCACGACGGTGTGTGTCATTACCGCTGCAGATACGGTAAGTTACCGAGAACAACAAATCTTTACTGCTCTAGAGGTGGGAATGATTCAGGGCACCCAGAGATAGCTAGATAGTCAGAGTTTCTGAGGTGTTTTCAGAGGAGCCAAACATTTTTCCGCAGTAGGATTTCAACTCATCATTATGTTGTTGAATATCAAGTATTCTTTCTGATACTATGTTTGTTTCCTTAGCACAAGCTAACCCTCAAATTTAATCAATTCTTCTGCCGTCAGTTTACCAGCAACTTATGTCTTGATCCAAGATAATGTACGTGGCCTTAAGGCTGGTGATTCTGAAACCTGAATACAGACTCTTTATCACTCTAGGAGGTAGATGCACTGTACTTACAGTTACACAATCAATGCAGATCTTCTCTGACAGAAGTTACATCTTATCTGTGAAATAGCACACACCTAAGAACAGAGATATGGATCCTTGACTTGGAGTACGTGATAACAATACTTTGTTATTGTATCTTCATGTTTGTTCAACAATTAAATGGAATTTCTTTGTTTTTCTCAGGCGAAGTTCCTCAACCTCGCCCCGGCTACCACCTCCCCGAGCCCAATGGCTGCAGCTCCTCTCTGGTGGGATTCCAGGTGAATGCCGCTGTAGGTGGCCTATCCATAGCGCCAGCAGCCCAGAACTACATCACTAGAACCCATATAATGGAGCTAACCACAACCATAACACCAGCTTCTGTAATAGTAAGATGTACTGACATAATACAGTTCTTTGTTTTGACAGCTTGACCTGGGAATCCCTGCTATGACAAAGTGCTGTAACCAGCTTGACATGTGCTATGACACATGTGGCACAAGCAAGTACAACTGTGACTCCAACTTTCGCTTGTGTCTGCATGGCATCTGCTCTGACCTTAAGAAGAGCTTGGGCTTTGTGTCGAAGGTACAAGGTGAGATATTTGCAAATGGTTACCTCTCCCTTTTTCTTGGCTGTGTACTGTGGCAAAATTTATAGGATGGTATCAATGTCATCACCAGCAGAAGTGAATTTTATTTTGATAACTCACATTCTTGTGAGTTATCAAAATAAAATAAAAAAAATTAACTCTGCCTCTCCTCTCACTCTTTTCCTTTTCTTTCTCTGTCTCTCTTCATAGCCTGTGAGTCAATGGCAGACGCTCTCTACAACACAGTGTGGACTCTGGGTTGTAGGCCTTACATGAACAGCCAGAGGGCAGCGTGTGTCTGCGAGGGAGAGGAGAGAGATGAGCTGTGACACACAACACTCTGCACAACTCCTAGACACTTTCACAGACAAATAACAGAGTCACGAGTATTTCCACAGATTATACTGTGTATTTATTGGCTTTTTGTTAAGGAGGAGATCATTCACATGAGCCCTCTCAAGATTCAGATCCAGGGAGTTAAAAAAAAAGACAAAGGAGCAGTTTCTTAGGTTTTATTCATAGGCAGTACTTACAGATATGAGGTATCTGAATATGACTTTCAGAATCTTAATGAATCGCTCGTGCATTTTATACTCTCCAGACTTCATTTTCTTTTGAGGCAGTTTTTAGGCCTCTATGACTCCGTTACCATAAATTACTTTGATGACTCCAAAAAAAATGCCTGATGGGAAGGATATTGTGGTTGACTTCATTTGCTCTAGATAGAAAGATAACTAATATGGTGGGCATGGTGTGTTGTGGGCTGGTATGTAACATTTATCAAACTAGTCTGCTCAAACATTAAGTCAGTGTCATGTTAAATGTAATGACTATCACAGCCACTATGTTAATGTTTGTTGTAAGTTTTTTGTCACTTATTTGTTATTTTTTATGAATAAATGTATGACTAATTGCATTTTAACTGACATGATTAATTCTAGATTAATTGTCAGAGTGATGAAGCATGTGCATAATTTCCAGGCACAGCACACTGATATCTCTTTTCCACTGCACTGTAATGTGTGACATGCTCCCCCTAGCCATCAATTATACCAAGCAAATGAGTCAGAATACATCTAGGGATGTTCCACATGTATTTTTCAAAACTATGTTGGTGTGAAATATAAACCACTTTTATAAATCCACAAAATCTTAAAGCCACAATCAAGCCTGCGAGATGCCTGAAAGTGTGACCTAGAAAATCATCCGTCATGCTGGAGTTGTTACAGATGAACTGTGGCCCCCTCCAAATGATTTCTAATAGAAATGTCATTCATTTTAATGTCAGTAAATTGTGCTGCCAGCCAGAGCGGCAAAGATAAACAAACTTGGATGCATTAACCAGAATTCAAGTGATCTACAGTGATGCGTGTGACACTGGAACTGGAAAAAAGAGGAGTTTGCATACTTTACATCTGCATGTATATGTGTAAAGCATATGTAGGACTTTAAAAAGCACAGTACAATGGACTACCCTGTGTGTGTACACCTACTTTTGTTTTGTGTTTTAAATACCAAATAATCTGAAATGGTCAGGCCATCTTTAATCTAAAAGTAAATGTAATTTTTTTGATCCCCTGCTTGTGCTCCTGGCCTGTTCTCATGGTGTTCCCTGGCTGTGTGTTGACATCATGACTAAGGCAGGATGAAGATGGGGCCTCCACTCAGTGTGTGCTGGCCCTGAGGTTCACTGGTCCGAACCTCTCGTCGGACTCGTCCTTGACAATGTTGAGCACAGCGGGTGTCTCCTGCCCCGCATACTAACACCTGGCAGTGAAGGAACACTTGCTGTAAACAGAGGAAACAAGCTTATTTTAAGCAGAGATAGAGAAGAACACCCTCACAGTGTAAGGACACTGCTAAATCAGATGAATCTATGAATCTATGAATGCATTCTTTATATCGTAGTGCTATAAAGACACAAGCCCACGCACACTAGCCAGCTGGCTCCCAGCATGCTTCTGTTACTCACTTGGTTGTCCTTGCCAATGAACTTGAAGACAGGGACCTGGTAGTGCTTAGAGAGCCGGTCCTTTGATGAGTACTGTGTCACTGTTTCATCAGAGATGCACCTGAATTGGAAGCGGGACGGGGAAATAGAGCCATACATGCAGGTGATATCTTAAGACAGTACGCAGTTATCCATTTATATTTCTAAAAAGCTACTTCATCAAGTGTAGCTGCCCCAAGGCCCTGAAACACCGCTGTATTTTTAAAGGGAAATTGTGAAAATAGATGTAACCCTGCTCTGTTGGTATTGGTAGAGCAGAAAGAAGACCTCTTAATCTGGATTCATCAAATGGTTTGTCAAAAGTCTGTGTAACCCTGATGATAGGGCTGATTTTTATACCCAAACCATGCTTCTTTTGCCACATTAAGCCTGTGTACGGGCTTCCAATGGCATTTTTCATTTGACATTTCCTTGAAGGAGTGCAGATTTCCTGTCCTATGACTGTCAAGCAGCTGATGCTAAGGCTTCGTGAAAACTAAGCAGCTGGGTCTGACCCTCTGGAAGTTAATTATAAAAACTATTAATGTTGCAGGACTAAAAGCAATTCTGGTATTCATGAAAAAAATTCAGCAGTTTTTAGTGTTTGCATGAGCATGACACTTTACAGGATAAATTCACCCAGATTACAAAAAAGCAGTTTCTTACTTCTAGTATTACAGTACCATGCAGTTTTGTTTTTATTTGCTCGGGTTATGAAATATCTATCACTGAGGTTTCTGCCTCCACTTCAATACAGTGGAGGGGAGTGGAATTTCATCTGTGGAGCTCACAGCAATGAAAAAATTACATTTGAAAAATTTAATAACCAAGGGTCTTCAGAAATAATTTCTGTGCACCACGTCTGTGTCTGTAATAACACCTCACTATTGAAGATTTTTATTGAAACGACTTTCAACAAAAAGAAAAATTCGCTATGAAAACTGATGACAGTATGTTCCGTGAATAGTCCAGACTAACAGGGACACTGATTCTGGGAAAAGGGATTTTTTTTTAAATGAAATGGACAGTGCTATGAGCCCCAAAACGAAATTCCTGTTACTACCATTGTAATGGGGTGAAGACAGAAATACCAGAGTGAGATATCTTAAAACTTGGGCAAGTAAAAACAAATCTAGTTGCATGACTACATACTACTAATCGTATTTTGAAAATATGTTTCTATAAATAGCATTTTTTTCTTTTTGGACAACCATAGTGCATAAAATCCTCTAATTACTATAAACAAACCTGTTATTTCAGGTACTACAAAACACATCGCTCCCTGTGTAGTAGATGATTTTTTCCAGGAAGACCTACCTGACACTGGCAAATATAAAATGTTTCATGAACTGGGTGTAGCTTGAATCACTGGTGTATGATATCTTTTTTCATTAGGTGGTAGCAAAACAGAGACCTATTCACTTGTAAAGTAAAGATTATACTGTATCAGCAGTGCTGGTAGCACAAGATGTGGCATTAAAACTGATAAAACTTCCAAACTATTCACCCATCTTTGATGAGGTAATACTTGAGGGCTTGGTCAGCTTTGGGGCCTGGTGTGGCGAAGCAGCTCTCCACCAGTGCAGAGAGGCCCTCCACTCTCTCCTTGGGCTCCACCCCGAAGAACAGCGAGTCGTGCAGGCGGAGCTGGGGCGGGGTGCGGTAGGGCTCTGAGAACTCTCCGTTCTTGAAGAGCTCCAGGGAGAAGGGGAAGACTCCCTCACTGTGGCCTGCCAGCTCCAGGGCTGAGCTGCGCAGACTTGCCTGGTATCCGTCCGACACGTGGTATTCCCTGGGGAACTCACAGGTGACTGGGAGCACTAACCTGCTGGTGCGGACAATCAAGTCTCTGCTGCTACCTGGGCTGCTCCTAGGAAGGCCTGTCACCAGGTTGGTTCCCACAATCTTCTCATCTGTCACCTGAGGCCCAACATTAACCTTAATTGCTTTTTCAGTGATAACCTCACACAACCCACTTTTAAGGCACAGGTCTTTAATGTAGTGATATTATAATCAAATATTTCCCCAACCGCTTACCACAGAGACTAAACCCTGTGCACACTCAGTCTAAAAATCTAACTCATTATCTCTGACCTCCACCACTGTGCCGCAGGTCTTGAGGCTGAAGTTGAGGTTGATGTGTGTGCCATTGGAGACACCTCGACAAGACGAGTTGGACAGGAAGAGCTCCAGTCCTCCTACAAGGTCCTTAGGGACTGACACGGTGATAGAGCTAGAATCACACTGGACTGGCACTGTGGGAAAGAAAAACGGCACTAAACATGAAACAATGCATGGATACAATAACAAAGAGAAGCATAAAATCATCCCACAGTTATGTGATTAGATGAAGACTTAGCACACAATCCGTAAGATGTCTGAGTACATAAAAACCAGCAAAAGAAAGATGCAGTAGTCAACCAACTGGCAACAATTTTTATAACTGATTCATTATTAAAGCATCTTTTTAAAGCAAAAACGCCAAATATTTAATGGTCCTAGTTTTTCCATTGTGAATATTTACTGTTTTTGTCTGTTTGTTTGTTTTGTGTGATAGTGCACTGAACATCTTTGAGTTTTGAAATGTTGTCAGAGGTGAATCAACTGAAAGTAACACATTGTTTTCACCAGGATTGTCTAATTTCTAAAACAAAAGGTTTGTGGAAAAGTATTGCCCAGTCCTGTTTCCACTGCTAATATGATTAAGGATCCTCCCTGAGAAATCAATAATCCTGCACTATGTTAAAAATATCAGTCATGGCCCGAAGAAATGGATTTTGGTCAAATCTCTGCTATCTAGAACATCTTTTCAGAGTAGTGCAAGCATGCATCTGATTGTCAGATTGCCTTGCTCTCTGACTGATTATCTAACTACCGTATCTGCCTTTCTCTCTCACACATATACACATACACACCCTGACATGTGCGTTTATCCTCCCCCAGCTCCAGCCCTCTGGGGCAGTGGCACTGATAAAAGTCCAGCAGCGAGGAGCAGCCATGGCTGCAGCCTCCATTGTTAACGTGGCAGCCTGCTATCTCTGCATGAGGCAACACAAAGAAAAGGAAAAGATGAAGAACGCTTTGTGGTTCGTTGGTTTAATTATCTCAGTACAGCACCGGCTGGTGTGTCAAATATAAAGATGTACCTCTGCAGTTGTGACCATCTTCATCCAGCACACGGCCCTGCCCACACTCACAGCGCCTGGAGCCTTTGGTGTTCACACACACCTCTGCACAGCCACCATTGCCCTTCTCACACTCATTCACATCTGAAGATCGGACAGACACCACACCTGGGTCAGATATTATAATCATATATATGTCTTATTTTCATCCTATTTTAATTGATTGAGTACCAGATAGGTGAAGTTTATTACATCAAGGCAATTCACCTAGTGTTTCAGGGAAGAGGGTGATAAATCATATTTAAAGGACTTTAGACCTGAGTTTTATAATACTGAGCGGACTGGCAAAGAAATGATGATGGATGAAATAAACCGAGAGACAAAAGTGAGAGGAAGGAGAGGGAGTGAGGTTGGACAAATGAAGAATTAATTTGTGAGCCAGAGGGAAAGGCAGATTTGGTTGATGGGTGAATAATGAGAAAATGGCAGTTTTTAGGCTGGCTACGTTCCCACTGCATGCCTGTCACCCATCATTAGGTATACAATCTAGAGTACCACACACACACACACACACACATATACACACAATCACTTTGAGTGAAGTCAGCAAACACAAAAGACAATCTTGTGTCCTCCTGTTTACAGTACTCAGAATAGGGTCATAGAAATGAGATAAAAATGGCCGGGGCAGCAGTCACAGGGTCATGGTACACCAGAGCAATGGTTCCCCAGTTTTAAGGTGTACATGTAAAGATTCTGAGGAGCTATTTTGATAGAATAGAATCTGTGATGTGATTTTAAAACAATTTATATCCAGATATTTAGTCAGCTATAACACTCGAACAGCGCTGCGATTAGGAATGTGTCAAAACTAGTTAGTGAGCAAGCAAGTTGAAACAGCTGTCGAAAGAAGTCGGGTTGGGATCCATGTGTGAGCAAGAGAGTTAATGGTTTAAATCCCTGGCAATGGATGAAGTGATGCTGAAGGCTATGAGATGAAGTTGAAAGCCACAGTCAGAGCTGCTGATACTCATGCAATGATAACAAAGTTGAATCTAATGTGATCAAATCCTAGTAGACCTTTGGTTAAAATTCATTTATGTCAAAGTTACTCTTTTGAACTTTTTCACTCTTTGAAATGAACCAGTCTCAACATGAGTGACTGTGAAGCAAGTCAACTATCTCTAAAGACAACAAATACTATTAAAATCTTTAAAGAAAGAAACAAATCGCTTGATCCTATTGGCTTTCGTTGTCCTTGCTAGTTCTGGCCCATATTCGGAAGATCTCACTAAGTCAAGTAAACATGGATATTTGACTAAGAATAGCATAAAAACAGGTGTCCAGAAATATTAATGTATTTGTCAAAACATTGGGTGAACATACTGCAAATCCAGTCTGATTGAATTCTCTTGTTATTGTTTTTCAGGAACCATTTCCAGCCTATCCGTCTTCCACATTCTCTTGCTTATCTTTGTCCTTTGCACAACTTATCTGTCCCCTCTCTTCCTCCCTCTGTGTCTGTCTCACCCAGGCATGTTTGTCTGTCTGGTCCCAGCGCAGTTCCAGGTACACAGCGACAGTCAGACTCAGGACAATTGGAACCTGCACAGTCCACCTCATCACAGATATCATAGAAATCTGTGCAACATACATGCACATAAACATATCAACACAACAATAAAAAAGAAAATGAAAAGTACCATAGATTTTTAAAAAAAAAGCCTTTATACATATCAGATATGCTCACTCACGGCCACAGTAAACATGGAAGCAGACTGAGGGTCTGGGCAGGCGATAGACAAAGTATCCCCCAGTACAGGCCTTCACATCTACACTGGCGTTCCAGCGGCAGCAGTTGTCATTGAAGCTGGCACACACAGACAGGGTGACAATACCCTCATGGGGCTGAGGGTGGCTGCCGTTGAGCCAGATGGGAGCGTGGGTGCCACAGTGGTTCTCCGAGATGCAGAAGGTGGGCATGGCATCCCCGGCCATGCCAGTGAAGCGGTACCATTCTCCAGACATGCGGCTGTCACACAGCGGCACGCCAGACGACTGGTTGACGTGGTAGTCCGTGTTCCTCCAGGGTTCATTCAGGCTGATGTAGGCAGAGCACGGGTCCAGGTCTGAGGCATGTGTTTGAGATGGCCAAAATGAACAAAACTGGTTATACATGAACATGATGTTAACGTGTGTTTTAAGATGAGGAGGACGAACCAGGGAGGAATGGCTGGACAATGTATAGGGTGTGAAAGGGTACTTTTCAGATTAAGACTTTACTTTTACTTAAGGAAAAGATCTCAATACTTTCTCCATCACTATTAAAGGGTAACTTCCCCCAGATTATGTGAAGAAAACATATGCATTTGCTTACTTTCTTCTACTGCAGCCATGCAGAGTTTTTCTTTTATCATCCCCGGTTTTTGATTTCTGCCTCCACATCAATATAATAGGGGTGTAATTAATTTTGTCTCTGCTCCTAAAAGGATTGAAAAATTACATTTTAAAAAAATCGAAAGAGGCTTCCGCCCCCTTAACTCTGAATATTCCAGACCTCGCTGCCAATGGTTTTCATAGGGGCTATTTCTCCAGTTTCAGTGAAAACAGAAATCTCTGAAACCAAAATAATCTGCGTGGCTAGATATCACTAGGTGTCATTTTAGGGATTTGGACCCTTTAGCACTGATGTTGATTCAAGATAATACTATTAGTTACGTTGGGGAAGGTTCAAATATCTGCTCAGTCCATAGACAAGCACTAAAATCTTTTACCCTGTCCAATGTATTGTATCTATACTGGTGACTTGTGCAAACGTGTTACCATGAAGCAAACCTTTGGACCTTCAAGATAAACTGTAAAACAGAGTCAACTGTAACTGAACTAAAAGCCAACAAGCCATCCACAAAGGGCCCTTTATCTAACAAGTTCTGTCAGTGGTGACTCCTCTCACTACAGCCCGTTGTGCAGAGTCAGGACATCAAATGAACAAGCAGGGTAAACAAAGTGCAGAAAACAATTAATAGCCTCACCCCTCATCATGCCTTCTCAACAGTGTAATTAAGAGGTCGACGTAAAATAAACAGAAAAAGGAAAACTTGAGGGATGTCGGGAGGGAGCAATGTGGGCAAGAGTGAGAGTAAGTGTTGATCACTGAGAATCAGCAGGGACGAAGAAGCAGCAGGAGATTGATCAGCTCAGCAGTAAAGCATCTTCCGTGACAGGCCACAGCCAGAAAACAACCAGCACATAACACCTTACTGCTGCAGTAACCACCACTCTAAACAGTGCTCTGGGCTTTCCATTTAGCTGAATGTTTATGCTTCCCATACCTTGCATGAAAATCATTTCGTGTACATCAAATTATGGTAAGAAAAATTACGGGGTCTGCATGAACATGAAGACCCACACTTGACATGTGTCCAACCTTATTATTCTTTGTGATAAATATTTTTTGTTACAGAATAAAGCTGGCATTATTCTGTATTTTTCTTGTACTCAACGAATCCTATAAAAAAAACAGCAGAACCAATAATGAACTGATCCTACAAACTAGTACTCCCTGTTTATCTGGAGTCTGATATATCTTACTTCTCTGTACCATAAACCCCCATTATTGTCCAAAAACTACTCAAACACATAGGTGAGCCATACCGTTGCACCGGCTGACATGTACTACATTAATATGAACATGGGCACTGTAGTTTATTTTGAGTCAATCCCACATACTCATTCTGCTGCAGGAAATACTGCACCAAACGTGTATTAATCCACAGCTAAAAATAGTCCCCAAGAAATCCACTATTTACCCCAGCTTGAATGACATTTGCAAAAAAAACTATAGTGCCCATCTATTTTAGGAAATTATTTAGCCTTTTTAAAATGAAAGTACTTTATATCTGAGACCCAATTTTTAAAAATGCACATATTTAGTAGAAATTACTTGGCTTGGTGATGAGTGTCGTAATCTGGTTTGGAATTAAAGTATTGAAAGATTAACAAACACATTATTGGTTTTGGTCTTTTCATGGGATTTGTTGACAGTATGAATAATATAGTATAATGTCTGCTTTATCCTTAAATCTATAGTTTAAAAAAAAAGAGAGAGAGAGGGAAAAAAAGCACCATAACTACACAAATAAAACACAAACTCAATGCTGTACATACATCTCAGTACAGGAGATACCTTCT
Organism: Xiphias gladius; assembly: GCF_016859285.1. Lineage (NCBI taxonomy): Eukaryota > Metazoa > Chordata > Actinopteri > Istiophoriformes > Xiphiidae > Xiphias > Xiphias gladius. The sequence continues at coordinate 17,734,462 of NC_053410.1, forward strand.
TGTTTTGGGTGTAAACAACATAAAAAATGTTCCACTCACCTTCCCCTGCAACTGCAAGAAACTCCTGCAGCAGACTGGTAATCACCAAAAATAGCATGATATGTTTTCTCTGAGTTGGAAAGTGTGTATGTGTAGAGTGTGTATGTGCCCATCCTAGGGAAAGTCTGCCTTTAATATGCACCTCTTATCTGTATGTGTCATATTGTCATGTCTCTTTCTCACCTTGACCCTCTGACCTTCTTCTCCCCAAATCTAGTAACAGGACCATCCTCCCATTGTTTCAGACTGAGCAGTCCTCACATTCACCTCCCTCCATCTCCACACACAAGACCTTAGACTACCCCAAACATGCCTCTTTTTTTTTTGCCTTCACACTGAGAAAAAGTGCGGTGGGGACTTATGATACTTTTACATGTCTATGTAGTCTTTCTCATTATTCCAGATTTAAAGGGCGTGGAGAGATGAGCAATGATCTAATCTCCAGCAGCATTAAACCGAGCTGGTTAATCTGCTTAGTGTCATGCGGCACCATCCTTCACTTCAAGGCAATGGCAGAGTTTGCACACTCAGGATTTACCAGAGAGCAGACCGAGACTCTCAGCGAGGACAAACTGTGCCAGTAGAGTGAATATGTTCTCATCTAGCTCATTACTTGAGCCCCAGTACAGGACAGAAAATGTCTAAAGCTTCGTTTACTAGCTGTCCAAACCTGATGCTTGCAGTTTTTAATCTCCTATATGTAACTAAATCAATGGAAGCATTAATCCACGAGGCTGTTAGAAGAAATGAGGTGGAACATGCCATTCTTCTTTTGTGATTACTCCTGGAAATAAGACACTGTGAGGTCTCCTGGCTGCAAGAGTCTATGGCACAGGCAGATTTGATCAGCACTTTATTACACTACTGCATAACCACACTGCGTATAGGAAAGTCCTACAGAGCACAGGTTTTTGTGTAAACTTTCCAATTATATTTACAGGGTTTAGGTTGATGATTGTGTTCAGTTTTAGTAATTTCACGGCTGTGAAATGTGTAGCACTATTAGCTTAAAAGATACTGTTAGGTTTGCTTTTCTTTCGCCAAGACATATACTGTAGATGGCAATGTTGATCTGCTGTTCACCACTTTGATCCCGACTGAAATATCTCAATGACAACTGAAGATTTTGTCCACAGGGTCATTGTTCCCAGAGGTTGAAGCATGATCACATTTGTGATATCTGTACTTTTACTCTAGCGGCACCATGAGGCTTGTACTGAAATGTCTCAACAACGGCTGAATGGAGCGTTACGAAATTTGTAACAGATGTTCATGTCTCCTTCAGGATGAACTGTGATAATTTTGGTGATCCCTAAACCTTTCATCAAGCGTCATTAGGTCAACATTTCAATTTGTCCAGTACTTTTGTTTCTGACATAATACCTACAAAACTAATGAAGATAGAGAGGAAAAGGAAAAGATCGTAGCCCTCTGTTTCTCCATTGCCTTTTTTATAAACTTAGATTTTCAGACTTGTATGCAGTTCCAACAGACCGTTATAACCATTTGTTGCTTCATGTACGTATTCAATAGGCTCAATTCATCCCCACAGTCTATCTCATAGGATGTCCTGTGCAGGGAGAGCTGGAGGCCAAGGAGAGCCAGAGGAGGAGGTCAAGACCTTGAAAAGCTGCTTCTTGTAAATATTTGTAATATGTCCATTAATCACCAAGTCTTCGCTTCGAGAACAACAGAAAAACCGCAACTGGACCACTGGCTCCAAAAACTGGATAAGGATTTTATTGATAATTGAATTACATTTCTCTTTTATACATATTTCATAAATGATACAGGATTTTACATTTTTTATTTTTTGCCAACATTACAGCATCATATGTCAACCAAAGAAGAAAAATAAAAAAGACAAGAAAAACAAAGTAAAAAGGTAAGAATGGAGTACAAGATCATTTTCAATCCTATATTCTGCTTCACTCTTGAGGCATTTTAAACATGTCATATTGTAAGTGCACACAAACAAGATATTGAAAACATAACACACATTCAAAACATAGAATAATAATGGGATTTTGGAGAAAAAAGGTTGAGGGTGGACGAAAATGACAGGAGAGCGGGATGAGAATGGGAGGTGTTCCCCTGTAAGCGAAAAGATGTGCCCCTGACACTTTTCCTTTGCACTCAGATCCTGGACGATAGTAACTGAGGTCAAGAGGTCATAAAGCCTCCTTTACAGGTGCAATGAGGATGGAGGGTGTTTTTCCATTTATTGGGGAGTATCAAATGCACACTGAGGGCAGGTTTATGGGAGTAAATAAGGTGAAGATGGGACTGGGGTTTGATGGGGTTTGAGCAGTTGGTTGGCGGGGATTACGTCAGATTTGGCCGGGCAGGCTCTAAAGACGCAGCCCTGTCCACTGGCCTTTATAACTAGGAATCTCTACAAACAACGTTCTGAAATTATCTTTGCAGGTTGTTGTTGGTTTTTTTTTTTTTTGATAAATCATCTTTTTTTATTTTTACATAATTTTCCCATGTAAACATACATTCATGCAACACCCTCTTTATAATAAAGTTTCCCTATATTTGATATATTTTGTTTTCAAAAAAATAAAAGCGAGAGAAAAACAGAGGCAATAAACGGTGGATGGCATGATAAAAAGGAGGAGGTGATGATGAAGACAAGTGTTGTGTAGAAACAGCAGAGGGGAGGATTGAAGCCTCAACTCTCTCACCTCCCACAGTACATCTCCAAGGAAACACCGTCGTCACTTTGTGTGTGGCATGGTGCGTGTAAGTTAGTGCTGGTGTAAGTAAGGAAAAATTAATTGAAACCTCATGATGGCTATGAAGCGGGATGAGAGCGGAATTGATTTGCACCACCACTGAAAGGCAGGGATTAAGGGCTAAGTATTCATGAATATGGTGATCTGAACTTTGCCCGCACTGCCCTCATGCTCGTCAACATGTGGATTCAATAAACACGTTCTCACACACACAGCAAGGTTGATAAACACTCGCAAACATTCAAATACAACCGTCCTTTGTATGAAGGTGTCATTCCAAAGATTAACTTTCTCAATGATCTTGTCATTGCTATAGACAACACCAAATTGCTATATGTCTATACGGTTTAAATCATTAATCATCCAAAAGGCCCCGTTTACCTTGGATATAATGCACACACCAACACACACAGTAACAGACCAGACCAAATCCTGCTTTGAGATCTGCACGGCTAACTTTTGATTTGACTTAAAATCTTGCATTTTTATTTAAAAAAAACCTGCAGTTAAAACACAAGGATCTCCTCAGTGGGATTCAGCCAACTGTTCACACACAAGCAGGATATGATCTTAAACTAGAGTCTGTGTGCAGGGATGTAATGTCATTGTGCTTCCCCTCTGCAGAGGTGATCTACAGCAGTGCAGAGTGAAAATAACTGGCTTTGAGACCTTTTTTATTTCCTTTGAGACATATATGGGACCAGAGAGAGGGCCACTAATCCACACACTGGACAGAAAACTAAGCCGACAAAAATGTATTCAGTGACCATCCAAAAAAAAAGGACAACATAAACATATGGCTTCTATAACCTTGGATTTAACTGATCGGGGGGATGAGACTTCAGCTAGATGTGGCAAAGAAAAGTGTCCAATTAAGTACAAAATTGCAATAATGCTCCTACACATTCACAAATTTCTACTGAGGGCATACCACAGCATGCAGTCTACCCTGCCTTGCCATCGAAGGAGCAGGGGGGCATTACAGCAACAGTGGGAGGAGAAAACTCTGGCTTTATTTCAGGACAAAAAAAAGCCTCTATGAATCAATGCCATGATGCTTTTTTTTTTTTTTTTTGGAGCAGGCGTTATTTTGTCTATAAGCTTCGAATAATACGTTCAATTGGAAAAGGAAAAATATATGAGACTGAGAGAAGGGGATACTGAACTGCAGGCAATTTATTCAAATTATGCTCCTCCTGTAAACTGCGGCTTTACTTTTTTTTAAAAAGCCATTCAGTTCATCAGATATATTAAACTATAACATGCCTGTGGGTTTGTCTGAGGCAATGGTCTCTAAACATTTTAACCCCGTTCAGCAGCTATCTTTGCAGTCATGAGATGATTACAGAGGTCAAGCATGGCACTGCTCAAAAACAATTCCAATCCAATCCTTGTTCACCCTGATTTGGCGTCAACATTGTTCCCCCCTTTGGTGGCCATGCACAGGAGCCTTACATCCTACCTGGACATAGTTACTGTGAAATATACTGTGTGTGTTTGTCATGAAAAGATATGAAATAGCATACAGTGAATGCTCTGTATCTGTGTGTGTCTGTCACATTGCGGGTGTGCGTTAGTGGGGGTCTTCTGTGGTAGGAGATCTTCAGAGGATGTAAATGAGTTTCTCATGAAGTGATGTTTGTAAGAGAGCTCCTCCCCCCACTGAAAAAACTAGCCTCTGGTCATTTGTTTATTTGATTGTATACATATATATATATATTTATATTCTTTTCATAACAAATATACTATGGCTTTCAAAATAAAAAGTGCCAAAATATTTTTTTTTTTTGGAATAAAAGAACACACAGTGATGTTGTTGTCGGTATTACTCTCATACTTGCGCAGACCAGGCGGCTACAGGACATCAACAGGAAGAGGAAACAAGGCGCAGTCATGCCTACATCCTGTGAGTTGAGACAAGCTCCTGACAAAGGTCACACTGGGAGGGACATCTGTCCGTCTCCTGTAGGAGGTGTGGCCCGGGGAGGGAGGGGCAGCAGAGTTCAGCTACAGGAAGACGAAGGTCTCCCTGATGGTGCAACTGCAATCAGGACTTCCTTGTAAACTTTAACATATGGGATAGAGAGTCTCCCTGGAGCCTGCATCAACCAAGAGTAGGTGTGTGTGTGCGTGTTGACAGTTTGACTTCTCAAGGAAGCAGGACTATACTTCTGTGTCGACCCGCAGTGTGGCCAGGGTCGGTGTCCCAGTGTACCCTGAAAGTTGCGCACACGCACGCACGCACACACACACACACACACACACACACACACACACACACACACACACACACACACACACACACACACACACACACACAAAGACACACAAACAAAGACACAACCAAACTCAACAATGCCCCTCTGCATGTCGTCTGTCCTGGAGCGTCTAGAGGAGTGATAATATCCACAGTGCCCAGTTTTATTCCATCATCATCGTCTTCGTCGTCCATTTCATCATCCTCATCAACCTCAGCTGTACGTGTTTTTAAGTCCCTGGTATTCTCACCATCCTTCTTCGTCTTTTAATGTTTTTCACTTGCAATTCCAGCTAGAGTTTTCAGTCAGGAAAGTAAAAAGAAAAAAACGAAACAAAAAAGAAAACAGAAAAAAAATTAAAATTAAAAAAAATAATTAAGAGAAAAAAACTAACTCCCGCAGTTAAGAAAGGGATGGGATCATGGATGTGGGAGGGACCGGGTGAGGGGAGGGAGGAGTCTGAGAAATAGTTGGGGGTAAAAGGGGAGGGAGAAGGGTGTTGGACGGTCGGAGGGAAGAGGGAAAGGGGCTTGTAGGAGCTGAGAGAGGAGGGAGTCACTCTTTCCATCAATCTTTACTGGCGGTGAGCTGCTGAACTGGGAGCTGGAGCTGTAGCGGGTCCCGAAGACGCTTCAGATCCAACTCCACCTGGAGAGGGTAGACAGGGAGAGAGAGGGTGGTCGGTTTAAAAAAAAGAAAAAAAAAAAGAGACGAAAGTGTGTGGGGAACGGTATGAAAGTAGGTCTATCAATGGCCGTTACAAATTCAAGTACTGGAACTATAAAATGTGTGAATCCCCAGTGTGACTACTGTGCTCATTTTTTCAGTCACAAAACATCCAGCTTTCACCAGGCGACTGTACCTCGGCAATATCCTCTTTCAGCTTATTGTACTTCTCAATGTCGAAGCGTGTCCTTTTCACCCCCTTGTGGAAGAACAGCAGATACTGTCTATCTCTAGCGTCGGGGTAAACATACTCCTGCAGGTTAGAGAGAGACACAGACGAACATTTATCAGATAGCCTTGTCCTTGGGCCAAATCCCTCTGGTGACATATCAAACATCAAATGGTAATTCATGAATGCTGAATTCAATTTCGAAGGGTAACTGTGTCACCAGATCAGCCTTTTCAAAAGCTAAAAATATCACTGTCTAGTGCAGGGTGTTACACAGAGAGGATAACCATTATATTTCATCACTGTAACGCTTCTTTCTGTGGTTGCTAAAAGAGTTTCTGCAAAATGTGCTAAAAGAATCAATGATCCGTCACATTATTAGGCACAAAAAAAGCACCAAAATTAATGACCATTGTGCCCACTAGCAGTAAGGTTATTAATTTGATTAATCTGATGATAACTTTTACAATTACTTGTCTACCTTTTGGTCTGCAAAATATCAGAAAATTGTTTTAAAAAAGCCCATCACAATTTTTCTCGAGTTCAAGGTGACAACTTCAAATGATTTATTTTGTGTTACCAATAGTTCACAACCCTGAGTTATTCCCTTTACAAGGACATAACACATAGCAAATAAGCAAATCCTCAGATTCAAGAAACTGGAACCGGAGAATATTTGGCTTTTTTCCTTGATTTAAATGGTTTATGGATTATCAAGATTGTTGTTTTCTGTGAATCGGATAATCGTTTATCAGACTAATCTTTGACAGAAGATGCCTTTTACACTCAAACTTTACTACAAGCATGGTTGCAATAATGCTGCATGTATCATAACCTAAGATATGTAGGATCTTACTGTGTTTTGTTGTATCCTACCTGGCGTGTAAGCACGAAGTAGGCGTACATGGCCATGGCTGTTCCATAAGTGATGAAGTAGGTGACGGGCTCCATGATATCCCAGGAGTACTCCCACCATGTGAGCCGGGCCAGAATCCCAAACTGGGTGGCCATGTACGCCATGCCCCCCCACAGCACCCAGGTGGTACGCCGCTCTGCCTTCTTACTCAACTCCTCCTTCACCTACGCAGACGTCAAGAAGAAAACAGACAGTCGGTTCAAAAAGAACAAAGCAAGTGAATATGTGCTGAGAGTCTAGTGAGGAAGAAGGGGCATCACATTATGGATTTTTAGCACAAAAAAGTATACGAACCGACAACAGCTGTGATAAGTTGTTTTTTTTTACCCTTGTTTCCAGATTAAGACTTCATTTTCATGAGATCAACTGTTTTGCTGTAATCACAAATTGTCATCATTACACGAATGAGGTTTCCGACTTGATGGCCCCTTAACTGCACCCCTGGCGGCTCAACTGGCCAGGCCTTCTTTAACCAGTAATTTTAATAGCTTCATAGAAACAATGCCCGATATCTTAAACTAATGATATAATAAAATAATTATCTGCAGAATTCTCAAAATTCAAAGCAACTACGGCTCCTCTTGGTTTTCATGGAAAAGTATGCGGGAGCATGCTAATTTGCATGCTAATCAAATGTTTTACTGTTCAATTACTTGTCAAAGACGTGGTCGGCTGGGTCAGCAATGAACTTCTATAACCAACAACAGGAATGTCAGTGTAAAGACCTTCTCTAGGGGGCGAAGTTGTGAGTTGAGGTCCTCCAGTCGTCCAATCAGATCACGCTCTTTGCTAAGTTGGTGCTCCTCGATGCGTAGGGTGGTGTACAGCTGCTGCACCAGAAACTTAACGTCATTCAGCCTTTCTGCCTCCTCGTGGGGCAGCAGCTCTGAGGCACACACACAAATGCATACAAATAAACAGGCTTTAATACGATCTACTTTTTGGCAGCAAAACCACTTCTTCCTCTTATTGGTAGTGACCTTAACTGTGAGGGAATGACTCAGAGCAAACAGTACAGGCTCTGGCTTTACTGTGCCAGCACTCACCCCTCCGTGGTGGCCGCACGAGGTGTGTGGTATCATTAATGACGAGCTTGAAATCATCCAGCAGCAGGATGTCTATACCTGTGGAGGAGGCCACCCTTGCTCCATCTAGAGGGAGAGACAAATGGGACAGGGGCAGTGAGAGAGAGAGATGGAGCACTGATGGGAAGCAGCCTCAAACACCCTTCCCCTCTCTCTACAATCAGGCTCGTTGCCGTCTGATTATCGTGAGAGGTCAAAGCAGAAGCACTTACACACTAAAAGTAAGATTTCAAGTACCAGCTGTTCCTCTATAATGACTGGAGTGAGGCTGGAGTGAGCAACAGCTGCAGGAACACTTAATAGCCTCAACATAAAAGAACACTTGAGAGCATGTAAGGACATGTATATGCATAACCTGCAGGGGTAAATGGATATAGTGGGGGTTTGTTTATTCTTGTGTTCGTGTGCTTACCCATGGAGTAGATGGCTACCCGGTCAATGCCTCTGTCCTCTGCCTGGAGCTGTTGCAGGAATACTCCCACACAGTCACTTAGAGGCTTGAGGGTGAACTGACAGCGCTCTCGCCTGGATGGCAAACTGACTGAGATCACCGGCAGCCCGTTCTGATACACCACTGTCACCTCTGTGAGGGACATTGCAGGCAACAAAATTCAAGTCAGACACATGTCACAAAAGCAGAAATGTAAAATGAACCATGGAAATGAGCTTTCATTTACTCTGATTAAAGTGACTGAACATTTAATAAGAATGCATAAGGAGCAGTTTTAATTGTTTGTTTTGCTCAGTCTTGGCATCTCCTGAATGACTAGCTTCTGACTATATACAGAATCATGAAATACTTACTCATACTGGAATATCAGCTGTCTGTTTGGAAGTTTAATGCTTCTAACTTGAACTCTGGACACTGCCAACTAATCCCACACTGTCCACAACAACACCATAAAACATTTTAGGCTCTGATATTCTGATGATGTTATACTAACTTTAAAATAACAAAAAAAACAAAAAAACAAAAAAAAAAAGAAGAAGAAGAATTTTTTTGATTGACCACACAAGGGAATGTGGTTTGACACCCAGCAGGGGGCAGTACAACAGCAGCTCCACCTGTCGGAGGAGTTCAACAACAAACCTGCCAAACTATGATAACTAAGGGTGGCAGCAGCCCAGGGACAATATGCAACCTCAAACCAAACCAATCATATCGGCATCAGTCTCCATTGTTTTACCATCAAGAACTAAAAGGTTAAAACACCAGGAGTTATATGTAAATCCTATGTAAATTGTGATTTGCTGTTTTGTTGAAATAAGCCCTCGTCGGTGTCCAAGAATTAATATGACATAATATTACTAACCTTCTCCTCATAGAACGGTTATGTTGATTCGTCAATGCCAACTATTGATATTTCTTATTCCCATAAAATGGCTAAAATGACCTGTAAATAATGCTTGTGTGCTGGGACTGATAAAGGACCTTAAGGTACGCATCACAATGTATACATTCCTTGTTTTAGCTTTTCATAGCAGCGCAAACAGAAATATGGAATGAATCAGTGAACCAGGGACTAACAGAGTGTACTCCCAGCACTATTTGGAGGTGGTGATTTGATGTGTTTGGAGCTTTCATCTGTATTTGCTTGTTTTTTTTTAGCATTACCACAAGGATTGTCATTTTTGTACCAAATGGCTGAGCACCTGTCCTGCTCAGTGGCACTTTTTTTCTGGCATACTAATAATGGTCTTTAGTCCAGCTCCTAACCAAACTGGTTATAATGATCCTGCACAGTTTACACCATTATCATGCTGAGTGGCCCCTAATGACAGAGCCAAGATTCAATGCAGAGGGCTGCGAGCCCAGAGGAGGGTGATCCAAGCTGCCTTGTTGCTGCTGCACCCAAACAACCTCTCCCTCCTGCTCAGGACCACTGCAGTGAATCAGCAGATCTCTGCTCGGGCTCGGCTCGCATCGAAAAGTGAGGGATCATCGGCTGGCACAGGCGGCACAAGCCGGGCTCGGTTTCAGGAGTGCCATGACCATGTTCAAAGACACAGCGGTGCAGACCTTTCATTTCGCACCCACTCCTTCATTCATTACAGTGACAATTTGAAACTTTGCGCCAAATATCTGAGCTGCTCTCCTCCTACACCTGCTCCCTTTGTCCTCCTCTATCCAGGCATCACAGGGACATTGCTACAGGTGGAAGCATCCTGTGCCTATCTCTGCTCCAATGCTACAGCTCTTAAAACTCACTTTAAAATCTAATCAGCTTGTCCTGCAATGCTGCTTCCTTCTCCTCTCAGTCCCCCTACCTTTCTCTTCCTCCCTCCGTTCACGCTCTCCATCTCTCCCGCCTCTCACACAGACAAGCAGATGCTACCCCAAGAGAGATTCCATATTTATGAATACTGGCTGTTAATTCCAAATGAGCCTCCGCTGTCTGATTGATGCAGAATTCCTCTCCAGTGCAGAATTCATTTGTCTTGGACGGGGGGCAGAGGCTGGATTTGGGGTTTTTCTTTAAAAAGGGAAACCCCTGATACAGCTTTTTATGGTCTGAAATAAACTAGTATAAGGATTACTATGAAGACTTACCTTCTGGAGCAGCGGAGGAGCACAACAGTCTCTGGCCATGCCATGAGGGTCCGCCCCGCCAAACCTGCAGATAAGAGAAAGTGCAACAATGTGGTTATCCCACCTGTACACAGCACTCTCTAATCTAACACTTCTGCTCTGTCAGCCAGTGTGTAACACTCAACATGACAACATGACACTACCCTGAACTATGCCATTGACTTCTCTGATTGCGTATTTGTGAGACTGACCAATTCTTACATTACAAAGTGGCTTCCTCTGTTCAAGAAATGTTCCCATATGCAGAACTGGGGCCACGCCCATATTAATATCTAACTGCAGCTTCTCAGTCAAAGAAATATTCTACAATGGCCTGACACATAAAAACACGCACATAGCCTCACGTATCCTCATAATCTCTCATATCTAAATACACCGCCATCCAGACACAGAAACCGCCACTTGGAGGAAAACACCACCTTGGGAGATACAGAAAGACGGCAGCTGAATGCAGCTTGAATAACAACAGTGCGGTTCAGTATGAATTCTCCACTTGTGTCACCGACTAGTGGGAGGAGGGGAAGAAGAAAAACATAGGAGCAGAGCTTGGGGAAACCCTTGTTTTTTTTTTTCCGTTTTTTTTTCCCTGTTCAGAAAAGTAGGAGTGTTCATATGCTCTGCACATGTTTCAAATTACAGAGCTCGTCCTGTTTTCTGGTGAGCCACGGTCGAGCCTTTTAAGGCACGGGCTGTCAGATCTCCTCAGATTTACACAGAGCGAATGGGGGTGAGGATGAGGCATCGGAAATCAAGCAGGAGAGAGAGCCAGGGGGCAAAAACACAACTTTTCTGATTAAAGTTTTAGTTGTGTCTGCACACACAAACAAATATGTCTCTACTGCAGCACAAAAAAAAAAAAAAAAAAAAAAAAGAGCACTGCGCCTCTGCCGACTGATCCTAATTTTGAATAAGTGGTGCCTGGAGCCATGCGATCTGTGGCGCCGTAGTGCTGTATATAAATGTATTCAATGTTTATGCAGACACATTACGTCCTCCTATGAGGGTACAGCGTCACCACTGAATCATGTACACATTCAGTAACCCTTCATTTTCTGGAGGCACGGGACAGCTTTTACGCCGTCAACAGACCTGAGAGCATGGTACTCAGCATCCAGCAGGCCTCAGTCTGATGCGCTCACTCTGTGTACCACTGTTGTAATATGTGAGCTGAATCCCAATGGCGGAGAGACAAAGCTATTCCAGCTTCTCCTTTATGACTCTGCACTGACAGTTATGGACCGAAAAGATATTTTAGCGGAGAGCATTTGTTTATGTGTGTGTGCATTTATGTGTATATGCTGCAGCCAGACACTTTTGGAATCTGTAGCACTGAGCCAAGCATAAACACTTTGGACTCCCATCTACAAACCTCTACATTTCTATGCTGTATGGGCCGCAAATGCTAATGCCAGATCTTATCATTACACAGCAGGACATACTGTATATCCTGGCTAACTCTGTGATACAGGAACCAACAGAGGAAGCTCTAGTGCTCAGAATGCACTAATTCTTTCCAATGTATGCCTCATCAGAGGGCCCAGTGATGCAGCTTAAGACTTGGGGCTCACGTTTCATGGTTCAGGGTAAGACTTCTCTATCATGTACAGAGCTTTTTATTGTGTGATTTGTCCTGGGTGAGGTTGGTCAAAGCCAGTAACCGTAAAAAGCTTTACAACATCGTACAAGGTTCAAATTTAGAGATTTTCAAGATCCTTTCAGTCAGGTTTATGGTAAGTGACAGCTGTCTGAACTTACCTGCCCCAGTTATACTCCATGCCAGTTAAAGCAAACACTAACCTAACCTGCCTTCACTCTTCAAGTGTTGCCTCCTTGTTAGTCCCCGAAGAGAAAATGAAAACTTTTTTAACACGCAACTTTCTTTCATCAGAAATATTTTTTTTTGTGAGAGGAAAGGACTAGCAGTGGGTTTACCTGTGATCCCAGCATCAGCCTGACAAACAATGCTGCCAATCAACTGCTGCTGATTTAATGTCACGGCTGTCAATCGGGGAATGTGTGCCAATCACAGCTGTTCAATCGATTTTTCAGATAGACAGTCCAAACAAGTCAGTCAATGTGTGCTAATCTACACATAAATGTCTAGATCAACACACACTGTGACAGTTACAGCCACGCTGACTTGTGACCCTGAAAATTGCTGTGAACGTTTCAACAGCAGAACATAACTGACATTAATAAGCAATGAGGTGCTAACCTGCCTTCAATCTTCAAGTGTTACCTCCTTGTTAGTCCCCCGAGGGATAATAAAAACTTCTAAAACGCAACTTTCTTTCATATTTTTCAACATCTGCAAATACAGGGAATGGTGAGGAACAATTTAAAGATGTCTGTAAACATTTATGAAAAGTAACTGCGACCACTACAGCATTCATGCAGGACCTCTACAATGACATCTGCTGTAAACTGAGCACCACGAATAGAGATCACAGGGGTGTGTGCATGTGTGTGTCTACATATCAGGATTGTAAAAATCTTGTTTTGACGCCACAAGGCCAAAGAGACAAAATGTTGAATGTGTAATTGTCTCTCTGTCTGTGTGTCTGTGTGTGTGTCAGTGTGTCTGTTTGTGCCTGTGTGTGTTCTAAACGGGAATCGCAATTACTGTCCCGTGGTACCAAGAAGACACCAAACAGTGATTAGGCTGCTGATCAGATGACATGCTGAGAAAGGCGTTTTGGCTGGTCTAGAATAACTGCAAAGTCTGCAGAGAGCAGTCCAGCGCTGCTTTACTCATTCATTAACTTCAGCTGCTTGAAGCCAGAAGGAAAGATTTCATCGAGATATCCACAACATCTCCTGCACCGACCCACACACCCAGACACAGGGCACCGTCACAAACATAAGCAAATTTGGCACTAGCGTGTGTGTACATCCATCTGTGGAGTGACGCGTACGTGTGAATGTACCTCTGTGTGTTTGTAGGTGGCGGGTGTGTATGTGTGTGTGTCTGTGTGTGTGTTTGTGTGTGTGTACACCCGTCTGTTCACCAGCCTGTTTGTCAGCGGGAGTTGCAGAGCGACTCAGCGAAGCCCCCCTCCCCTCCTCCGCCACCTCCCCTCCCCCGGCACACAGCCACTGAAACGTTGCCTGAAATATTTAACAGCGTAGCAGCAGTCAATAGCACAGCAACCTTGGAATCAATGTCATAGGGCTAGGAGAGGCAGAAAAAGAAAGAAACTGGCGTCGAGGATGGCTGGGAAGATGGACAGATGAGCTGGAAGAGAGAAAGAGGTGAGGATAAATGGAGGAGCAGCAGGGGAGCGATAGAGATAAATGAAGGCTGGAGTAAAAGGGTGTGAGTCATGAGTGCGCTTGCGTTTCTAGCCATGTGCTGCATATACTGTACCCTGCAGCAGGCAATCCCTTCCTACTGAAAAGTGACTGTAGTTGAGTGTGTGTGTGTGTGTGTGTGTGTGTGTGTGTGTGTGTGTGTGTGTGTGTGTGTGTGTGTAGCGGAGATGGTGGCTAGAAAGAGAGAGAGGAGGAAGAGATGAAGGGAAACAGAGGAAGGCAGGGAGAGAGAGGGAGGGGGGCGGAAGATAAAAAGAGAACGCCATGAGTATGAGGGAAAGCAGGGGGAGGGAGGAGAGGAGCAGTAGACTTGCTGGGAGGTGGGGAGGGAGGGATGGGGGGGACTGCTGATCACTGCAGTAAAGGAATCCCTTGTCTAGAAAGGGGGGTTGCCCCTCGACTTCACCCTCTCTCCCTCTCTCCCTCCCTTTCTCCCTCCCTCCCTCCGCACGCCCTCCCCGGCACACAGCCACTGAAACGTTGCCTGAAATATTTAACAGCGTAGCAGCAGTCAATAGCACAGCAACCTTGGAATCAATGTCATAGGGCTAGGAGAGGCAGAAAAAGAAAGAAACTGGCGTCGAGGATGGCTGGGAAGATGGACAGATGAGCTGGAAGAGAGAAAGAGGTGAGGATAAATGGAGGAGCAGCAGGGGAGCGATAGAGATAAATGAAGGCTGGAGTAAAAGGGTGTGAGTCATGAGTGCGCTTGCGTTTCTAGCCATGTGCTGCATATACTGTACCCTGCAGCAGGCAATCCCTTCCTACTGAAAAGTGACTGTAGTTGAGTGTGTGTGTGTGTGTAGCGGAGATGGTGGCTAGAAAGAGAGAGAGGAGGGGGCGGAAGATAAAAAGAGAACGCCATGAGTATGAGGGAAAGCAGGGGGAGGGAGGAGAGGAGCAGTAGACTTGCTGGGAGGTGGGGAGGGAGGGATGGGGGACTGCTGATCACGGCAGTAAAGGAATCCCTTGTCTAGAAAGGGGGGTTGCCCCTCGACTTCACCCTCTCTCCCTCTCTCCCTCCCTTTCCCCTCCCCTCCTCCGCACGCCCTCCCCGGCACACAGCCACAGAAACGTTGCCTGAAATATTTAACAGCGTAGCAGCAGTCAATAGCACAGCAACCTTGGAATCAATGTCATAGGGCTAGGAGAGGCAGAAAAAGAAAGAAACTGGCGTCGAGGATGGCTGGGAAGATGGACAGATGAGCTGGAAGAGAGAAAGAGGTGAGGATAAATGGAGGAGCAGCAGGGGAGCGATAGAGATAAATGAAGGCTGGAGTAAAAGGGTGTGAGTCATGAGTGCGCTTGCGTTTCTAGCCATGTGCTGCATATACTGTACCCTGCAGCAGACAATCCCTTCCTACTGAAAAGTGACTGTAGTTGAGCGTGTCTGTGTGAGTGTGTGTGTGTGTGTGTATGTGGGTTACAGACACCAGCACTGAGGAATAATGTCGCTTGACTTAATTCCCTTTTTTATGCTGCCCTTCTGGGGGCAGTCATTTATCTACACAAAAGACTGCATCCATCTATGTGGTAATATGCTGTCCTGGGCTGCAGCTACGGACCAGATAACGTGGGTAGTCACACAAACTCACTCATGAAATCATTCATTGATGCACAGGCTCACCCATGTACACCTCACCCATGTCAATAGAGCGGATATTATACGCTCATCCTAGGCATGACGACACACCGGCAGCTGAGTTATCTTTTAATATAATGCCTACTTATCAGACATGCTTTAATTCTATTTTTTTCCCCAATTCCTTTTACTGGCAGAATTCATAACGTGGGGATAGATTTACAATCAAACGAGGTGGGATCAATTCCCCAGTGGTTCAGTCGTTCGATAAGGGCCGGGGTCAAGGAGAGGTGGGGTGCTCCATCATGTTACCATGATAGCCAAAGCTGGGAGATGAGCGCATGGTCAAGGTGGGGTCAGTGGGAGGTCACTGTGTGTAGAACAACAGTACACAATGGGATAGGTCAATATGAAGCCATTGTAGAGGGCAGGACAGAACGCATCCCGCCATAATCCAAGAGGTGTACCCAAAAAACTTCAAATGTATCAACCGAGAGTTGAAGCTTCGCAGAGGGACGAACATGTTACCCCAGTACCCATGATCCACCTACTCTGTAAGAACGCCACTGAACTGGTACAGAACAGAGTTTACAGTATGTCATCAACAATTAGCTGTGACAGCCTGCTGACTCGACTTTGAGGACTATTTCCATGTGGATTGTTAGAGCAGCCAAATGAGGTTTATGGGCTATTAAATTGGAAATACACTGCATCTACTATCTCATCTGCCTCTAAAAGGAATGTGTTAGGACGATGCTCTCATTCATTAACCCAGTAAGATGTCTGAGTGTTTTTTTTGTAACATTGTGTTCCTAACTTTATTACTCTTTTATAGCACATTAAGAGGCTGCTGACTGTGACAGTTTAAAAACTCTTTCTTGCCCTCATTTCCAGTGATGTGCAATATTTTTTTTTATTTTGTCTTGGAAATAATTAAATATCAACTCAATTATGCGAAAATACCATTTGTAAAATTTTTATTTTTTACTATAAGCATAGTTTTACTACCTTACAAACCTTGCAAACTGCACAGTCAGACATTTTCTTAAATATCTGTTTAGATTGATGGCCTAACAACTGAACATGGGGTTTGAGTTTATGAATCAGAACTGATCGCATAGTCTTAGCTGGGACACTCCTAATTCATCCTTGCCAAGACTTTCATGATGATTGTTCATAACCAGTTCATCTTTAGATTATTTTTTTGTTCAATATTTTCATTGTTTTGTGTGTAAAATGTCAGAAAATGGCGTAAATGTCCAAATATCCGAGATCAATGATATAAAAGAAAGGAAAACAGCTAATTCTCACACTTGACAAGTTCAAACCAGGAAATGTTTTTTCTTGATAAATGGTGATTAATTGACTATCAAATTGTTGATTGATCTTTTTTCTGTTGACAGACAAACCGATTTATAGACTAAATGCAATCTTTGGCTAGAATTCCCTCACGCTGAGGGAAAGCGTAGTAAATGGGACAAAACACTTGCTGGCTAACATCTTATAAATAATACAGCTGGTATGTAAAGGTCGTATTATGTCGGAGCAATAAAGCTGATGTGTCCAGTTTTCTATATTGCTGCTGTGCTTCATGTCACCTCCTCTCTCTAGTCTGCTCCAGGGGCGAGGTCCTGTCCACTCAGCCCCTTGCACCCCACACCCCCCCACTGAGGCGATAACAAGTTGAAAAGTAAAGCTGTCACCGTTCCAAGGCACTCGCAATCCCTGGCACGCACACACCCACTTTCTCTGTCCCCTCATAAAAACAGACAAAAGCACACATTCACCTAGATAGGCCGGGCACTCAGCAATTGCTACAGAAGAAAGTGGATTTGCGTACGGTGTGACACTAATCACTGTCATTTCTTCAGCCTCAGCACTGAAGAGCTTATGTAACGAAAGAAAATCCTGCCTTTTCTCTCAACAGTGTTCCTCGCCTGGTAAAAGCCATTAACAGATAGGCAATCTGCAGCCACATTCTGGAACGCCAAAGTATTAAGTAATCTCCGTTCACACATTGAGAAGAAAACCGTGACAAAGCATAGTGTGCCCCGCGAAAGCCCACACCAGTGTGGTCTCTCCACTGCAATGCAGAGTTGACAGTGAAAACAACCTTCCCCTGATTAGGCTTAGGCGATTTCAAACATCAAAACCCTACACCAGTTACCGCGAGATATAAATAATTCCAGCTTAATCTTTCATTCCATTTCAATAAATTGCCTTTCAGACCGTGGACATGCTTTGATTAATTAATGCCAGCTCATGGCCTGCTTAAGCCTTCGGATAAGATCTCAGCTGTGAATGAACCTGTTTCTGTGACACGTGGGCTACTTCAGAAGGGCCGTGTTTGAGCCCTCATGCCTCATACCACCCCTTACACCAGCACCCACCCCTCCACACCTCCTGGGAACCAGCAACACTGGAACTTGATGCATTATTAAACAGCGGTGCAGGCTTTCACGCCTGGGCTTAGAAGACAGCCAGTGCTCGGCCATTGTGCTTCACAGCTCTGTTCCTCGAAGTATTCAATCCAGCTGAGGGGCAGCATCTGCGTTATCGACTTCCTTGAGTCACTCTTGAGATCAGAGCAGTGCAGAATATGAAACAGTGTTTGCATGCACAACGAGCATATATACAGTTCGTGAGCACGTGTGTGTGTGTATGTTGGAGGGGGGATTGCTCATACATCAGATGGCACTACTGCTTGTGTCAGTGTTAATTTCAGTGCAGGTCACGCAATACTCTGCCCCTCACCTACTGTAGCACTGGATGAAGGAACTTCTCTTTTCCTCTTCCCTTCCTTTAGCTTTATCAGTTTTCCCCTCTCTTTAAGGTAATTGAGACTCTGCTGACAGTCTTAGACATACATCTAAGAAATGCATGCACATTGAGCCTTGCACATGCACACTACACACACTAGCCATGATCTTACTGCTGATCCACCAATCAATGCTGCTTAATGAGCACTGTTCAATCCTTATTATCCCCCCTTTCTTTCTCTTCCCACCACCAGCTACACATTGAAAGCCTTTCTGTCCATCTATTCTTCCCACTTTTATAGTTATCCTCTTTGCAGGAACGGATCTACATTTTCCACCAACACCTCCCATTTTTTTTGGATGCATTAACTATAGTGGAAGATAAATAACTTTTTTTGAATTGAGAAATAAGGTAACTCTCATTCATTCTAAGACAGCACAGTGGCCTCTGTGACCACTTCCCTGCTTGTTCCTGCTTACGCTGCGGGGAAACAGCAATATTTTTCCAAGGTTTTATACAAAAGTTTGGCCTCGGGATAGTCTGTCAAATCGTGATGATATCTCTGCCGTGAGATATAACTGGTTCATTTCAGAGGCACAAAACAAAACTTTTTCGAAGGATTCCTGTGGCAAAAACATTCCCCTTCAGGATTCAAAGTTCACGGTCGCTTTTATCAAAACCCACTCTGAATAAAATATCACGTTCAGAGCAGAGGCATTAGTACTAGGTCATCACCAATTTATCTCTCATCTGTGATGCTGAAGGGCACAAGATGCTCTACTTTCTCGCTTTTCTGCTTCATATCTTGCCTTTCTTCCATAATCTGACCCCCAAGTTGTGTTCTGGCTAAGAGCCAAATATACAAACTTTGTATCTTGTAACTCATCTAACCATGGTCAATGAACACATTTATTCTGTTTGCAAAACAAGTTTCAACATCTTGGGATGGCACCTCACACTTTAAAAACCTCTGTTATAGCCTAAATAGTATAAAATAAAATAAAATAAAATAAAATAAAAATAAATGCTGGCAACTCCTGTAAATCTAAGTTTACTAAACCAGATCCTTTCCATATTCCATAACAAAAGTTGTTGTTTTTTTTTATAAAGATTTATACAAATGGCAATCAATAGTGTTCACCTTCCAGCTAATCTAAAGTCTTGAGAATTTGAAAAGGTACAAGAGGCTCAAAGCTTCTCTCTGGGCTTGTTCAGTTTAGAGACCGACTAATTAAATGTCAGCTGAGACACAACATGCCGTAAAACACAACAGTGAAAATGTCATATTTGCATTTTGAGGCAGCCAGGTGCCTATTAATCTCGATTGAGGGTGCTGGTTTTTGCTGCAGTATTGCTTGACTAATAGGCCAGACACTCTGCTTTAACCTGCTGCCATTAAAACTATCCATCTGGTCAGACTACAGCGTTGATGGGAGAGAAACTGATATATCATGGGATAAGCATGGGTCTGTGTTCACAATTTGAGCAGTGGTATAATTTCATCATTAGACGTCTCCTTTCATAGAAGAGCTATTAATACATACGCTCCCCGCATACTGAGAACCATAAGAGGATATGAGGTAGTTGCAACATCCGGCAGACTGTTAATATGACAGCTGCTACCATAAATGGTCAAAAAGCAGCTAGTAGAGTGCTTGTTTTACTAATATTCCCTTGATGCAGAGTTGACCTAAGATGTTTGTGTCTCTGCTCTCCGTCAGCCTGTGAGGTGATGATTAGGTACAGTATCTCAAAGACCGAATTCCCCCTGAAGCGGCAGCAGCATCTGTCATTTATGGGGCGGAGCCCGGGAACGCTCCTGCTGAGGAACTTTGACAGTGCTCTCCATCTCATCAGCATGTCTGTCCTCTGGCCCCACATGCTCTGAATACGACTTTGGACTGTAAAGGTGCACAGTCCAGAGGAGGCTAGAGCTACAACTTCCCAGAATATCAATGCTTGATCGAAGCGAGTTCAGTGTTCAGCTTTCAATCTGCAGCGCTAGTTGTCTAGCCTCTTGAGTTTGTAGTCCAAAGAGAGGACTAGAAAGTCTGGAAAACCAAATCCACAGCATTGTAACACTTTGCCCTCTTGGCTGCGTCAGCAAGTCCGTCGGAGTTTCATTGTGATACCGTCCACATGGACATATGGTATGCAGACATGCCAGAGCTAGAACTGGGCTAAGGAATGCCACTCAGACACAGACTGGACCAGACATTGCTGAAGGAGCTGAGGGGAGGTTGCAGCACGACAACTGACTCATACAGATCATGGTAACACGCAGTTCACTTTATGTGGACATTTACTGTAGCAAGAGCTTTGATTTATGGCCTCAAACTTTTCTAACTATGATGGTGATTATCTAGTTTAGATCTACAAGAAGTAGTCAACATGACAGCCAAATTTCTCAAGGTACAACTGAACCAGTTGTATTTATGTTGTATTTACCATTTTTCCCAGTTTGAAAAAGGAGTAGAAAGTGGAGGAATGTTCAACATTTAAAACAAAGAGTACAGCAGGATAGATTGTTCTTCCACAGCAACATTAAATCAATAATTAAGGATCTGCGTACAACAATACTAGTAAAAAGTATATTTGGGGAACAAAGGTAGCTCCGCTGGTTAAGTGCGTACCATTTATTAATGCTGAGTCCTTATCACAGTCAGATATGGGCCCTTTGCTGCATGTCATCCTCTCTCTATATATATCTCCCCTGCCTTTCCTGTCTCTCTTCACTGGTGCTGTAAAAAAAAAAAAAAAAAAAAAAGTATATTTATCGTACCCTGCAGTCTAGAGTAACTTGAATTAAGACCTCGGTCTAAAATACTGACTAATCTAGACAAAGCCATCTATTCATTAACTATGATGTAATTTGTAATTTTGATTGTATCCCAGATACCAATCCCAGCAAGACATGTCAATGTCAGCAATAGTTTGTACAGCTGAAAAACGTTTGCTCGTGCTACATCAAAACTAAGCACATTGTAAAGCATAATTTATCGCTTATTTTTGTATGAAATTTGCTATATAAATAACGTTTTTTATCATTATAATTACGCAAAGGTAAAAGTGGTTTATAAAACGCGCACATGTAATGAAAACAATAAATGATCTTAGGAAGTCATCTATTCTCAGATAAATTGGTGCATTAACCCAGTTATACTGACTAATGATGACAGGAAGGTTGCACTCAATGACAAGAAGTGACTTTACAGAGGACAAGAAGATAAAAAAAATATTTAAAGTTTTTAAAAATATTAAAAAAGTAATACCACAAAGGTTCTTGCGCACCATAAGGTTTTAATAATGGCTGTGAAGGATCAAAAACTCTTGGTTGAAAAGAAAACCGAAGAACCCTGCACACTCTCCATCACTTAATTAATATTTCGGGCATCAGACCTTCATCAGGCAAAAATTAGAGACAAAAAAAATGCTCTTGTGTTTATTTTGGTCTGTATAAATGAAAAAAATCGTCTTTCTTATCTTTATGAATTTTGCCTGATGAAGGTCTGAGGACCGAAAAGTCGTGTTAATAAAGTGAGTTCAAGTGATGGAGATTTTGCAGAATTTTACTGGTTTATTTTCTAGATTAAAATATTTAAATAAATAAATAAAAATAAGAAAAAAAACATGACTTAAGACTTTCTTTTCAAAAATCTCAATCAAACCAATCAAATGATTTAACACATTTCCATAAAAATCAACGTAGGTATCATATATAGTATTGTATTCATTTTAATGAATCATTGAAACCATAATGAACCCAAAAAAAGGGGTGCATGGCTAACTTAAGGCCCAGTCACACCAGCAGCACCAGATCTTTTGCAAACTTTTCTTAACAGATGTGAATTAGTGTCTTGGCTTACTAGGGAACCGTACTGCCAGAGCGGATCTTTGAGAGCTGGAGAGTCCAAAACAGAGGAAGCTGGCATGACTTATTAGCCGCCCTGACCATCCATTTTTACTTAACATACTTCTGTTAGAGTGCAAACAGCCCCCCCAAAAAGAAGCATAATTTCACACAGTTATGAGACAGTAGCCATTTTGACCGATTTATGGCAGCATGTTCCCTGCTCGGCCCGATTGTTAGGGTGTAGCTTGCCAGTTACAGTAGTTAACCAACTAGCCCTGTGAGTAGTCACTTTGTCACCTATTTTTTGAGGATGCACAAATGAACTTAAATTGTGCCACTTTCTGGTGTGACCAATGCTTAATCCTCAGTTAGACAATGTCACAACTGTCTCCACAGCCCTTATTAATATGAAATCATGTCAGTGTTAAAATTAAATGATACCGACTACCGGTGAAAGACTTTTCACATGACGATTTTTGGGGGATATCTTATGCTTTGAAAGACAGTAGGTCTAGAGATTTTTTTTTTCCTGTTGGGTCCTGTTTGTCAGATTGTTAAAACCAACAAAAGCTTCACTTCAGGCCATTCACAACAGGCATCAAAAATTCACAGGTCCTGTGCCATGGGGCTGTGTGGGGAGCGGCCTGCTCTCACACACACTTTGCAGAGAGTGGTCCAGAGTCTGTGAACTGACTATCATCCTGCCCACCTGCAGGGCCGGGGGAATGGAAGTCACAGCAGTCACATAAGCAGACAGCCCAGCTTTCAGATCTCAAAGGGTTCTGAGCGGCATCTCTTACCCTCCTGCCTGCGCGTGATTTCGCAGCCCCTGCTCCGCGAGCTCTGGGAGTCATGACAAACCACCATGCTGACTCAGAGACCACTCAAGACTGACTATACCAAACAGTTTCAAATAAAGTCAGCTGATATTACTGGTGGATCACGCTGCAAGGCTAATGATGACTTTGTTAAAGATTGTCCCCATCCTGTCATCTCGCCTCCAGCTCTTCCTCTCATCTCTGCCCTTTCATCTCCCCTAAATGACATCATGACCGAAAATCAGAGTGAGCTAGTCGGCATCCCTAACGCTCTGACAATGACATGTCTCTATATCTCCCTGTCCTTGTGCTCCCATACACAATATCTTAATCCTCATCGTCAGTATGCTTCTCATTGTGCTGCCTTTCCTGTTCGATTACATTTTGAATGCGATTTGATTCTCCATCTTTCTCAAGGGCCTCCTATTGCTCGACCCCCAGCTGTTAGTGTTCCTGCCTATTTTCCTCTCTACCTCAATGCAGGATTCAGTCTAGCTTGGATGTTGGCGACTGAGCTCAGAAAAAGGGCACCTAAGTCTCCCCATCATGTTGCCTCTCACAGTGGACTAATCACTGCAGCTCTGATTGCTTCCCATGGATGCTTCCGATATAATTCAAGGGGTTCAGCTACTTTGAAGCAAAAGCATCATCTATTTTTTGTAACAGATGATAATGATGTGTATTTTCTGTTAATCTCAAAGGACTACTATTAAAAATTGCAAATTAGAGGTTTAACAGCTTTAGTGTAAGGACTGTCTTTCTGAATGCAGTACCTTACGGCGTAAGCTGCCAGACATAACATGCACAGAAACAGCCATTTGGCCATTTTTCAAACACCTATTTACATTTTTACAGCTAATTTATTATTTGTAGTTTTTTTTTCTTATGTCTGCATATTGCTACCCCACCACAGAGGATTTTGTATGATGTCACACTTTACTTTCAGAGTAACTACAGTAACTTTAATACAGTCAATATTTTCAACTACCCAAAACATCAACTGTAAATGTCCTCTTTTCTTAGACCAATGCTTTTCTGTAGACTCACCTTCTTGCAGACATTCCACAGTGTTACATTTATACACACATATATAATCTAGTCATAATGCGATTATGGCAGAAACTCAGGTAGGGCAGAGCCCCCATCACTACCATACTCTGACTATGTGATTATGCTTATGAGATGATTTTCAGCGTATATCAAAACATACCAAAGGGAAGTTATTCATATTCAGAGTTCTGCTGAACACAGTAGCTGCTTATAACAGTGCATAATGTCTGGGTGGCACATTTACATTTCAGAAGTTACTTGTTTCCATTTCACAGTCCTGTCAGGAAATTCATGGTTTGAGGCTTGTCCTTTAACAATATAACAAGACCTTTAATCGCAGAGAATACAGGCAAAAGAGAAAGCCGATTAATAACGCGGCTGTGTGTGAAATACAAAGTAGATGGAAAAACAAGCAACAAGCTAAAGTAAAAGAAAGAGAAGGAACTAAATGATACAAGAGGTTAAGATGCAAATAAACAACTAATAGTAGAATATACTGCACTGATGCCATTGTGCTATGTGCGTATTTTAAGTAATTAGGTGCACCAGTCAGAAGTCATATTCCATATATTCTATAACCTTCTATATCATCTTTGTGCTCCAATGAATGCTATGTTGGCTAAAAAGGTGCATAACAGTTGGACAGGAAATTAACTTTAATTTAATTAATTAATTTTGTTAATAACAAGAATTAAACTTTTCTTGAGCCTTCATCACAATTTAGTGCATAAAAACTTGCATCAGACAAATAAACGTTGATTAATGCAACAGTAGTGGTACTGTTAATGTTGTATTTAATAAGATTTACATAAAACGCTTAAGGGTAGGGACAGTTTTATCTGCCAGGCTGTGAATTTCTGAATATCAGCACAAAATGTACAGGTATGTTTCCAGCATCAGTTTTAGCCTAAACATTGGGCTACATCAACTCCAAATGGTGTCGACCAAGATTCAACCACAGGCTGGTTGTATTACTGCAATATATGACTCCATTAAGACAAAATTTACAAACAGTGTTGAAATACTATATAATGTCTTGGATTCAACCTGAGAATGTGGTGCTGGAAGGTAAATCTTCTTGCTGTATCATCATCATTCCTACTTAAAATTCAAAAATGACCCATCTTAACCGAATAGATTTTTTTCCCCGTTCCTTCTGCACATCACACATTGATAATCTTGAAGGGTAAGAGGACATGGGTGGAAACTTTAAGTCAGTCCACCATGTAGCAGTTTATGATGAATTCCTGCTTGTTCTTTTAAGACTAGCATCAACTTTTACACAGAAATGATGGGTTGCTGAAGTCAGGGCAGGTTACAATCAATGAAAGTTTAAGGTGTGAACATCAATAGCTCTGTTCAAACAGGTAACTGAGGCCTTGGCAGAAAATGTCGGTTAACATCCTGAAAGAAAATCTGCTTTTTTTCATGTTGAGTGTGTGATTAATCACAGAACTTCACTGGGAACTTGTTTCATAAAGGACTGCAATTACCCACAAAACAGTTGGAGTTACACAATCCTCTTCACACCCCATTCTTCATATCCCAGCTTCACTGGTTTGTTTTCCAACATTTAGTAAAATTCAGGATACCTTCATTTAACAGAAATGAAAATCTCAATATAAACCAAGATCTCGTTTTGCTGTGATTTTATTCATGCAAAATCTCTAGAAGCACTAACATGCAGTAACACACAAACAGATCAATAACGTAATTAGACAGTGATGGTATCTTAGTCTTACAGGTAGTTTTAAGCAATACTAAGCTGACTGGTATCTGTGTGTCAGGAAGGAATAATCAATTTAATTTAAAGGCAATTTCTCAGTGTGCTTCTTTCACTCAGCATCACCTCAATGACATGGAGTGGAACTGTTTTTCTCATATCAGCTGACAAATGACACTTGAAATCTGATAAATGCTGCGATGAGTCTTCTTACTCTGAAGTAGCCCTCAAAACAAACAGTTCTGTCAGAATGGACTTGGCAACATCCTAATTAACTGCTGAGTTAATTAAACCTGAACAAGTTTGTTAGTGCTTTCCAAATGATGCATGGAACCCGGACAGCAGAAGTGTGTTTTTTCTTTATTTAATTCTCCGTGACTTTTCTCTGTCCCTGCCATGAAAGATAAAGAAAACAAAAAGGTTTGAAGCTACAGATTTGGCTCACTCTTTTCTTTGCCCTACTGGGAGAGTCAAGGCGTTCCTGAGATATCGTGTTCACGAGAATGGGACAGATGGACATCCCGGAAACATAATGCCTCCTGTCACGGCTGTCGCCGGTGTGGAGGTATAACAATCAGTCCTATCAATCTTTTGTTAGTGTATCAGCTCCTATTATTAGCCCCTGCATGAGCCTTTGATTTAAACTGCATTCGCACACAGGCTTTTTAAAACAACAGTGCCAGTGGGGAGCAAATCAAATGAGAACAAAAATTTTAGGCTGGTCTCTGATGAAAACCTTTCTGGGATTAGGAAGGGAAGCGAGGTGTTTCGCAACTCAGATGTCAGATGTGAAGGTGTGTTTGTGTGAACTAGGACAGCGTAATAATAACAGACACTTAGAGTCTCCTTCAAGAGGACAGTCAGTCTAAATGAGGTGTTTTCAAAGTCTGTCCCTGTGGGCACCACCCTCAGACAAAATCACAACACTCTGAGTCTTGGTAATGTAAAAAATATATATATCGATAGTTTAACATCTTTGTCTGACTTCTATTTGGGGAATAACCAAGCTCTAAATTTTGGAACTACGTTTTTGAAAACTGTCATCATGAAAAGTATGTCAAATTACCTATTAGCAGTTCCTCTTTGCAATTTACTAATGGATATAGAGACAACTATTACTGGATTACTTTGATACTGAAGAAAAGTGATGATTCTCAGGCGTATAAGGAGTGTATTTTTTCCTACAATTTCTAACCAGATATATAGATGTTTATTCATATTGGAAATAACGATATCCTCAAGAAGTGTAAGTCACACTGAATATAAAAATATGTGTATCATGTCCATGTGTTCAGATTGACTGAGTTATGACTCATAGAGGAAGTGTGATTTTTGACTCAAATTACAGCAATTCATCTCACGCAGTATCTTCACCTTCCCCTCCACTCTCCTGAGCATCCCTCGGGAGGCGTGCCTAACAGTTTGGAAACCTCTTTTAAACCTTCAGCCTTGAAAAAACCTGGTTTAAATGAATGAAAACTGTGAAAAAAAGCAGGGTGTTACACGGCCTTATAAAGAAGAAAAAGTGTTGATGTGTTCAGAGTGGATATATGAAACAGATAGGACATCAACACATTGAGTCAAGAGTACTGAGTAAAGACTCCATGATTTTTTTGTTTAGAGCATCTCCAAACTTCATGGCCACATTGTTCAACTAAAAATAAGTCAGGTTTGTGACAACATTCAAACAAAGTCCCTCTTTGACCCTGACTGGGTGGGTGATGAGCTACAAGATTGGACTAGCCATCCCACACAGTTTATGGTCAATCAGTGTAAATGTGCGGTATGGCACAAACTCTTGCTGACTTATTGCCATAAAAGGAGAGGAAGCGATGGAAAAGTGCACACGCACAGAAAGAGATATACACTCTAAAAACAATTAAAGGGAACTTTTGTGTCAGAACAAACCCATTTGTTTGAGGGATAAAGGATGTTTGCTACTTCTGCTTGGGCAGTTCAATGTATCGTTTAAGTAGAGCAATAAACTGTTTTCATGGCTCTATTCCTACCACACCTGCCTCCTGGAGAAAACAGCAACCACTGTTTTTCAGTAACTGGCCATTTGCCAACTCCTCGCCACACTGCGTGTACGTTGAGCTTTCTATATAAAGTGGCTGATTCTGCTCTTGAACTACACCCACCTGCCAGAGACTGGACAATGTGTGAGTGCCCAAGTGAGATTACTGACAAACTCACCCTACAGAGATGGAGGAAAGAGCAATTAACCCTTGAACTGACCAAACAATGTTTTTCTTTATAAATCTATGTCTGCTCTGCCTTCAAGAGGAACACTGCAAGACAGGGTAGATGCTTTTTCAGGAAAAGGAGAGATAAGGCTGGGTGAAAACATGAATCAGGGAACAGGTTCAAAGTGCCTTTCAAGTGCGACTTGCTCAAGAGCTCTGCAGACTGTGGTTGCCACACTGCTTCCCCTGCACTTCCCTATACTACATCTTTACCAGCTCATGAACATTGAAGACCATCTTGTTTCATCTTTCGCATCTTTAATCCATCCACCAAAGTACCTTGCAAATTATTCGTACATACTACTACAAATGGAGTAGCATGAACTGTGTGAACTGGCTAGTCTCCAATGAGGAAACAACAACTTGTTTCTTCCCCATTTAGATTTCTCTTTTATGTGCTGGTATGACATTTAACAACTTCTCCAAAATTTTCCAAATTGCCACAGCTCCCATCTGTAGGAGTTGAGTCGCAGATGGATCGAGAGGTCCATGCATGAAAAGTTCTGGCTGTGTGTATGTGTGTGTGTGTGTTTGTGTGTGTGTGTGTGTGTGTGAGACCCATCAGGCCTTGTGGGAAAGCTGCAGCTAAACTGATTGATGCCAAAGAACGACAGAGGGAGGAGGGAAGGAGTGCTGGCTTAGCCAAGTAGGAGACAAGTTGCTGTACTGCAGCAATGCAGGAGCAAGGAAGAGGGATGTCAATGAAATGAAACAAGGAAAAGCAATAAAGAAAATTAAAAAAAGCCTGATTTTCATTCTACTAAAATATTTGTTCGGTGTAACTGCTTTGCTGATGTTTCCTCTTTCCACTGCAGTTATGTCAACATCATCCTTGGCCTAACTAGCAGAGACAACAAGCCCTGGCACAGCAAACACTCCCTGCTGAGCCTCCCATGTCTCCTCCCTTCCTTGCCCTCTGAACAAACAGCTCTCCCTCTGGAGGCTACGTGGCAGGGAGAAGGACACTCGGGACTATTGACTGGCTCCCCCTCACCCCCTGGCGTGAACAAGGCCTCCCTAGGACAACCCACGGCTGATGTTTTTACTTCTGGCAGTGAAAGTAATGTATACATTTCCTCTGTTCCCAATGCCTTTCTGAGTGACCCACTGCAGTAAAAATGTACACAGAGTCCGGGGGAAGCTTCTGCTCATTTTTCACCGTACAACCACCCACACCCTGTGCAAACCTGTGCCTGGTCTTCTCTGTTTCATATCGTTCAATGACACATATATACACATGCACCATCACAAACAATGCACACTGAACATACAATTGATCCCATGCACGTAACCACAAAAACACAAACAAACACGCACGCATAGAAAGAAGAGATGAGCTAATGCACTGCTCTGCACAGCAGAAGAATTGCAAGCACTCAAGGAACAAATATCCTGTTCTCATCATAAAATTTTCATTCCATGCAAGCTTGTTGGTGGGCCGAGCACATTTCCTGGTGAAAAATATACACACTTAACCTTGAGCTGATCTTTTTAACGTAATACCTCTCCTTTATTGGGGTTTGACAAAAGCCAAGTTAGAGAGGAGATGAAGGACATCGGCAGCGCCAAGAAGTCCCTCTGCCAGATCTTGTGACTGGTTTTTTCTTGTTCTATTGGAAGGACACTGATATGACACCTTGTGGTATATTGCGACAGTCTTGCACTAGTCCTCAAGAGCTACCATGTAGGAACAGACTAAATTCACACATCATGTAAAGACGTGGACTCTGACATCCATGTGTACACATGCATACCCACTTTAATTACACTCTAAATAACTGCAACACTAGCTGACCAAACCATCTCACCTCGAGGTTCGTTTAGCTGTTCCGAGACACCTGATCATATCGTAGGATCATCTTCAGCAGATTGTAAACGGTGAAACTCAACTTTGAGCCAGCAAGTCCTCGATATGCTCGGAAAAAATTGAACAGCTACATTTCCATGACTACCATGTAAGCATCATCTAATGATGAAGATCATGTGGTTTGATCAAAGGGCCCTCAGCAGCTACTAAATGGACCATGTCAACTGTTGCTTCCAAGGCCAAAAAACAACTATCACGATCAATTCAAAATCTGAAGTTAGTTAATAAAAGTTAACATTGTTTAGGATAAGTATGTCACTTATACAAGTTTTGTAGATTTCAGGTGAGATTTATGATGACATGCATGATTTGTCAATATTACTGTGTTCTGCACCTGTTACGTACCATACAAATGCTCACACTACATTGACACTATCTTGAAAACAACAGACATGACTTTCAAGAATTTGTTGCATCCCTGTTAATGTGGATTGCTCCGCAATGTATTGACAGTCATCTACCACAAGTAGCGGGCAGTCAATCAATAATTTTCATAACTGAGGAAGAAATGAATACGGCATTGATGTCACACAACCGGCAACACACACGTGCACAATAACACAGTCATCCATTATTTTGTCACATAATAAATTTCAGTCTGAAAGCCCTTGAGTATCAGACAGTTCGGCATGTGTATCAAACATCTGTAAGTCAATTAAATATATTAATAGCTTACGTGACTCTAACTCAACTTCGCTGATGTAAACTCTTCACATGTGGCACTAAGCATTATTTGCATGCTCACATAACTGTTAAGTTTCTGTTTCACACACACAACAGTATTCTCCATTGTTGATGGCACATTGGATTTGCAAAACTTCCCTGTGGTTATAATCCAAATATATACTTAGCAAAGTTTTGATTTGCAGACTGTACTAAGGTTCAACGGGAAAGTGGCTTCATGTGGCACCGGACACTTCTTCATGTAAACAACAATGAATCAAAGCTACGACACCCTGTGGAGAGGCTGCTTTTGAACAGTGGGTTTCTTGGATACATTAAATGGCTTTTGCAAAAGGATGCTGTCTGTTGACCTCATCAACCTTCAGAGGAGTCTCTGCTAAATAGGCCTTGCATGTTAATCACTGGTGTAAATAAAAAAAATGATAGAAACAACATATTATTCCTAATCAAAACAGGGACAAGTGACGAGGGATTATTGGGATTTGGATGACAGGAATTTAGTAGATAATATCAATCCAAAAATACATCTAAACTAAGGCTGCCAACAAAAAACAGTTTGCACCAAATGTGGGGTTTAGCAATGTTTTATTCTTTTAGCATTTAAAAGATCAAAAAGGAAGAAAATAACCATTGCTACTGAAATTCTTAGGTTAGTTGGCAGCTTCTTAAGGTAGAATGACACAGGTTACACTGGCTGCCAATATTCAATTGGCTGACATCAATCTGATATCTAAAATAATCTGAAATATTGGCTTTATAATGACACAACAATTTTCTAAATGACCTTTCCAAATGACTCGAAAAACTGCATTGGGTGATGAAGAAAAGTGCTGACAGTGCCAATGCTTGCTGCTGTCAATTTATTAGGAAGCTTTGGATGAATGTGGTGTCCACACAGATTAGCTAAACAAATACACACAACTGACCCAATAAATATGGATTTTTTTTTAGAGGCCCTATGGCACAGAAATCAACAACGTAGGAATTAAGACAGACAATCTATTATTTTTAATTCCTTTCAAATACACACATACATGCACGCAGACACACTAACCTGTGGAGACAGGGCAGTGGGAGGCTGGGTGAAGAGTGTGGAGTGGGCTGCTGACCGTAGGCCATGTGCTCTCCTGACAGTCTGACGGGTGAAAGAAGCAGACAGTACATCCTGCTGAAGAAAAGACACAAGCAGACACAAAGGTCAAGTCGGGGAGCATCATCATTAGCTCAAAGCTGAAACAAAGTGTTTGGGATAATCACAGTACAAAATTGAAAGTGTCATTTTCAAAACAGTCACCACCAGGCCCTACAGTACATTACTATGAGCTAAAAAGAGGCTTAAAATAATGAGGCACGAAAGTGGTAGTTGTGTTTTATTTTCTATATCTCCAAAGGCCAGGTTCCTTTGTGCAGTAATCAAACACACCATGTGGTGGGAGCTGTGCTTGCAAGAAAGTGGAAGTATCATGTGAAACTTTGTGTGTCTGGGGAAAGTGTGTGAGGCAAGTGAGTCTGCTGCTGCGGCTGTCAATTACAGATGAAAGAGCTGACCAGCCTGCAGCCGCTCCACAACTAAACCAGGACTAGCAGTGAATTATTTTTCCACTATCTATGAATTAGCTTGCTTAAAAACTGACTGTTATGATAGCTCACGAGAAGTGAAAAAAAACAGTTGCCTAGATGTATGTGGATGTGAGCATTGTGTGCTTGTTTGGGTACAGAGAGGAAAGTCTTCAACTCTGTGTGTGTGCGGTGTGTGTGGTGTGTGTGTGTGTGTGTGTGTGTGTGTGTGTGTGTGTGTGTGTGTGTGTGTGTGTGTGTGTGTGTGTGTGTGCGTGCGTATGTATGTGTTTGCGTGCGCGCGCTTGTGTGTGTGTAGGCAGGAGTATGACACAGGGTCACGGTAGACTGTAATGACTAAAATACTTTCACCTTCAAAGTTAGTGTACACACTCCAATGTTCCCTGCCTCCCAGCACGAAAGAAAGACTAGATGGAGACAGAATGGGATACTCTTCCATTATAAACACTAAGAGCACTTTGACTGTACACACTGAACAACAACCAGTACACCCTGTTTCTGTGAACTACCCATATTAGACCCTGGTATGTGGACTTGTTTAGGATCTGGTTGGGTATGTTCACAGACACTTTAACAATGCAAGCTGCTGAGTACTTAAACACTCTACAAACCTGCTGTTGGCATTCTACGGTAAGCAATTACAACCAGAAAGGTAAGACGTGAGGATTATATTTTACAAAACCATCCACCTTCACCAGTACATTTAAGAGTCATTGCTGTGAAAAATGGAACAGTTAGGACCTGATTTACTAGGATCCCAGATAAGACATGCTTAACCCAGTTTGAAAATGTGTGAAAGACAGCAGGTGCAAACATTAAAACATGCAAATATTTAATTTTTTGCAGCTGCATTAAAACAACATTTATTCAAAAAGTGCTTTGAACCAGTTTTTATGACCACATTTGAGCTAAAATCACATTCATAATTGAAGAATTTGTTTTAATTTTTTTTTTGTGTATTTGTGATCATAGTTGAAAATGAAGATCTCTTTACACAAGTGTCAAACTCATGTTTTGAGTAACCAATGTGAAAATTTAAAGGAATAGTTCAACAGTTTGGGAAATAAATAAATAAATAAATAAATAAATAAATATATCTTACTCAGTGTTAGATGAGAAGATCGATACCATCTCATAACTGTAAGGTAAACATGAAGCAACAGCCCATTAGCTTAGCTTATCATAAAGACTTGCAGCAGTGAGAAACAAATACCTTGGCTCTGTACAAACGGGACACAATCCACCTACCAGCACCTCTAAAAGTCACTAATTAAACTTTTATATCTGGCACAGAAACCAAAGTATGAAAATGCCACATTTATGGAGGATAATGGGCCAGACTATTTCACGGCTCACTGCAGGACTTCCTTATAACCCTCAATATGAAGCTACCGCCACAAGCCCAATTCAACAAGCCTGCATGTTTTTGGATTGTGGAAGGAAACCCACACAGACATGAGGAGAATATGCAAACTCCGCACAGAGAGGCTCCATGTGACTGGTGGATTCCAGCTGTGACATGACAGAGCTAACCACTAAGCCACCACGCTGCCAGTAAATATAAGCTTTACATTCATTAATCAATAGTAATCACTGAAACAGCCTATAATAAGAAGGCTGGTGTGAAAAGTCTTGGTACAGCAGTAATTCTCTAATGACATATCTGCTGTGTCCTTTCCACTATCACAGCTTCAGTCTATGAATGGATGTCTGGATGGATGCCTAATACCTACTCCCTCTACATGTTATTACACACACAATTACCTTTCCCTAAACGACTTTCAGCCTTGGTAAATTACATTTGACAAGCAAGGATTTGGCTTGGATTATGCCCATTTGAGTTTTTGCCCGTGGTAACAGTTATAAATACTGTATCTTTACACAAAGAACACCTTGATAAATTAGATCAGTAGTTTCTCTCAGATAAATACATTCCATAGAATATATTCATGGAATCATGGGTGATTTGAATTGTCGTAAAATCTTTACTTCTCAGCATGCAGACCTGCAGAGGTACAGGACCAGTCAAGCTCAAACATTAGCTACGCTGGAGAGGTGCTGTGATAACCAGCGCCGATGACATTTTTTTCCCCTCCAGCTCTCAGTTTCTACAACTGCAAACAAACAGAAAAGGACAGTTGATGTAAACTTAAGTTGAGGACAGTTAATGAAACAGACTTTCCATGGTTCATAATTATTTTTGACACAGTCTTTTCAACACAAACTGGAGCAGACTTTTAGCCCCCCTTAGGAACCCGCTTTCAACAGCTGACCACACTCATAGTCTTGCAAAGGAATGTGCACTAAAGGTCTGGCAAAGTGTGATATCACAGTAGGACTTTGATCACAGTTTCCTCAACATTAAGATAGACAATGGACCTTGGTACTCAGATCGCATGTTGCAGCAGCCTTAGTCCTTTTTCCTTATCTATGACAAGTCCGGCCGCAACTTAAAGGAGGGTCCTGTGTTCAAGACTCCAACGACTATAAAAAGTGTCCATGAACTGCCCAGAGAATCTCCATCCTCTGGTCTGTTACTGTGGAGAAGGAACAACATTTGGGAAATTGTTGACGTTGTGATGTGGGATATTTACTGAAGCTAGGTCTCTGCCAGGCAACCAAACTGACTCATTTTCATTCTGGCAGTGACTTAAAGCTGCAGCAGTTCTTTTACAGAATAATATGCCTGTATTGGTCAATAAGCTCACATTCAAAAATAACTAGTAATTAGTAATAACTGGGAAACTACTTTTAACTTGCTGTGAAATAAATTTGAAAGATTTAATGCCAAAGCTGGAA
Source organism: Xiphias gladius (assembly GCF_016859285.1). Taxonomy (NCBI): domain Eukaryota; kingdom Metazoa; phylum Chordata; class Actinopteri; order Istiophoriformes; family Xiphiidae; genus Xiphias; species Xiphias gladius. The sequence goes on from NC_053410.1 coordinate 17,769,258, forward strand.
GTTGAAAATGATGCTTTACTTGGAAATGATTAATGCCAACAGGCAGCATTTAAAACATGACTAAATGATCTTCTAAACACATATTACCATGTGCACCAGCCTATACAAGTTGTTTCTTAAAGTAATAGCTGTGACCTCTCTGCACCACCAGGCCTGCAGCCCACTGAGGGGATGCCACGTCTATTTCTGTCGATTAAATTGCCACAGAGGACAACAGCTGCTCTCTACAGATACAAACCACCATAAACCGAGCAGGATCATACAGAATGTATACACACTCAAAACACATTCTCCTGATACAAAAGCCCGAGCTGGTTAAGTCACTACTGAGATCACCTTTTCTTTTGGATAAAACACAAAAAGCAACAAGGTGAGGAGACACTTATTTTATGCTAATACATCTCAACTCAACTCAACTCAAATTCAAAAAAAAAAAAGAAAAAAAAAAGGTAAACATCCCATATGGTTACACAGCCTGCAGAAAAGTCCAATTTTCAAATATTCAGTGCTGCCTACAGTGAGTTGTATGTAGTTCTGAATAGTTTGAAGCAAAACTGGGCAATAAAGTGGTAACATTAATCAGCACTATATTTTTTTTCTGAATTCCAAAATGTAATCAGCCTGATATTTATGGCTGTATACTGCTGGCTGTAGGATGAAGGTCAATTCTGCCTGATTATCACATTGAACTGCCATTGCCAATCTTTGATTTTATTGTATGTGAATCAATGAAAAAAATCGAATATGAGGGCAAAGATTCAGAGACCTGGAACCACAATAGCATGTCAACAGAGCTCTTCCCTTAAAAGATGCAAAACAGAAAATAACTTAACACTCTGCTCTTATTTGATATGAAAAACTGTTGTAATTCTCAGGATGGCTTTCTAGCCCGGCACTAGCTCGGAAGTAGAGCATGCTGAAGACACTGCTATGACTTTGGGTATTGTTAAGTCACCACTGGGGCCAGTTGTACAAAAAAGACACATGTATTCAGAAAAAAGTAGCACATTTCAAAACACAGACTCAGTGGCATATTTTTCATTTTAGATGAAATGGCATCAAAAGTTCAGCCACATCATGTGTGACACATTCAGGACTAAGACAGGAAAGTGCTTCATACTACTTGTCACAGTGAGAAAATAAGCCACCACTGGCTGTCATTTCTTGATTTCCTGATTGACTTATGGCATGGTATATTATGAGCTTGGCACCAATCTCCACCGATCACAGGCACATCAAACCCGGACTGCGCGTGGTACGTGGTTCACGGAGTTCTCAGGTAACTCCAATCACACCAACCTATTATCCCTCTTGCTTCAAATATTGTCAGTCTGCTGCGTTTGACACCTTGGCGCTGCCTTATACGCAGCAACACATACTGGAGTGTTTACATGAGTTACGACCCAGGTCAAGACCCCAGAATTTTGTCACCTCAGCCTCATTCCCGTCCCTGATCTGACGTGATCCTCAGCAGCTTTAATTACTGGAAACCACTCATCAGCAAGCAGTCAGAGGACTCAGATGTGTTCTTATACAAGATATCTCACAGCTCAAATTGGCTTATGGTTGATCTTAGATGTCACAGATGCTAGGTTAAGTGGCCCAATGTGTAAGACTGTTCAGTCCAATAGGCTGGTGGATGTGCTTTGTAAAGGCGGCATTGGCAATACACACACACACACACACAGACAGAGTTGTTAAGGGTAAATGACAAACACTGGCTCCTCAGCATGGCCTTAACAAGCTGCTCAGTAAGAGAGATGGCATGACAGAGGGGTTAGGCATGTGTAAGAACATGGCATGTGTGTGTTTTAGTGTGTGTCTGTGTTTTTTTTTTTTTTTTACAGCAGATCATATCAGCCAAGTGGATGAGGAAGCTGCTTGCGGACAAATTAATGAGAAAGCTTTCTGTTCCCAGTGAAGTGAATTAACCACTACAGCACATGGTAAATGGAAGGCATCCTATAGAGAGAGAAGCCAGATATTTTTACCTGCACCACATCCTGTTTTCCTCATGCATGTTCAAATGTACACAGCTACTTAATATTGCATGTTGACTACATAAAGAGAATGACATGTAGAGTCTTTTGTCTATATGTTTAATCTTTGCACTGTATGTGAGGTCCTATTGTCAGCGGGGACTGCAAAACTGCAACTTTTTAATGGCTCTGCACCAAAGTGACAAACATTTATTGCACCAATTTAAGCGATTCAAATTCTGATCTGGCCATTTCTCCCCATCCCCTTGTCTTCCTCTCTCAGTTCTTCTTCCTGCCTTGCTCATTCACCCTCTCTGCATCTCCCTTGTACCAGAAAGGCATTCAGCCTCAGGGGAGATGGGGGGAGGTGAGAAGGAGGGGTAAGAGGAGGACAAAGTGGGGAGGCTGCAGGCAATCACTGGCCACCGAGAGGAGGGATGAGGAGAGTGAGATAGGAAAGGGGAAGAGGAGAGTTAAATGAAATTTACAACACATTAAGCACACCCCGGTACCCAGTGCCTGCACATGCAGGGTATAGATGGGTGGGGGGCTGTTGAGTGCCGATGGCCAATGAAAGTCTTTTATAGCTAAGGAGAATTGATCCAGTTGCAGGGGTTCCACTGATGTTCCCAGATGATAGGCAGACATATAAAGACAGGAGCTCAAGGATAGATAGAAAATAACCTGTGCAGGTAAGCTGACAGGATGAATGACTGCATCATAGACACAGGCACTTTTCCAGTGAACCCAACCATCAGCCTCTTCTCTTAAGGACATGTAAACATTCTGTGTGTGTGTGTGTGTGTCTGTGTGTGTGTGTGTGTGTGTGTGTGTGTGTGTGTGTGTGTGGATGTGGGAGTGTTGCTGCAGTGTTGGACATAGAAATTACTGGAGCCATGCTGCCAGGTTCCTACAAACCAATATAAACCTGACAGAAGGATGGGGGGCCGCACGGCCAGTAACTGCCTTCACCATTTATTACCAGAGAAATGTGCACACACACCCACACATGTACGTAATGCAAACACTTACCGCCCTTCTGCCATTTATTAACCACAAACAGGGTCATGAAGGCGGGGTGTGCAGAATCAGCTAGGCTGATACATCCTAGCAAAAAGCCCTACAACTACCATAAAAATATTTTTCTGATTTCTTGCCCCAGGTGTTACTCAAATACAGCTAAAAGGGCAGAGAAGCAACACCATAGCATTGCTGGTATTTGAATGGCCTGGAAATGTCAGAACAAACACTGCTGAGATTATCGCACTTTGAAAGCCCTTGCTGTCCTGTCTGGCTTTTAAAGGGAAGACTTAATGTCCTTTAAACAAGGATGAACTGAATATGAAAAAGTAAGGAAGGATAAAAAGGATTTTTAAACAGACTGCAGTGACAAGGTAAAAGCGATTACAAGAGTAATGGATAGAGGGGAAATCAGAAATGTTGTATGGAATGTGCCGTTTGCTTTATGTCATACAAAAGACACAGACGTCCTCCAGGCCATGGAGATAAAGCTGATGATCAGCAGTATAGAGAGTAGAAGCGTGGGCATGAGGGGGAGGAAACACGGTCACACGAGAGAGAGAGAGACACGGCGTGAACGAGCATCAGAAAGGAGAGGAAGGACGGTGCTGGAGAAAATTCTGTCTGTGTGTGTCTCTGCATGTCTGTTGGCCTATGTGTGTGTGTGTGTAATAATTACAACGCACTCATTCTTCGCATTTGTGAAATCCACAAATAGCAAGTACCACCTACTGGCACAAAGCTATATGAACAGCTTTGTCAAGTTACAATAATGGAACCGAAAAGGGCACATTTTCAATCTTTAAAATGTAGCCTTTGATACAACACTCACTGTTTATACAATTAAGTATAATTCAAGTAACACAGCCAATGTTGTATATACCGAGTAAAATATGGCCTACCCACCATACTGGCGGGTTCCCAAACTAAGTGGACGTAATTGTACATAGCCAGAAGAAAAAGCTGTGAGGGTTGTTGTATTTGTGCTTCACAGAAGAGGAAGTGGTTGCTTACAACAGCCTGCTTCTGCATTAGGATGTAAGACCATGGGTGTCTGCACACTGTGTCTCTGCAGTTTGGCTCTCACTCAGGCAAAACAATTATTAATCCAGATTACTTTTCGAGTAACCATACAAGTCTGGAGACTGGCATCACAACACTGCAGCTCAGATCTGACAACAAGATGAGCCTGCACTGTAACTCTAGCCATTTAGCCATCCAGTCATTTGTCTCTGCTGAAACTGAAGCTTAAGTAGAATAGGGTTAGCTGGTCCAAGATATGAAATATTACAGACACTTGGGATGGTCAGTAGTATGAAGGGAGGCAGGGGCTTTTCCCCATTTTTTTCCAATCTACGTTAACCTTTTTACTAACAGCAACACATCATGCAAACACACAGAAAGGTAACCAGTCAAATTCAAATACAACTGTGTTTAAAAGATTGTTTTGTCTGTATTATATACATGAACTACTCATATTTAACTACAACAAATGCAAGGAATGATTTTCATTTTGGCAGCACTGACTACTCTTTGTGAAATACATTAAACTGGACTTAGTCTATGCTTATAGGCTGTGAAATTTAAAACTGAGTATCAGAAATATAGTGTCAAGGCCACATGAGTGACATTCCTTCTAACACCATGTTAGTCTCCTTTCCCAACTCTGCTACCTTTTTAATTATTAGAATATTTATAGGCTGACCGAGCACATCATTTACATTTTAAAGATTCAAGTTGACTGATTTTATGGGTCAAAAGGCAACAAGATTACCCACCACTTCCAGCCATACCACTTGAATGAAGGGCTTGTCCTCTCACTTACAGTGTGTCCTACTTAACCAGATCATTATAGCACACTTTAGGTATTGTGAGGTGAGCACCCTTACATCAGGAAGTAACTTCACTGACCCTCAACATTACGGCCCTGCGTAAGCCTTACTGTATCTTAGATATTATTAATGCAAACTTAACACTTTGTGCTGCTCCTTCACATCATGAGTTTTCATAAGCAAAGCACTGCAAAGCAGCTGCGGAAGTGATGTCCTAGTCACCAAGGGAGTTAAAATGATCACCTCTGCTGATATTTAATGAAGCTGGTGTACGTTTCGATTCAGTTTTAAATGTTGCAAGGGAAAAATGCTAAAAGAAGATGCAGCCAAAGACAGATAACTGTGACAGAGGTAAAGATATTAAGAGATGTGGGCAGCAGGTGCTAATTTGGCTGATCCTCAAACCACAGTGATAATGGGCTAAACAAAAGCTGTTTTTGCGTCCTTCTGTCATTTGCCTAACCCCATCTGCCATGCTCACATCCTGGTCACAGGTGCCAGTATAGGTATTGCAGTCATTTCAAAATTTAGACACACTGTCTTCCCCTTTTCTCATTATACCGGTAGCCTTGTGGGTTTTGCTACACCAAAATTGTCAATATACAAAAGTTTGTTTCTATATCTGAGGGAACAGACTGCTGAACATGACCTACTCCCACTGCCCTAGACATACGAGATGTATTTTGGTGTGTAGGAAGGTGTCAGGTGATCACAGGATTAGGACAAACACATAAACCAAAATGTCAATAAAGACTGCAGAAATGAGACTTTATTCATTTTTCCCTGTGGGTTTTTAGACAAAAGATAAAACTTGAGCAGCAGCAACTCTCTTCAAATTATATTTGACAAAATAATAATTTATATTCAATTTTGCATCAAAGGAGGCATAAATTTGAAGGAAAGCCTCATAGGCATATCAATAATTCAAGACTGGAATGAAAACTGCCACCACTTGTGCACCGTAGCATTACATTTATTCTGAAGAGCTGGCTGAATGGAAGGAAGTGAAGAGTTCAGGGCAGTGCAGTAGCATGGTAGTCGAGGTGTGAAGAAGGCTTTCTACAAAGTACACGTCTGCACAGAAAAATGTCATGCTGTATCCTGCTGGATGGAGGCTGCATTAATACCGTAAAAAATGAGCCCAAAGGTAGTCTGAGCAAGCAGCTTATTACGACTCATAGTTACATTTTATTGTCAGGTTATTGTCAGATTTTCCTAAACCAAACCAAGTAGTTTTTGTGCCTGCTGCAGAAGGTGCACTGTTTCAGGAGACGCTCCTATGAGTTGTGTCAGAGGGTAGGGACAAACAACCTATAGTTGTAACCTATAGTCACATGTTCAAGATGGAGGATTTGTTGGCTAGATGAGATGATAGCAAGAATGGAGAAGCCATTTTCACATAAAAAGCAGAGTACAGGAGACAATGTAATGGATAACCTACAATTCTCTGTTGGAAAAAGGACATTTTCAGTTTGCGGAGTGTTACCCAGGCAACAGCAGCACCAGGACTTTTGAAGCTTGAGGAACCTGTATATTTACTTCTCTTCTTGCCTAAAATCAGCCTCTGTTAGTTACATTCACATGCACTTTGTGGCCTTGGTTTTTGGCAAGTAGAATTTCTCCCATCTTACCTGGATTTACAAGACAAAGAAGCACATTGTTTCTTTAGAAACGCTGTCTACGGCTGGTGACAAAAAAGCACTGCAGTGGTGTTGCTATTACATATTGAAAAAGGAAATACTCCTAACCTCCCTTTCTACTCCCACAGTCTCCCTCACAGTTCTCCATCTCCCGCCCTCCCCTCCCCCCCTGCATCCCTTTGCCTTCCCATCCATTTGGGATTTCCCCTGGATCCCCCAGGACCCAGGTTGGTAAAGGCTCTGGCAGTGTGAGTTGAAAGCTCAGCTGGAGGTACATCACTGATCTGCTCTGATGCTAAGCTCAGCTCTTCTGCATCCTCAATGCTTAACTTTCTTCTTTGGGAAAACAACAGCCAGGCTGAATACCTGATACCTGTTTCGCTGAATGACAGGCATTTGATCTCAATGCTGCAGCTGTATGGAGCAATAACTCAATAAGCTTTCTCTGATAAACAGATAATATTTTTTCTCCCTGCATATAATGTATAAGATGGAAGTTATGGGGTTCAGTTGCAAACAGCCAACACAGCAGGCAAAATATCACAGAATATACACAAATAACAGGGTCAGAGAGATGAATATCAGATGAGTTTTTTCATTTGCACGGGGGAAACACCGCACTTTTTTTACTCCCATTCCACAGGAACAGCGAACAGCCGCGCCCATTCTTAGATCAATACCCTGGAGACCATAGTTACACTCACTGTTACCCACATTAGCAGAAACAGCTGAAACAGCTGGAAACAGCTGAAGCAAAAACATTCAAAAAATGTAATATAGCTGCCACAAGCCTGACATGTGGCCATTTTTAAATACCTTAAGAGCAACATAATGGTGCCCCATTATTATCCAATTATACTAAGGCAGACGCATTCAAATGCATCAGACAGGCTGCCAGAAGGTCATGAGAATCCAGTGCAATACAAAAACCTGAGACTGGCCTATGAAAATAAGATTTTAATATGTGTTTGTGTGTCTGTCCACACAAGATATTTTGCATGCATGAGGGGAAGAGCAGTGCTGTATTTGCTTTGCATACTGTTTGTATGTGTGTGTGTGTGTGGCATTAAGCAAGTCTGAGCAATGTAAACCTTACGAACACAGTGATTTGCAGGAGCCTGATGTATGTTATTTCCCGAGCAAAATGCAGATGCTGCTGTATTTGGAGTCAACTCAGATATCTGAAATGCGCAGAGAGGAACAAGCTTGTTTTAATTTGGTTTTACCAGACTGCTATGGACACACTCTCCTGAGAGCTAGATATGGAATGTAAATACATACTTTTAGATCAACCCTGCCCACAATCCTGTCCTGCACAATGGCTCTGTGCTCACAAAGCCAAAGCCCAACGAAGACTGTCTCCATGGAAATGCATTTGCATTCTCCAACAAAGTCTCTCCACCATCTACTCCATCCTATTTATAGAATGGTGGAGCGCTAGCTAGCTGGCAAGGGATGAGTAACAGTATAGTGAGAATGGAAATGTCTAGTATCTCTCTATGCTGTCTCTCTTTTGCTCAGAACTTTGTTTCAAATCTAAGGCTTTGAACAAACTTTCACACAAACAGCTGACTAACAATCCCCAGTCTCACCAGAGAAAGCAGTGTGAAGTTTGTGTGTGTTTCAAGCTGATCTCAGGGCGGCAAGGTATGCACATACACACATACACACATGCCAGACTTCGGTGTGAAGACAACGGACAGCTATCCTTCTCTGGCTTGAAGGTCATGGGACTCTGCGGTCCATTGCTTTTTGACCTCCATGTGTAGCATGAGGATGAGAAAACCACAGGCATTTCTGAGGTCAAAAACTTCTTCCTCAATGTCCATCAAGGATAAAATGAATAAAACGATAGCTATTTCTCATCAGCTATCCCTCACAGGTCTGTCAAACAACAAAGAGCTGGACTAGCATAGTTATAGCACACCTGCAGCAAAGCGTCAGCCTATTAAATGAGCGACAAAAAGACCTCCACCTCAGATCCTTTAAAGTAACAATTACAGGCTGAATACACTGTCAGAAGTCAAGCGAAAAGTACTCCCCAATTATACTGGTTCTGCTAATTAGCATTAGCATACAAGAATGCCATGCTTATTAATACCATGATGCAGTTGCACCATAAAGATGAGCCCCGACAAACAGCCTGGCATTAACTCAATGACCAAGAACAACAATTATGGCTGTCAGTTTTTATTAGCAAACACACTCTCTCAACAACCACTAATGAGACCACGAGTTGCCATCATTTCATTCAAACACTACCAACACTGTTGGTGCTGCTGTTGTTGTTACTGAATATCCCTCCTTAAATTGCTGACCTGATGCTGCTGTGAGTCAAGTGCTTTTTTTTTTTAATCAAAAGAACAGAAGAATTTTAAAATCTTTTGCGTCACACTGCCACACCCGAGACCTCATCAACAATGGATTGTAGCAGCAGAGCTATTTACATAAGCAATTTACTTACTGCCCTACTTACCGGAGGTGCCTTTGAGCAGAGATGAGATTGTATCTCTGACACATCGTCCCTTCTAAGTCCTTACCGACTTTTTCATAAGTGAAGACAGAACACGATTTATTTAGTCTATGTCTATGTATATATATATATATATATATATATATATATATATATATATATATATATATATATATATATATATATATATATATATATATATATATATATATATATATATATATATATATATATATATATAAAAAATCTCTTTCTGTCTCCCGTGTGTGTGACTATATTTGTGAGACAACATCACCTGGTTCTTTAATTCAGTATCTCTGATTGTATCAGGTCATTGTGGTCAATGATTAAAATGGGCAGGACCGCTTTATGCAAATAGTAGATTTACAAGCTTTTTTGCTGCAGTGAAAAGTACCTTGATTTCTCAAGTAGGTTTTTCGATTGGCTTTACAGAAAATTTAGACAAAATTTACATCATATCACAATATACAGTATATGCATCTCAAATGACCCATACCATTATAGGAAATTTTTTCCAGATCACCCAGTGCCAGTCCTATTGTAGATTTTAAGACATTTTGCTATTCAGCAAAGTCATTCATCATTTTTATGTTAGCGACAGCAGACAGTTTAATTTGAATTTGCAGTGAGTACACCCATTAGATTCACTAAAATTTAAAGTCAAATCATAGCAATTATAGTAGATGTGGAAAAGGGATGACACTACAGATCATTTTGATCTGATGATGTATACCTGTTTTGTGACAAAAAAGGGATCTAAGATTAAGTCACACAATGCATGTGAATGGAAGAGCTAAATGAGATATACTGTAGTACAGTCAGTCAACAGTAATACTACAGCTCCCTACATAGTCATAACTGTGATATGATAATTTGGCAATATTTCGCAGGCCGAGCAACATTTGCACAGTACCCCTCTAATAGGATTATCTGGTCAAAACCTCCAGTCCACACAGAAATACAGATTACCATTAAAGTGACTGGTCAGTTTGAATGAGCCTCCAAAGTGCTGAGGCAGCAAAAGAAAAGTCTTAACCACCACCACTGCCATGCTACATATTTGACCCCTCCCCACCTTTTTCTCATGCCCATAAAACCTCACCTCAGCTCTCTGAAATAGGCATGCTTATTCCACGTGTCTCCAGCCTTTGATCCACTTGTGCTGATACAGGACTTAATTAAAAGAAACAAGACTCAAAGCTCAGACCCCTGATTCATTTAAAACTAGCAGTTCAGTAGTCAGAGGAGACAGGCTTCCTATCAAACAGGGAAACTATCAGTATCAGACCTTGACAAGCGCCAAAAAACTATAAACACAAACTAAAAAAAACAAACAAAAAAAAACAAAAAACAAAAACACACTAAAAACATGAGCTTGGGTTACGATTGAGTTTATTGTGAACTGTTTGAGACATATTTTGCTTGTCTCTCTGGTCCAGCTGCTAATCATTACAAATAAAACAATGGAACTTGATGGCTTGGAGTCCATTGCTGGACAGAGGTGTGCATCTTTGTGTTCTCACCATGGTGAATCCCCTGAGTGTGCTTGTGTCTGTCTACCATGACACTGCTACAATCTGGGTAATTACAGTGCAAACAAACTGGGCATCAGGCCGCACAGAGTCTTGCTTTCTGGGACTCATTGACTCCCTGGATGGGCTCAGAGTCCGATCAATCTCAGTTAAGGCTCAGTTCTTGACTTCTGTTTGTGTAATGAGGCTGCCACAAGGATCATTCAGAAAATACTGACAGCTCATTTCAAGCAGAGACCAAGTTGGTATTGGAAAAGCTAAGCGGAACAAAACAGAAATAGTGAAGTTTTGTGAGTCCGCACAAATGGGTACAACTTTAATGTACAGTGTTGTTTGTGGGTGGCAGACATCGTTCTCTCTGTCATACCCTTCAGACAACATGTTGTCTAGGGTTTCTGTGTACCTTCTGAGATACGTAGTAATGTTTTATGGACCCCTACACCTTAAACCTTGACAGCTTTGTGCCATAGTCGGACTGGCCATCGGGCATAGCGGGACAAATCCCGGTGGGCCGCTGCGCCAGTGGGCCAGTGGACTGTCAAAAAAAGTTTTTACCTGCCTTCTCTGTGTACCTGTCATTCGGGGGGCACATTATAGCGTGCTGTATCCCTGTTCTGGGACTGGGCTCAATGAACACTCACAACCAAGTATCAACCCTCACCCTCACGTTGAGTTAATATTAGCTTGAATAAATCTAACCTCAGCATAGGGCACTTGTTGACATGTTGCAAAACCTGCATGGATTCAGAAATAATGTTTTCCACACAGGTTTACCTTGCAATCTGATTTTGTACCTGGTAGTTTGTTTGCTTCGGTTATTGTTAGACTGATGATGACGATTTCACACCCAGTCTGCGCAGTCAGAGAGACCGGGAAGATGTAGTGGTGGCAGGAGTAGAGATGAGCCACGAGAGGTCGAGGAACGCGACGGAGAAGGAAAGCAGCTAGAGCAGCAGCATCAATAGTTGAGCTCGAGGAAAGAGTGGAGAGAGCATGCAGCAACACAGGTTTATAGCCTAATCGAAGTTACTACTTATTCATCCTCTCAAGTCGGACTGAGGGCAGACTGGACGCTCAGTGACTCAATATTGCTTTTTTTAGGTTCAAAGTAGTATTACAAGACAAGACAGGTCAGGGCTAGCTGGTTAGCATACTAACTTCAGTAGATACTGTATCTCTGCAACACAATACATCAACGTATTTGACATAACTTCAAAATTGTTATTTTTTAACATTCTGTTGATAATTATAGTTCATTTTTTAATGTTTGAAACCAAAATACTTACATCTTGTCCCTTTAAAGAAAGGCATGTCAAATCTACACACTTCTTTGATTTGCTCTTGGCACAAACCGTGGAGTAGTAATATATGTATACAAAGTTAAACAAGCTCTATTGTAATGGCTGTAAGTAATGCATGTCAACCACTGAGGGTAAAAGGAGTAATGTGAGCTGATGCTAAAAAGAAAACAACAAACAGCGGCCTGCTTGGCACCACGCCTCCCTAAGCCACCATGGAGAGATAATTTTTCTCAAGTCAACACACACTCCCACTAGCCACAATGACCTCAACACTAGGATGATGTCACAGCTCTCCATACATCCTGTTTAACCATGACCAGCAAAGCCCTCATTTCCCTGGTAACTCAACACCAATATGTTTCATCACACAGATAAGCTCTGAAAGTCATGCAGACTTCTTTCCAGCAGAGCAGCCTCGTCTGTCCCCTGCATTTCAGTGATCAACTGGCTTTATCAGAGGAGACACTGGCCTGTTATCTCAAACCGTCAAGACAAAAAAGGTGTAACGAACTTGAAAATGCCAAGCTCTCTTGCCATTAACCCAGTGCATTGATTCAGCGGGAAAAAAGGACTACTTATGAGCTTGTGTGGTGGGCGCATCCAAGTGATTAGAGTGCTACAAGCCAAGTTTAGGTTTGCAGGGTTCCCCCTTTGAAAGTGATCTGTTAAGTAATTTGTATGCTTTTTACGCTTTTCAATGTTTGTCCTCAACATCTGCATCTAAGTCTTGTGTTCTGTTAAACTATAACCAAATGGAACAGAATTGTTACCTTGAATGCCCAGTAATGTTTTACTTATTCCTCCAAAAGAGTTTCTAAGTTACTTGTGTACATGTATAAGTAATTTAGAAAGTAATTATACTCAAATTAGTTGTCAGAGATCTTAAATGCTTCTGCTTCACCAACACACATGATCTCATTTAGATCATTTATTACATTTCGGAGGGTGCCGATATACATAGCTATTCTGAAGTTGGCAGCAGCAGTGCTACCAAGCAAAAAAAAGTTAGTCTAACGCTTGTCTGAGCGTTTTACCTATATACCTACTAATTTTGCCAGAAACAGGGTAATGGTCTTCTGAGTAAAACTCCAGTCAGTAGTTAGACACTTGCAGTAATCCTTTCAGTTCTGCTGGCAGTGACATGGGAACGCTGTAATGAGTAGCAGCTTTGCTCACCCAGTTTCTCTTCAATGAAAGAGGTGACCCTGAGGCCGAGGGAATCCTCACATCACAGAATCCCAACATTCCTCTGAAAAAACTTTCCAGCCATTACTCCAGTAATCAGTAAAACAGTACTCATTCATACATGGTAGGAAGAATTTCCAGTTAAAAGCTGCCGCACTCTTGACAGCTGAGCCAGTTTCTTCTCTCCTGCTCCCTCTTTTACAGTGATGACTCTCCTCTTCCTGCCCTGCCCTGATATGATTGTTTTCTGCTTTTCACTACACAATTGTAATTTATGGATCTGTCAGATTCAATATACAATATTGTTTTCAATTCAATAACGCAGCGCAAGGTAGATAAGTATTCCTACAAAGCATAGCATGGTAGGAATACTGGGCAGTTTGGGTTCGGAGAATATAGCCCTATCAGGCGGCTGATATGAGAAGCCCCATACACAATAATCTGATAATGGTTTTTACTCTCATTAGGATACAGACCGTATCTAATCTCAACTGCTTTCCTCAGGTATGTATATGTGCAGCTCAGAGATATTTAAATGGTAGAGTTACATGCAAATAACGGGGTCTTGCCTCTGTGAGGGAGGCCCTACTTCTGAGTAAAGGTGAGGACGGACCTGAATTGGCAAGGTGAAATTAACTTGCATAATGTAGCAAAATGCAAGAAAGACAGGAAATCATGTGGAAAAGCAATACTGCAAGCATCCACAAGTTGAAAATTAGACACCTATTTATTAAAAGCTGAACTGTCACAACCCACTGTCAATGACCCCGCACTTTGCCAGCATTCGTCCTACTCTGCTGCTTGTATTAATTCACCATGAACTTGCATAAACAACAAACAATAAATCAATACTTCCGGAAGGAGAGGTCAACCCCGACCCGCTCTTGCCCTAATTATCTGCATATTGGAGAGTCTTGATATTTTGCAGGGCAAATTTCTATCAAATTGAACTCTGCATAAGGTTAACAAAGCGGGATCAATTTGCGACAGGAAGCATCTTGTCCCCTTTTTAATTGAAATGTGTGAGAAGTGAAGTTTGTTGATACGGCACCTTGGGAGCAGCCATTAGGCGGACACCTCCAACGAAAGAAAGGTAGACAACCACACATGAGCAGACTCTGGTAATGCATTAGCATATTCACATCATGACCATTTGCATTTAAGGCTGTCCTATTTTTAAGGTTCTCTGGCCTGAAAATATAACTGACATTCTCCCTCTCATATTGATCCTCCATTGTACTTTTGTTGTTCCTGTGTGATTTTCAAATAGCCCAGGTTTTATGTAAATCAAGATAGATTTATTTATTATATTTTTACAACATATTCCAAAGAAGCCCACAACAATAAAGGTAGCACATACAGTATCTAAACTGCGGAGTTAAATACTCAGAGGATGACCACAAACAGAATTATATGAAACTGTTCAGATGTAGGCAGCAGTTGAAATACTTTCACAGCTGCAGCACAACCGAAGTACATGTGTATATTTTAAAATGACAGCACAACACCTTAATCTGGAAATGCTTTTACATAAGTGTCACACATTCTTTGACAGATTTGGGCACAGCTGACCATTGAAGAAGCTAAATCTACCCGGTCTAATTTACAGTGCTCATTTGGACCCAGCATTGCCACAGATTTGTTTTGCTGTCACAATAATGAGCCCCAACCCATGTCTAATAACATGAAAGGCTGGGCTGCCGATGACCTTCAGGTTCTAGCAACAGCCTCACCTGCCCTCCTGGTAGAGGACACCACCAGCCCGACGTCCCAGAGATGAGAGGGGGTAACCAAGCATTGCTGCCATCCATCATCACATTACACATGTTGGCCTAGTTTAATGTCCTTTTCAGACTTAACTGGAGACATGCTTAGCTGCACAGAAACATGGGAAGCAGCTAATTAGTCTATGCCAACAGCAGTCATTTGCCACTTCAAGGGTGAAATCCCTTCCAGAGCACTAAGGAGGACTCTGTCCATCCTAATAGTCGCATCTATTACAATGCGATGGCATCTCCATAATGAACAGTAGATTACAGAAGCATGTGGCCCCTTAGTCTAGTAAGGAGTATAAGCATTAAAATAATAACTGTATACTCAAACAAGTAGTGTTTGAGTATACAGTCTGAGTATACAGTTTGAGTCAGATGGCGAGATATTGGAGCAACTACGCTTGCTAAATACAGAACACTTTCTTCAGGGTCTAAAATTGAACCTTTTCACCTTCTAGGACAGTTCTTTTGACCACAGGGCAAACAGCTGGTGAGCATGAGAAAGGTTACTGTGCTGAGCAGGTGCTGTGATGTGATGGACTGACAGAGCTCAGGGAAATTAGAAAAGGGTAGCACAGGGGAAACAGGACACACACTAGAATACATCTGTAGATATAGGAGAGCCTATGAGGGAGAAGAAGAGGGAGTATTTTCTCTCTATGCCAATTAATTGGCTGAAAAGACCTTGTTTAGAAAATTCTGCAATAATACAATTGTTTAAGAGGCATGTGTCAAAGTTCCCGCAGTAGAAGCTGATTTGCAGGTTGTTCAACCTACAGTTGCAGCAATACTTAAAGCACTTAACAAAAATATTAAAGAAATCAAGGAGTGCCATGAGGTGTTGTAACTTGATTATCACAACAAATTTAACACAATGCCCCACTTTAGTCATTGGGATGTAGAAGCATTATAGGAATATTCTCTCTTCGACTGTTTATTTCACACGGAATTATGCTAACAATGAACCCTGTTGAAGCCGGTCTCAGGCTTTAGCTCAAACATTTCACAGACCTGTACCCCTAATTGTAATGGAAACAGTGCGAAGGATGATAAAAACTCACAAGAAAAGTGTCAAAAAAAGGAAAACAAATACACCACTCTCAGTTCCAGTTTAGAACGCCTGCCAAGTCAGCCATACAACTCGTGAACCATAGCAGACATTGGAAATTACTCTGGCTACTGCTTGCCAGGGTGAAAGCCATAAGCATTTCATCAGTACACTAAGATGACAGCACACACACTTGTTATTTTGTTTAATGGTGAAACAATCCATGACGTTCAGTGAGTAAGTATGCATCTTCATACCAGTGGGGTTCATGAGTTACCCAGTCTCATTATTACCAAGTACTGGACGGACTACCTCCCGACACTTTCCTAAGGTGCTGGCCAAGGAAATATCAGCCATGTACGTCACGAGTGCTTTGGAATACACACTTGGTATCTAGGTTGTTTCGACTCAAGTGTCTCAGTGTTTTTAGTTCAGATGAGAAATAGAGAGAGATCATCCATAAATAACCTGCATCTTATAATGTGCTAAATGCATCGTTACCTCACCTTCGAGTAAGCGCACTTTTTCTATGTCAGGATGACAAATTTTAGATGTCCCCAAACAAAGTGAAATGCTGAAGTCGTTGCTCGGCCAAAGTTCTACTAGGTTTCTAATGCACTAATTATCTTGATGAGTTTTTTTGATAGATACTGAGCATGGTATCTGTACAATCTAATGTAATCAAATACAACTGTTCTGGCATAAAGTGTTTTTATGATGCCTATAATACGTATTTGTGTAGTGACTTTAGAAAGGTGGGGTGTTAAATTGGCTAAATCTCCTCTTTGCCCTTGCCAATTCTGTCACTGCTGTATGTATTTGCAATACTACTTCCCACTCGGGTTTTTGAAATTAGGAAAGAGGGGAAAGAGGGGTTGATTACACAACATCACACTGCTATGGTATTATCCAGGGCAGTCAGTGCTAATATTATATTTTAATATTTTAGTTTCTTATTTTTCAGTTTCTTGTGTTTCATCATTCGATGATCAAATGATCAATTGCTTTATATTTACTCTAAGTCCACCTTTCACCTTACCTTCTACACTGATCCCCTGCCCACACACAAATGAGAGCAAACAGCAGTAATGAAGGGACACTCTGCTTTACTAACAACCCAGTGGCAACATGGCCTCATTTCTAGGAAACCAATCCCAGTAAAAACAACACAAACACACAGGGATCACAGCTTGCGACAAATTCTAGATTTTACAGGGCACTAAAGTCCTTGAGAGGGGCAAATGTAGTCATTTTGTATCTACACTTTGGTCTAACTAAGGTAGGTGGCTGCTGAAGCAGGGTGGACTAACATGCCTTCCTGCCGATACAAGAATGGCTCTATCTCCTCTATTTCCTCTTCACTGCTCTGCAGCCCACTATCTAAAACTAACTCAAAAAGCAAATAAGTGGGAAGTCAGTAGTGGATTTAACTATCTGGTTGTTCAACCATTAAGTTGGTATAGATATCAGTCTGGCTTAAAGCCGAGTTACACTGTAATGTTTCTGAATGGATTTCTGAATGATTATTGTTCTGACACCAGACAGCAAATTAGTTATGTTTCATTCAACATTTTTATATAGCAGTATTCTATATACTATATGATATTATATTGCTGATCTTATTTTGTCATGCTTCCAAATTGATACCTCCCATTCCTGAAAGAGGGTCCTCTTCTGTAAGTTTAAGTTTTGTTTTTGTTTTTTTACAAAGGATTCTTTTGTAGTTTTTCCTTGTCCATATGGCTTGACATGACTTCCCTATATTAGTTCTTTGTGTTGTTTACTATAAGGCTAAAAATCACCTCATACAGCAGTTTATTTATATAGCTAGTCCGGTCTACTTTGACTCTTCCCAAACCAGTTGATACTGTATGCTAGTGTGGGAAGTGTAAGCATATAAAGAGCAGTAGTGGAAACATGGCATGGTATATGGACTGAATGGAATATCCAGTCGACAAATCAATCATTTTGTAACTCTAACTTTCACTGACCGAAATTCTATCATATCAGTTTGGCTCATATAGCCATATGAAACCCCACAGGAAAACTGAAATCAATTTTCTCATCCACTAAAGAAAACCTTCTAGATTGCACTTCATGCCCATTAAAATTGCTTCTGTGTACAGAAAGTAATCCAATATCACTGAAAAGATGGAACAGTACAGCTGCGCTGACCAAAGATTATGAAGTTGCTCACCAGCAGAGGTACCAGACACCATATGATAAAAATCTGATTACAGACTTGTAGATAGTCATCATAAACCTCTAATGTCATAAACAGCCAATCTGGCTCTAGCACTGAAATGCCATCAATTATTTCCATACAGGTGATAGCCAAGCACCTGTCAATCATCAGACTCCAAAGTGAAGAAAGAAATCCTTGATAAGACAGTCCATTCATCATGTCATGTCAAAATGTTTTGTCCTCTACACAATACACCTATTTTCCCTCAAAGTCACACATATAAATGTGAGACCATAAATGGACTCAGGAAACAGTTTGCCCATAAAGGACAGAATTACATTAATTAAACTGCCTGTGTGGACAGGTTTGCCAATCACTCAGCTATCTTATCCATTTAGCAGACAACAGTCACAAGATGACATTCATTCTCTTATCACACTTATCTGGATAACTTCAGCAGTGACCCCGTGAAGGCAGCGGGGATAAAGTGGTTTACTCCAACACTGATTGGATTAAAAGCCAGGAGTGGGCTTTGACCCCTGGCCCACCGACTGCTCAGCTTTAATGACCATGTCGACTTAAATGGAAATAAGTAACTAAAGAAAACATGATTCGATCTCTCTTTTACTCCCGAGTTCAACATGAAACACATTATTTTTGATGCAACATGGGGAAATATTTACTTGGTTTATTCATACTATAGAAATACACACTTGGACCTGTAATTTAAAACCCCTGTACAAGGACTATTTATTTGCAGTGACTCAACTCTCGTGCCACACTTTATGTGGCACAGCATTTTATTAAAGCTGACTCAATAGTAATCCGGTGCAAGTTAAATGTGAGCCTATGGAGCCCACAGTCTGCTTTCCATTCCTGGGGAGCTGACCTATCATGACTGCAGCATTTTATAGAAGCAGCATTCAGTTTGCTCACTGCTTGAAGTTGGGCTCTAGATAGCACATTTGAGTCTTTTTAGGAACACGCCCCGCTGAGAGACACATACGTGCTTGATGGCAAATCATTAGCACATGTCCAACTGCAGCTTAATACTGTGGACACAAGTCTAGAAACAGAGAGTTTTCACACTGCGGAGAAGAACTCGCAAATGAACACAGAGGCTTTGCTGTCACAAAGCGACAGACTCGCATTAGGAGCTGCAGCACCAACGCTTCCATGGATGAGGACACAATATGACAGGCAAACAGAACTATAACCCGAGCAGACTGAAATAAAATGAAAACTTATTAGGGCCAACTCTGCCGAGACACAACTCACCTTGGTTAATCGCTTAAGGTTTAAATATACCAACTTATTTTAGAGGAGGAGAGAATATTTCCTCTCCACAGGGATACATTTGTTCTATTGTAATAGTTCACTGTATGCGACAGCACCATCAGCCGGTGTGGAGATGTGGACCAAGTGTGTCTATTTTGACTGTTTCTTAATCTCCAGACTGGCCTGTTCACAGGAGGGAGAGCTTCATTTGGTTTCACAAGGCCTGTGGCAATCGTGCGAGTGTTTGTAGGAGGGTGGGGTAGGAAGAGAAAAATAAGAGAAAAAGAGAAAGGTAATCACAAGACAAATCAAAAGCAAGAAAAAGAAAGACATAGAGGGAGTGAGCTGTGTGGCAAAAGAAGACACACAAAATATCACAGCAGTATTCCTAGCTACAACGAAGGGGTCATTCTTTCCTGGGCTGCAATGACTTCCTCATTCTTTCGTATTCAGATCCATCCTGTGCTTCACCTCCCAGCTGCTGCTGTAAAGGCTCAGAGTTTCAGCGGAGGGAGTCGGGTCACAGAGGCAGGAACATGTGCAACTACTGCATTGTAGTGACAGTTTTTTTTAAGACAACTGCCTTCCTGTTATTGTGAGCATTTTTGAGGTCAAATCCATTGCTACAGTAGCTGCGTAAAGGACCTGAATCAGCTTGCAGGAAAATCCAGGATCTCCCAGCCGAATGGGGAAACACCCGCAGGGAGGGGAGAAACAGCAGGCTGGCTGGAGATTCTGACATCATCCAAGTGTGGGCTTCCATGTTTTCTGTGAAGTCTCATATGTGTGTGTGTGTGTGTGTGTGTGTGTGTGTGTGTGTGTGCCTGTGTATGTGTGTGCGCGCGCATGAATAAACAGTGAGTGTATCTCTCTCTTGCTCTCA
The DNA here is from genome assembly GCF_016859285.1 of Xiphias gladius. Classification (NCBI taxonomy): domain Eukaryota; kingdom Metazoa; phylum Chordata; class Actinopteri; order Istiophoriformes; family Xiphiidae; genus Xiphias; species Xiphias gladius. The sequence goes on from NC_053410.1 coordinate 17,789,407, forward strand.
CACAATCACAACTGTGGCTTTCCTTCCCAGCTCTTAGCAGACATTCATTATTCTGAGTTTCTGCTGCTGCACCACCACACACAGACGCTGCAGTTCACACACCATGTAGAGGCAGAGAGATGAGGGGAACCATCGGTCATGGATTGGCAACCAAACCTCCCGCAAGCTGCAGCCAAAAAAAAAAAAAAAAAAAAAAAAACTGCTCACACCAAACATCCTTATTGCAACACCACAAAAATAAGACACCTATCGCCGGCCGTCGGTAATTAAACCAACCCCGACATCTACTGCACAAATGATCCAACACCTTCAGAGGGATCTCATTCAAATTCACACTCAGCCCATCAGAACGGCAACGGCTGAAAGAAAAATATGCCCGCAAAGTTGACGGACGCGGGAGAAAACGTGAGACATGAGGCGTTATGTGGAAGCAGACCAGCGTGTCTGAGGGCTAGTTACAGTAAACGGCGGGGCAGCGTCAGTGGGGTTTTGGTGGGCTTCAGCGAGCGCTCCACAAAAAAAAAAAAAAAAAAAAAAAAGCTGCATTGCCTCTGTCAAAGCTCTACGCGCCACAGTGGATTAAAATAACCACACGACACCGGGTCAGGATTGATATCATGACTCATCTTTCGCCTCACCTTCTCGTGAAGCGCAATCTCAAGAGAAGACACGAAACGGGAAATCTTTGGCTAATTAGCTTTACTTCCTTAGCCATCCCAGCCGCCGGTTTTCCCCCCTCCGGTCCAGCCCGTCTGCCCAGTTCCACACCTCTCCCTGCGTGCTCACACGTCCTGGGACTTACCGGTCTTATGTGCTGATGATGCCGCTGTGAAGAGACGACAAGTGCGGGGAGGCTTCCGGCCACCGCTCCGCTGCTCCGGGACAACAGGAGTACCGATCTGCACACTTTCGCAGCCATCTCTGTAGTGAAAATGCGCCGGGAAGGAGACTGCTGCGGGCGGACCAGGACTCACCGAAGGGAAGAGGGAGGGTGGTGGGCGGGTTGCGGGGCTGGACTACGACTTAATACACATGCCCAGTGTTGCACCAGTATATATAGATTTTAAAAAAAAAAACCAAGCACTTCTTTGCTGGCTAATTCAAAACAAACATAAGCACAGACTACAGTTGAGTCTTCGCACCCTACAAAAATCTACCACTCAGTTACTCTATTGAAAGTCACAGAAGTGTCACATAAAACATTTATTACAGGTGTGGACAAAATTGACAGGAACCACAGTGTTGTGATAGGACAGGGTGCTCTATCTGAAAGTGTAATTCCACTTCATTTTAGCTCCGTAGAAATAAAAGAAAGAAGAAAAATATAACTTCAGCTCCCACTCTGAACATTATCTCCACTACAGTCTCTAGTATCTCAGTGGAATAATACTGCAAGATAAAAAAATTAAAAAAAGTATAATGTCTGTGTAATGTAGTGAAATGTACAGGTATGTGGTAGTACAGTAGGTATTACAGTGACACGAGAGGACATTAAAAACAAAACAAAACAGGCCTTCCCTGGGTATTGGGTACGGTACACACACAGCTGAATAGTGGAAGAAATATAGGAAATTAAAAAATAACACTATAAATTCCATATTGAGTTACTTTGGAAAGATGACTTTAAGTCCACATAATACAATTGTGAAGAAACAGATCCTGTGTATTTAAAAAACAACAACAACACTGTTTTAAATTCAATGGCAACAAAACTACAGTCAAAAGTGTATAGCTTCCTGATCTCCTGTTTTTATTATTTGTTTATTTTGCTATTGCTAAATTTTAAAAAGTTATCATGGGTATAGGCGTTTAGTGTAAGAGATGTAGCTGTAGCTGTATGTACACCATATACCAACTTGTTCAGCTATTACTACAGCAAAACTTGGCACTTAGTGTAGAGCTGACTTTACTTCAAAGATTTCCAGCTATCTTGGAAGAGACAGGCACAATATAACTCTCTGTCGCTCTGTTAGGCTAAATATTGGCAGACTTGCTGTCACTAGCCACACCACCTTTACCAATATAACTGTGTCTAATATTAGCTTGTCCTTCAGTCACTCTTGTGACTATGTCCCAAAAGAGAAACCTACAGGATCCAATCTAATTGAACTGATCTTCAATGACTTTTCAACAGCATGAGCAACTTCCTAACGTAGACTCCTTAATGCATTGCAGCGCTCCTGTCCCTTAATGACCGAACATAAGGCCAAGCAGTCAAGTATGAGGCTTCTGGTTTTCTCCAGAATCAATCAACCACTGCAATTGCAGGTAATAGGAGTGGTAATGGGTCTGTTTGGTCAATGAATGTCAAGGAGACTCCCCTCAGTGGAATGTAACCTGTTCTCCTTAATCTTTGACCAAGTCTCTCATGTAATACCACCCGCCGCGCCTGTATTGGGCCAGAGGGAAGCCAGATAACATTCAATAACTCTTGGGTTATAAATATAAAAGAGTAAACCCATTTTGTAACTTTTATAATAGTAATTTATATCATAAATGGCTTCATATCATGGCTTGAACTTTACAGAATAAGAAATAAATAAAGAAGGATAAAGAAAAAATCAAATAGAGATTTGGTTGTTGTATTGTTGTAGATTGTGCTTGTCTCCTATTTGTTTCGGAAATACAGTGGTAATACGTCATCGCTCCAGAACTCATCCCAGTTGCTTCCGTACTTCTTCAGGTGCAGTGCATCAGGCTGTGTGGGCGATGCAATTTAAATGCAAATTCTCAGCAATTGAAAAGGACCTGCTCAAGGCCTCGAGGCTGCATCGATTCATAAAGCGAATCTTTGTGTGATGGCAAATACTCACAGGCGCTGGCTCACATAAACCTTTCCACTACCATTGTAACTGTACCATGACAGTATGTGTTTGCCCATGGTGTGTCATCAGTGTAAACAAAAGAAGCTGTGGAAAAGTGGTTATACAAAAGGTAATTACCAATACTTTTACTATTATAGTTTTTTGGATCCTACTGTGAGCTAGAATATACGCTAGATGATTACAGTAACTTGATCCTCTATCTGCTAAATATCTAATCATGATACTACTTTTCATGGGTATATTTAACAGGATTCACACTTTCATCTAAGTATTAAAATTCAAGTAATTACACAAAATGACCCCAAAAAAACTATCCACAATTAATACTGACTACAAAACCATTGTTACATAATTTCACAAAATATTAAATCAGCAAGTTTCCACCATAAAGATGGCTAGTAATGGTTCAGATACAAGACAACAAGATCAGTGACAAGTGACATGATTACTCTTAAATGTTACTGAATCCTGAAATATATTTAAATATATTTACAAATTAAAATATATTTACAGAGTGATCACTCTGAACTGAAAAGAGAAGGGAAATCAAAATTTATAGTCCAAAGTTAATTTTGGGCAGACCCTGATTTTCATTTCAAATGGTGCCCCCTAGATTCCAGTTTCAAACTCATTAATGTTCTGAATTTCAGGGATTCAATATGATAATATCAGGCGACAATAAGATTTATGCAATTCAAATGTAATCTGTGCTGACGCTAATCTTTTTTCACAGCTTTTTGCCAACTGTAAAACAAAAACTCTTTAAGAGTGAAAGAACTGCTTTTAAAAACTCATTGCACCCATATCTCAAGGTCAGAGATGGATGAAGGGAGCAGAATAGAAAAAGGGGTGTGTGTCAGTGCCTGTGCTTGTGTGTGCCAGCATGTCTGTGGATGACTGAAATGTCTTCCAGTAGCACTGAAGATCCCCTCCCAAAAGGTTATGTCGAAAGCAAGCATGTGTGGGTGTGTAACCTCTGTTTCATCACACCACCAATCAGATACTATATAGTGCAAACACAAATCTAATTAGGCAGTTTATGCTGCCTTTTTTTTCTTGCTTACTCTTACACATGAAGGCTCACAGACACCACACTAGAATATGACTGCTGAAGCTGGAGCCTGCATTTGTCTGCAGGTCTTCCCCTGAGCCATCTTTCACTATTATGTTACATACAACTAGTGGATCAAGTTTCAACATAGTTTTCATTCTACAAAGCAGCGTGGCTGTGACTTGCCTTGGTGCACAAAAACTGCTGTTGTTGCTGTAAAGCCAACACTCCCCATGGATTTACTAGTGTGTTCTCATTGTGGCACTCAAGAGTGAGACACCCTTTTAAACCAAACACAAGTAACAGCAGTAGCAACACCGCTTTTATGCACTAAAAACATCTGAGCTGAGGAGGGTCTCCTTCAGGCCTGTCTTATCTCCTGCTTCAGCTTTGCACTGCCACAATAGCAGGCTGGCTTTAATCAGCGTGCAGTGCTTTTGTATAGATTGCTGTGACATTGCAACACAAAGACTACAAGGTAAACAGTTACCTTGCCTTACCTTAACTTTAAACACAAATTAAGTCAGACCAATGGGAGGTGCTAGACTCAGAAAGTGGAAACCTGAGTAGGACCAAAACATTTGGTGCGTTTTAAGGTTTACACGACTGTTAGCTGATCCTTAAGGCCTAACTTCTGAAACGTCAGGACTCTGACCCTACACCGTGACCTGTCGCCTCAGACATGGTTACAGATCTAAAAACACTCTGGTCATGAGCTATTTAGTAGATATGCCTTTCCAACTAGTCCAGACTGAGTATTTGTGTATGTATTTTGCATGACATTTGATTGCATGTTGTGTGTATTTCATGTGTTTGCTTAAAGAAGTCTGGCTTTTGGGAAGCTGATTAGTTCCAGTTGCCAAATTTGTAAGTCTACTGCACAATTTAAAGAACACGCAATGTGTTATGCATATTTAGGGGAAAAACAAAAGACTGGAATCGTTTTTGTGAATGAGATGAATGTCTCTCATTTAGAGAAATTCACACTATGATTGTGGACATCTAGCCCATGCTCATGTTACTATTGTTGTGAAGCTATTCACATTCAATATGAAATTTATATAGTCGACAACTACATATTGTGGGGTTCTTGTGATAAATTGCTTGCATTAATGAACCCCTGCACTTGAGGGCTGCAGTTACAGTTAAGAAGCCTTCTTTATTAAAAAGAGACAAGAGAGGGGGGTGGGGGGTATTGAAAAGTCACTTTAACAAAGGATGGTAAGAATAGAGAAAGAGATTAGTAAAGATAATAGTTTGTAATAGAGAGGGTGGTAAGAGATATTAGTTGCAGTGTGGATACTTGATATTAAAGTGCTGTTCTGTTAAGACAATAATTACCTCAACTTCAAGGAAACCTTACTGTAAACAATAACTCCCATGTATACCTAGATGAAGCAACTATAAAATATCAAACAAGCTCACAGAAAACAGTCACAGAAAACTACCTCTGGCCATTGACCTTTTTGACCAAAGGTCCATTTGTTATTGTAATAGCTGTATTGATAATCAATATATTGACAGAATGCTCAGATTCTGTCCTCACTTGAAAGGACAGTGTTTCATTTATTATTATATTAAATCATATTCTCCTTATATATCATGAATTGTCAAAGGAAAAACATTGGGCTCCATTTTCACCAATTTATAGCTTATGTATAAATCTAAAGTCATCAAACATCCTTGCCTTATGCATGACACCTAACAAAGTGTCAAGAGAATTTGATGAACTGACGCAGCAGAGCAACACAGGATCGCTGTATTCACATTCTGCGGCTCATCACAAGTTAATCTACCAAAGAGGGAAGACATTAAAAAAGAATGTGTTGTTTTAAACAGCTTGCTAAGCAGTGTGGAGCACTATACAAACAGAACAGGAGTCCCAGACACAATGTGAGCAAAGAAACAAACGTGTCTCCACCTGCATGTGTTAACTTATTAACAAGATTTTTTTTTGTGTTTATCCAGGTGTGTCCAGTCATTTCACTTAGCCAAGAGCTAATAGTGAAATATGGTTGGACCAATGAGAATACAACTTCACAGTAGCAACTGAGCATTCTCAAAATGTTCCCTAATGAAAACTCAATAGGGCCAGACGTCTATTAAAGAGATTTTGCCCTTTACACAGAGCAATTTTGTTTTGTTGACTTTAAGTTTAGGAATATGAGTATGGATATTAAATTATATAAGTGATGTAAGAAACATAAATCTACATGTTGTTTACAGTGTGTTGATGTCTAGAGGGGGAGATGAACTAGTCTAATGTTTCTTAAAAAAACAAACCTGGTGTTTGGACTCAACTTAACAGTCACTGCTGAACAGCATTGTCTAGCAGTCAATCTTTAGTTTATTCATAACCTCATAAACATTGATGTACATTCACATCAAGCAGAATTCGGACCTACACTTTCATTGGATCTGACAAGTCCCTGCAACCTGCAGTCATCTATCACACATCCCCACCCAGCTCTCAGCAGCTCCCCAGCTTTTCCTTTCACATTATGCATTCGGTACAGCAGATATGTATTCAAGGTAACAATTATAACTGGCATACTCCAAAGAGGAAAGTCATTTAGTTCAGATACATTTTTATGCTGGAGCTCTGGCAAGACTGACTGACATGACTGACCTGACTGGCAGCAGATGCCCTACCTCCGACTTCAGTACAGTTATGTTATTGAAATGAGTGTCTTTTTAAAATCAGAAACAGAATTGCCAAAGCTGTATTCAGGGCGTATATATTTCAAAAACATACAAGCAACAGATCGTGTACCTTTCATGTACCTTCAGTTTTCAATCATACTTATCCTATTTAATATGTAAACCATGTTTGATCTGAAACAATCCTATACAAGTACTATAGCATTCGTTGGACTTTGTCTTGCAGTTTGTGCAAGTCAGTTTGCTCACCTTTTTCATTGTAACATAAGTTTTCAGTCAATAATACCAGAGTGGCCTGATTTAAATTAATATGCTTTTGGGGAGCAATGGTCATTTTTTTTCAACAGTGAAAAGGTTTTTTTTTTTCTTCATATTGATGGCTGTTTTGCCTCCTGTATAGTATTTAACCCTCATTTATGGTGCAAAACTGTGCTGAATAGGAGCACGCCATGTTGCTAATCGATGAGATAACATAAAATGCATGGTCATTTGATTTACCTTTGATTTTACTTACACAGTAACTGCATCCCCGCGAGTGGAGGCAGGGAACTCACTTGAAACTGCATGGGGCGGGGCGGCGCAGACGTTGCCCCACCCCGCGGTTGAGGAACACGGAACTGCTGTTTACGCTGCGCTCCGTCTCTGCAGTAACAAGAGGTAAAGACGTACTCTGAAACGCCGAAGACATCACAATTTTGGACTGACTGGCGTTTGTGGTGTCGCTAATGTGAGTAACGGTGCCGCTTCTTTGCTAACACAGCTCTCTAACAAAGCGGTGTGTAACCGATATGAGAAGTAGCTGCTCCCGGAGCTAACCGTAGACATTTATCCTAACGTTAACTGTTCGCTTGCTAGCTAGCGATAGCTGACCTACGAAACATTTTTCTGACTGCTGGACTCGATAGTTAAGCATGTCACATTAAGAATAACCAGTCATTAAAAAATTAGGACTGGCGTGAAAGGTTATTACTGGTTAGCAGACAGCTGACCGCAAACGTTGTGTTATTGCAGACCGATGTAAACGAGCTGAACTTGGAGCTAAAACAAAACAGAGGGGTCCTTGTGCATCATGAGAAAAAGTTTGGCCGTTCACGTGTCCGCTCAAGCCAAACGTAACAAAAACATTATCTTAAAAATTATGACTCTCATTGCTGTACATTTTGGCTATTATAATTTAACGCTTTTGATAACAGTGTTGAACGTTAGTATCAGTTACCCGACTCTCTGATGGGGACCAAATAATCACATCAGCCGTACCCCACATAACGAAGGGAGGTTTTGTCTCCCGGGTGCTCATCAGAGAAGACTTTCCTTAACTTAATATGGTTAGGTATATAGGTGAAAATTGGGAGAATAATAACAAATGATTATTCTCAGACAGGATAGCGTCGTGCTAACTTCTGCTTAAAGTAAACTTCTCATTTTACTTGGGAAATATTGCGGGTGGACCCTTGGGTATCTCTGGACCACAATTATTGGAAATTGTATAGTCTGACCAAACTGAGCCACCAGCTCTGTTCAGGACCGTAAACAATAATCACGTTGGTTTACGGATTTGTTTCGCCTTTTTTAAAACTTTGTTCCAGCCTAAACCCCTGTTTGATCAATTCGCATACTGTACAGTTTGAACACTTGTGTTTAGTAAACTTTATATTCCAGTTGGCCAGTGAGAAGTGGTGAACTATGATGTGAGTCAGCACACTGTCAAAAGTGGCCCAACCTTTGAGTATTATTGCCTGTTGACTGTCTGTCCAGTGTATTTTGTTTTATTGTGATAACAGTACGTAAAAGGACGTTGCTTGCATTTTTGAAAACGCTTTTGTCAACTTTAATGAATGAATCAACTAGTAAGAAAGGTGTCATAAATCATAAGCAAATAACAGACCTACTTAAAGATCTATGCAATGTCTGTAAGTTTCCAAATTGGAGACTCTTGTTTTTATGTGACACTGAGGGTAGGACGTATACATGAAAACTTTACTTCATCTGTGCCTCTGGTATTCCTGACAATAATCCCCTCTCTCTGTTGATATTAACCGCTTGGAGGCAGATAACATCCCTGAGCAACAGAGGAACTGCAAAGTTTAGCATCATGGAACTGCCAAGTTTACTTTTATTTAAGAAGAATGCATCCCTACTCTAAACTGAGGGCTTAAAACATAATTTTTAGTGTTCCAGGCTGTTGAGGTTAGACTGCCCACTAATTTTCTGCCCCATGTGTATATATCTATATCTCTATATATCTATATATCTATTTATATATCTATATATCTATTTATATATATATAGTAGTCATGAGCTGGAAGCTGGGAGTCAAAGAGATCAAGAAAAACAAACCTCTATCTCTTGTGTATGATTTAGGGTTGTCTGGCAAATGTGTGTACATGTATTTGTGTCATGGTTTTGTTGAGGCAGAGATGAAAAAACTCTTTACAGTTAAAAATAAAACTTCTAACTACATTTCAAGCAGATCTCATATAGACATGAACAAATTCTTTCAGGGCAACATTTGAGAAATTATTCAGAAATTATAGCCTCAGTTCTTTATTTTTTTTGTGTTGTCTTTACTTAAAAAGCCGTCTGTACCTTCAACTGTCATTCTGTTTTATGTAATTCACAAGTCTTAGTTCATAAGTCTTGCTGGTTTCTGTAGTCTCTTTGGTACCAGTGATAAAGCCGTCTCCGTTCCACGGAAATTGTGTGCATGCGCGCTTGCTGTTCCCTTCAGTCCCCATTGTCAAGGGCTGCTGAACACTCCAATTAGCATATGCCGTCTCTTCTTTTTTCTTTCTGCTGAATAAATTTGACAATTGATGTCTGAATTGTTTATAAGATATCAACAGGTGGCAGCCTCAGTGGGGTGAAATCCTCCATCCCATAGTTTGGAAAGTGCACACATGGGAGCTACAGATGCACAACAGTAGCACTTTGCATAATTGTTAATCATCTTTCCGTGACACTGATGAATTAAGCAACAGTTGGTTAAATATGAAGTTCTGGAGCTTAGCTGCACTGGTGGCAATTAGTTTTATCATTGCTTTCTGTTTATTAATCTAGGTGTGTGAGGATTCCAGGACATTTAAGCATTGACTGTCAAAGGTAGAGTTTTGTCTGTAGTGAGGTATGAAGATGGATCCCTAGAGTGAACTGCTGTTTTTCTAAGCTTTGCCTCTTGAGATAAGTGTTAATTAGTTCTTGGTCAAATTCTCCAAATCCTTACCTAATACTTTAATGGCTTATGACTGGACAAGGAATGGGTTTAGCACAGTGGTAGTTGTGCGCCCACTTCTATGTGATGCTGAGATGATAATGTATATATTTTTTGTAGTTCGAAGCAGTTTCATCCTCTTATTTGTATGTATTTGCAACAACAGATGCAGATCTATGCTGGCTATTGTAATTTATTTCTGCTGCCACATGCTGGACAAAATGCCCGATGACAAGATTGCAGAGCATTTCTGTTGTCAAAGGGTGTCAGCTCTATGTTTCACCACACCTTTACTCTTTTCTCAGTGCAGGATGTTCCGCGTGCGGGCATTGTCTGCAGTGTCAGTGGGGCTAGCGCAGTTGTCCCGGCGCTACCACAGTGGGGCAGTGCGAGGGTCTGGCCAGAGGAGGCTGATGCTGGCAGCCCTGGCCGGGGTGACTGGTGTGTCTGCTAGTGCTGGGCTGCTCTGGAAAAGGTAGGAGTCCGTGACTACAACTGTGTGCTTGTACATACTATCCAGAAAATAATAATAATGTCGATTTGATATTTAAATTGAATTCAGAAATGCTTTATTTATTTTTTTTAATTCAGTTTGAGACAAGCTGCTTAGCAAACATAAAAACACACAAAGAATTTACACATAAGAATAACCAAATTATTACAGAATATGTTAGAATAGAGATTTTTGAAAATAAAATGTCATTGATTGCCTCTGGTTTGACATAAAAATTTCAAAAATTTTCAGATAAACTAGTTCTCTACCCCTAAACACAGTGTTGCTGGCAACTGTGTCTTACGACTGTGTTTTTGTTTCTCCTGTCCTGATCTGCATTTTTCTGGTTTTCCTACCACATCAAAGATATTCCCCTTGAACGACACACCACTCTTTGAAATGCATCATTTTGCGTCTTACACCATGACTTGCAAGTTCCTCTATCTGGTGTGTTTCCCCATTAAATGACCAGACCTTGGTCAACATCAAGTAAACTCAGATTTACTTGTGGTGCAGTATAACAGCAGGTCGACTATTGAGCACATGCTATTTTCCAAACATTACACTACTATTGGTGAAACCACCCCATGAAGTTGCTTACTTGCATTTCTGTTGACATTCTAAGCCACCACCCCAGGGGTGTCACAATGGCTATCCATTACTAAGAAGTCTGGTGTTTGGTTAAGGCAAAGCGGTAGAGAGGGCATTTATGGGGACACAATGACTGTGCTGCAGAAAGCAGAGTGATGGATGATGCCTCAGGGCATTTGAGACTGATGGGACGAGACTGTTCCAGGCCTTCACCCCAGGCTTCATTCTCCTTGTGTCTCATTAAACTGAAATATTCAGCCTGCCTCAGACAGACCCAGCTATTTATTATTACTATTTCAGTTTTCAATTAAGTCCGAAAAATGGTAAAATGGGAGTTTTCTATGGTGATCCTCTCCACATTGAAAAGACAAGCAAAACACAGTGCAGCTCATAATCTCTCTCGTTCCTCATCTCTGTTTTAACTCTGCTTTTAACACACTTGTGTACAAACCATAGTCAGCTCCATACTTCCCCTGCTCTACGTGGTACCAGAGCAAAACAAAAAAAGAGATATTGCTATACTTAACTTCTTTGGCTGTTAATATGGAACTATTCCTCAGGTTTTAATCTTTTTCTAATCTCTTTCTTTGTTGAAAAAAGAGCATATGCAGACGCAGGGCCTTCCGTTCGACACTCTGAGCAAACAGGAGGAGAGGACGTGGAGTTTGTGAGGGATACAGACTCTGAGACCGAGTCAGAGAAATCGGTGGAAGCCAGCAGTGGAGATGAAGAAGTAAAGGATGAAAGTGGAGAGGGGAAAAAAAAGAAGCCACGCTCTGGATTCCGTGATCGCAAGGTAATCAATAAACAATAAACATTCAGCCATTCAGACAGTTGCCTATTTCATTTACCTCAAGAATGGTGTTTGAATACCTTACCAATCAATGCCCAATATGCAAACGCCAGTATATTTTGACAGAATATTATACGGAGACACACAAGGGTAATCAGTGTGCATTCCTTCTGTCATAAACAACTGAAATGTACCACCCGTAAAATTTTATGCTGTTAATTAGGCAGCAGATGACAAAGGACAAGCAGAAGAGGAGGAAAAGATATTTGATAAAATGCCAAGTAAGCACGGTTTGTAACTCTTTATATTGCTGGTGGAGGACCAGGGAAGAGGAAAGAAGAAGGGCTTCGGATGCTTTTGTTTTTTCAAATAATGTGATGCGATGGTACATCTGACTTTTGGGTACAGATGTTTAAACTGCACAATCACTCTTACCTCTGCAGCAGCCATGGTCTACTGAAAGCATATAGCTGTCTAGGGAGCAAACTGTCTTAGTTAATCACAGCAACACAGAATTCACCAAGGTGTTGGTAAAAATAGGTTGTTTGTGCAGCTCACCCACTATGTAAAAGAAAGAGTCTAAGTTTGATAAAGCACATTGTCTGATGTAAATTCTGTGTGTATATGTGCGTGCAGATGTCCGTGTATATGTGTATGCAGATGTCCATGCATATGCATCAGTGCTTCAGACTCAGATTGCCATCAAAATGTCAAATGTTGACAGAGGTTTACAGTATGTGTTGCAGGAAGTATTCAAACATTTTACATCAACATGTCTTAAGAATATTTATTTTGAGTTTTTGGTCCTTCCATGTGTTTTTTTTTTTTTTTTTGTCTTTACTTTTTTTCAAAGGTGATAGGGACTTAATAAATTATATAAACTCCAATGCAAAATTATGCAGCAGGAGGGAATTTTCACTCTAATGTGTGTTTAAAATTCAGTGCTTTCACTTTCTTACTTTTAAACTGATCTACCACTCTTGTGTCAGATGTTGTACAACAATCTTTAAAAATGTGAAGTAATAATTATAAATACATTGCTGTGAAAAGGTATGTTCCCCCTTCCTGATTTCTTCTTTTTTTGCATATTTGTCAAACTTAAATGTTTAGATCATCAAACTATTTTTAATATTAGACAAAGATAAGCTGAGTAAATACAAAATGCAGTTTTTAAATTATGTTTTTTTTTATTAAGGGAAAAAAACTATCCAACTCTACCTGGCCCTATGTGAAAAAGTAATTGCCCCCCCTTAATAAATCAACTGATTTAATTTTTTTGAAAGCTGAGTTCAATTTCACAAGCCACACCCAGGACTGATTATTGCCAGACCTGTCGAATCGAGAAATCACTTAAATAAAACCTGTCTGAAAAGGTGAAGTAGCCGTAAAGATCTGAAAAAGCAGCACATGATGCCACGATCTAAAGAAATTCAAGAACAGATGAGAAACAAAGTCATTGACATCTGTCAGTCTGGAAAGGGTTACAAAGGCATTTCTAAGTCTTTGGGAGTCCAGAGAACCACGGTGAGAGTCATTATCTACAAATGGAGGAAATTTGGAACAGTTGTGAGCCTTCCCAGGAGTGCCCGGCTTACCAAAATTACTCCAAGAGCGCATCGACGACTCATCCAGGAGGTCACAAAAGAACCCAGACCTGCAGGCCTCGTTTGCCTCAGTTAAAGTCAGTCTTCATGATTCCACAATAAGAAAGACACTGGGCGAAAATGGCATCCACAGGAGAGTTCCGAGGCGAAAACCACTGCTGACCAAAAAGAACACAAAGGCTTGTCTCACATTTGCAAAAAACAACTTGATGACCCCCAAAACTTTTTGGAAAATATTCTGTGGACTGATGAGTCAAAAGTGGAACTTTTTGGAAGGTGGGGGTCCCATTACATCTGGCGTAAAACCAACACAGAATTCTGCAATAAAAACATCATACCAACAGTCAAGCACGGAGGAGGTAGTTTGATGGTCTGGGGCTGCTTTGATGCTTCAGGACCTGAACGACTTGCCGTAATTGATGGGACCATGAATTCTGCTCTCTACCAGACAATCCTGAAGGAGAATGTCCGGCCATCAGTTCGTGACCTCAAGCTCAAGGGCACTTGGGTTATGGAGCAGGACAATGATCCGAAACACACCAGCAAGTCCACCTCTGAATGACTCAAGAAAAACAAAATTAAGGTTTTGGATTGGCTTAGTCAAAGCCCGGACTTAAATCCGATTGAGATGCTTTGGCATGACCTTAAACAGGCACGTCATGCTTGAAAACCTCCAATGTGGCTGAATTACAACAATTCTGCAAAGAAGAGTGGGCCAAAATTCCTCCACAGCGATGTGAAAGACTCATTGCCAGTTATTGCAAACGTTTGCTTGCAGTTGTTGCCGCAAAGGGGGGCACAGTTATTAGATTCAAGGGGCAATTACTTTTTCACATGGTTGACATGGTCTCTTTACCTTCAATAAATGGAATGATCATGTAAAAACTTCATTTTCTGTTCACTCATGTTGTCTTTGTCTTACATTAAATGTTCTTTGATCTGAAACATTTAAGTGTGACAAAAATGCAAAAACGGAAGAAATCGGGAAGGGGGCAAATACTTTTTTACAGCACTGTAAGTGGCGTGACCTGAATTTAACTCCCCTGGTTGTATATGCATTTTTTGTAATCGAAAGAAAGAGCATAAAAGGCTGAAAGCCAAACAAACTTGAGTCTCCATCAGTCTGGGTGATGCTGAATTCAGTAGCCTGTAAATCTGAGGACAAGAGAGCTAGAGAGAGATGACAGTGTGTCCCGGGCTTTCCATCAGTCATGCTCTCTGGCATTTCCACATGAATGGCCTATAACCTCTCATCCATACGCTGATGGTTACTTCTTGTGGGGAACACGCACCTGGTGATTTCCCTAAAGACCAATAAAACCTGCTAGAGAGGAAGAACCAACACTGAAACACTTAATCATAGCTACAGACTCAATAAGAGAATCTACTTTGACCAAAGTCTATGTTTCTCTCTCTCTCTTTCTATTATGAGACTGAAGTGGATAACAGCATCAAAAAGTTGAAACTGTAAAATGTGTTTTTACTTTTTCAATAGGGAATTTATGTAGTATACACAATCATTCAGATACTACTCTTTCAGTTTCCCAATTATGCTGCATCTGTTTGAAACTCTCTATTGCAAAGCAGATGGCAGTATTAAGTCTTGTCGGTCAGACTGATCCTGACACTTTATTTCTTGTTTTTATTATGTGGTAGTTAAGTCAGGAGGTTAATATACTTCCCCATCAGGACTGACAACTTGTTGTTAATGCCACCACCTGCTTCTTTATTTTGGTCACTCCTTCCCCCCCTACGCACTCTCTTAAATCTCCCTCAGATTATTTAACTTACTGCTCACAGGATTTTAATATTTCTGATTCTTTAATCTTTTGTTTGGGAATATTAGAGTGGTACTCACACCTAATCTGTGAAATTTTGTGTCATTAATTGTTCTTCCTGGCTGGTTGGCAGGTGATGGAGTATGAGAACAGGATAAGGGCCTACTCGACTCCAGACAAGATATTCCGCTACTTTGCTACGCTGAAGGTCATCGGCGAGCATGGAGATGCTGAGGTTTACATGACGCCCCAGGACTTCATACGCTCTATCACACCTAATGAGAAGCAGCCTGAGAGTGAGTTTCTTCTTTTTCCTTCGCCTTTATCAGTGACTTCGTAACACCAGTGGGCGTTAACAAGTCACTGATAAAGGCTTGAGTTCAGTAGCCTGAGTTCATCATATTTGTTTCACTCCTTTTTCCTTTATTCCTTGATAGTGAAATAAATGTTTAGGCTGATTTTGACCCCAAATACACCTTGGCAACCTTGCATGTGTCATAGTACATGCATGCAGATAGTTTTAACTATCCAGGGTGAGATGTTTGCAGTTAGCAGTGCTGAGATCAGCATTGTCCAGAGTTGCCCTTTCAAACATGCAGCACACAACCGGAGATTGTCCATGTAGGACGCGTAGTCACCCACTGGAAATACACCGTTTGATTCCCTCTGCATGCTGGGTAGAATGTGCAGGAGAAACAACCATCAGACACCCCTCTGCTTGCTGTGAATTCTCTGGATAATGACCACCTTTGTTCACACATAAGCTCAATCAGACATTACACGGGCCTTATACCAGGGAGCGTCCATTTAATGTTAAGTTCAAGCGATTCGAACAATTTCGTTCACACAGACCTCTCCTCCAGGTAAACTCTAGAAAAGTTCAGGGTTCTAGTACATGTGTGAAAGCGGCTCAGGACTTATGACAGTTCATGGTATAACAATCCCACCGACTGTGTTCACAAGTATGAAGGGAGGCAGGGAGAGAGGGAGTAACAAGCCTGTCCAATCACGCAGAGTTGAGAGAATCATGACACAACAGTTGGCGTATCAATTAACAGGTTCAAACCAAAGCGGATCTCTGGCTTCACACATGAAGCCAGTGAGAGATATTTGATCTTTAGTCATGGGAGGGTTGGGAAAGCAGGGAGCTTAACTGGGTATAGACATGTTTCAGCGCCACTCTTGTCTCTATCTGTCAGTATCCTGTTATTTAACCCCAAAGTTCAGTTACATTTGTGTGACATTTTATAGTGTGGGAGTATATTAACCTCCATCACAGACTTGCAGTCGAATGGTTGGTGTGTAAGAACTATTAGATCCTGAGCATTCATCCACAGTTGAGGAAGCAAGCCTGCAGTTACCACTTAATAACGACATAGCTGGGCTTGTCACGTCTGTGCTGCCTTTCCTGCTTATCTCAGCACTTCCATCTGTTAACCATGCTCAAGACTTGGTCTAGCTTGGCCCCTATTGGCCTTCCATTCTTAGACCTAGTATCTCTCTTCCCCGCTTCATGAGTCCCCAGCTCTTCATTTCTTTCTCCTGTCTTTTGCCCTTCCAAACTGCAATTAAAGTCATGATGAGCTGAGCTCTGTTGGATAAGAGAAGGTTCAGCAAAGCAGATGAAAAAGGCAAGAGAAACTGCAGTTTACTTAACAGGCAGCCATTTCACTCTCTACTTAAAGCCCCCGACCCAAGTGAGGTTAACCAACATTCTCCCTGTTCAATTTGAAAAGTAATGGTCTCAGTTGCTTTTCTTGTTTTACAGTTTACGGATTTTCTTGCCAGTAGATGATGAAAAACCGAGGGACCTGATAAGTAACACAAACGATAGTTTTAGCCACCCTTTTATTTTGAATTGTCTGTTTGGAGATACAGAGATACAATACATACAACTGCATCCCAGATCAGAGGCTAGATCCTCAGAAGGCTGTGGTACACAAAGCATCCCCAAATCCAAAAGTCCATCCTCATAGGGACCAATGCTCGTGGTGATTCCAGTTTGTCCTTATCAACTTGTTAAGCTAAAATTTGAATTTTATGAATAGGATGTTGCCCTTAACCAAACAGATTGTAGAATAGTGAGGGCTGCTGGGGATAGACCAGCTGTGTCCTTTCAATTTTGGGAAAAAGAAGGCGGCCAGTTTCAGGTGCATTTGAAACAGGCTTTGAAATGGGACAGACCTTGTTGGCACAATATTCAGTCTAAAGAGAAAATATCGGCACTCACAGATAAATAATCTTCTTGTTTATTGTGGGGCAAAAACAAATGTGTTTCAGTTATAAGCCATCACCAGAGTAAAGAACAATAACAGGTATGAAAATATCTGTTATCGTTGTTTGTATAAACAGGTGTTTGTATAAACCTCAACAGGGTTTATTAATTTGAATGACATTAGTTTGGAGGTATGAAGTATATTTGATTAAGTTTAGTGAAAAGTGGGGGAAGTCACCTTTTTTTGGGAAACTGTGACTCAAGAGGTAGAGCAGGTTGTCCACTAACCGTAAGGTCGGTGGTTCGATCCCTGGCTCCACCATTCCACATGTTTTGCCCAAGGACACTTGCGCAAGATATTGAACCCCAAATTGCTAGCGCTTTACTATACATTGTATGTATAGGAAACTGCTGTATGAATGTGTGTGTGAATGGGTGAATGAGGCAGGTAGTGTAAAGGGCTTTGGGTGGTCGATAAGACTAGAAAAGCGCTATATAAGTGCAGTCCATTTAACATTTACCATATCTTCCTTGCAGGGAGGAGAATTGTATTCAGCTAGAAAATGAATCAATGACTATTGCATAGAAAGACAGGACATAGAAATATACCTTCAATAAGACTGATGGGAAAAAATTACCTGCCCCAGTGAAGACTTCTCATTTTCAGCTAATCTATACATGTGCTTCATTGAAGTGATTATTCATTGTCTTTGCATTATATAATGATATCAATTTTTGATAAACCCAGACACATTAAGAAACTAATTTCAAGCAACCATGTGTATAAATACTACCTACAGTCGATCTTGCTTTTTGCTGCTGACCTGGATCTATGAAATAAACCCTGATTGTGAACTTTGTTATAACTAATAATCAGAAGAGTCAAAGCTGAATGCTGATGGTTGTTTATTTTAAGGAACTGGCAAAATGGAAATGGGTTGTTAATGACTATTATTAATCTCTAGCACGTGTCAGTGATGACTAGAGGTTCAGTTATGACACCAAATAAATACATTTGCTCTGCTTCATGCTTGGCATAAATCTTGTTGCCCCTGCTGTGTAACTAGTCTGCCTCTCATCTCGTTTGTTATATTTGTCTCCTACTCTGCATGTCTCTGTTTATTCTCTCTCTCTCTCTCTTTTTCAGATCTAGGCCTCGATCAGTTCATTGTGAAGCGCTATGACGGGAAGGTAAGAAGTGGGCGTCTTGGTGGTAAAGAGGATAGTAGATGGTCAACTTAGCAATCATGGAGGTTAGCAGCAGGGAGTTTTTATAATTATGACTTAGAAAATTTTCATCCCAAATTAAATGAGTATTGCATTTCTCCTGAAAGCTCTATTCTAATAGCATATTATCAGAGCTTATTTCCTTTCCCACTGAACAACTTTCCAGTCTACCACAGGGGTTTATTCCCCAGAATAGGCAATGTCAGTAATGGCTTAAAGAATCAGTTCTTCCAATATACAAAAAACACATTTTCACACTTATCCCAAATACCCATGGTGGTGTCTGGGCATGCAGATAATTTCAGTTTTCTTAGCTGAGGTTTTAAGATATCTGCCTCTGAAACTGCCACTACCACATTACAATGGATGTGAATTTAGCACCTTTTAAATGTAAAAATGTAACTTGAAAAACTCACCAGTATCATGTCTTTCCAGAAACAATGTTGAGGTTACTTCATAGACCTAATTTTTCAGCATTTTGCTTATTTACATACTTATTGTTGAGTAGAATGTAGATCCAAGTGAAAACTGAACATGAAAAGTTAATATATAATTTTTTTGTGTAAATTTTATATAAGAGTTTAGTCAGTGATCTGTCATTTAACTCTGGAATAGTTGAAAGTTATTAGTTACAATAAAGGGTTTTATCTGGTCATGCCTTGGATTTTAAATATGCATGCACAGAGAATTTAAGTTTCAAAAAGTACGGTCTTAATTCAGCGTAGTAGTGGTGAAACTGCTAATGAAATGAAGTGAAAATAAAAGTCAGATATTATCTGTAAAAAAAAAAAAAAAAAAAAAAATCCATGTGAACTCACAGGTTAACTTCTAAGTGGGCATTGCTTATCAACACATTTGGTAACTTAGTGTGTTACATCCATTTCATTTCCTTAAATTTTTTAGCATATAGTATGCAGCATATATTTTGTTTATTATTACCTGTCTTATGCTGAATCCCAATCCTCATAAATGTAATAGTACAGTATATAATAAGATAAGCAAATCCTTTTATGAAATCCAATATAAATCAAAGAACTTCCACATTCATTCATCTTTCTAGCCTAAATGATATTGAAGAAAGTGGATAAATAGAACAGACACGATGTACGAATTGAGGTGATAAGTCAATGTCACAGAAATAAATCAATACTTGATCAGGGGCAGCGGGGTTACATCATCGTAAAGATGACATATTGAAAGAGATAGTGGAAAAAATGGAAAGCACCATTACATTCTGTACAGAAATTAATAGAAAAAATCCATATCATACTATTAGAAACACAGCAACAAAAAGTTAGCTGGCATTTATGGGTCCACTTTATTAGCTGGTGTATTTTACTTATTTCTGTTGATATCTGGTTAAATGTACGTAAGCTGGTGTCACACTGAGATACTTTCATTGTAGGTACCGTATTTCCTCAAATAATGACCAGGGTCTGTATTTACCTCAACTGCAGAAGGTAATGGGCATTTGTTTGAGGCATGCTTGTAGTAATTCCCTCTGTTTGATAAGTATAATTGGTCATACCGGTATTTTAGTATGAAGCCTCGTTTTGACCCGCTCCTGTTTGCACTGTTAAAGTTAATCTATTACGCTGTTAATACAAACTCAACACTTCCTGCAACCTTTTCAAATTAAAAGCCTGATAGCATTTCAGTGGACAGAAACCCCTTTGTTTTTTAACAGCGAAATATTTGTGAAACATTTGCAGCCATACCATATGCAACAACAGTTGAATGAGATTAAAAGATGACAAAGATGAAGAGATGAATCAAACACCACCATTGTGCCAACCAATTGTTGAAAATAGCATGATTGTTTAATTTATTAAATTAAAGCAATAGAAATGTACATAATGCTTAACTGACACGCACGTTATGTAACAGACACCAGGGCTGTGGTCGAAAAGTCAAAAAAATGTTCTTTCCTCACCACTTTTCCTTGACCCCAATGGAAAATGTTATGAGGTCAACGAAAGATGTGAAGGAGAATTCATTAGGACTTATGAAAAGACAACCGCGGAGCTAAGAGAATCCAACTGCACTTACACTAGACTACGTAGTAATGCAGTGGCAGTTGTAATTGACGTGGATCACTTTAAATGTTGCTGCCGTAATGAATTGTGGGATGGCATTATCTCCTTTCCTTTAGTAAAGGATGGTCCAGTGTACCCCTTGGCTAAAGGAGATAAGAAAAAGGGAGCATTTAAGCACCTTTCCTTAGTATTTAGAGACGATGACCAGCTCTAATAATGGCTGACACTTAGATACTACAGGGTCATTTCACTCAGTTAGGAACCTTCCTAAGTAGAAAAGACTTTTTGACCACAGCCCAGGAGTTTATTCACCCTTGTTTTTTCTGTGGCCTTTATTTGGGGGGTGGCCTTTATTTCTTCATATCAACCACGCCCCCAGCTATTATTGGAGACCCGGCTTTTAATTGACTACTGGTTTTTATTTAAGGAAATACAGTACATCAACAATCAAGATTGAAGTGAGATGATGTTGTGTTTCACAGACCATACCTACCATAGCATCTTTTTTTGCTTATGTCTTTGCTTTAGCTCCTGCTTTACTGTCAGCCACTCAACCATCATCACTTCACTATACTGTGACCGGAAAATAAAATGAGTTGAGACGAGAGTCAATAATCAGAATATCTCGCTTTCTAAGAATTGTTTGAGCTCTAAAAGTTCAGAAAAAGGCTTAGAGGGTAATTAAGAGAAATTGGTTTCAACTTAAGCAGGGATCCTCTACCCATCTACCTTAATTCTCAAAGCATTGAGTTAGTTAAACCTAGTTCAGGTCTTTTACAGAACAAGTCCACACTTAATCATTACAAGGGACATGTACAAAGTGGGCCTACCCAATGCATAATGACCTATTAAAGACAATAACAGCAGGTGAATCTTGAACAGGATAGGCCCCATGGCCACAGATAGTCTTTAAAATGGGTTAGGCTCTGGGCTCCAAATGCTAACATTTTCTGTTCACCCTCTGTCGGGAAAATAGAAGCCATCAATGTAAATCACCACAAGAGGTTTTCATTACTGCTTTCCTTGATATTGATTTGTGACCATTACTACCCTCTTACTGATCTCAGGGAGCATCTCTCACACCCACAAACCAACAATCCTCATTCGTTTAGTGTGAGCTAATCATCAATGTGATGATTGTAGTTTCTAACCGCATCCATTGGCCGCCAGATTAGTATGATGATGATGATGATGATGATGATGAAGTTTGTACCTCATCTCCGTGTTGTAGTCAGATGAGCCACACTAGGTCAGTGAGGCCATAGAGAGTCAATTTCTTTGTCACAACTTTCTTCTTTTTCTCCCTTGTCTGCTCTTTCTGCAGTTCAGTTTTACCAATCGTTATGTTTTGTGAAAGACTCTCTAGAATTTGACTCACCCATATTTCAAAAACGTCTAAACTAAAGAGGTTGGGCTAAGCATTTATCAAAAGTAATTTAAATTCTGTGGCGACCTCAAATGAAAATGGTGTACTTTACATTTATGGCCCTTGTCTACTTATGTAAATGTCATTCCTATCTCCAGGCCTTGTGTTTCCTTTATTTGCCAGGCAAATCTCTGGACATATGGTTTTCTCTGATAGTGTATTTAGCTTTGGTTGTCCCCTGAGATTTTCCTGCCATAGCTGGAGCTGCCTGAGAGCTCCTTTCCCTTACAGGCTCTGTCCAACCCCTTTTTGCCCAGAGGCACGTGCTTGCTCATCATTGGCTTAATGGAGGAGAAATAACAAATTACTGTTTCCTGCCAAGAAACCATGAAATCTAGCTTACATGAAACTAAAAACTGCAAAGAATTAGTCCTAGATGAAATGGCCACACCAAGTATAGTGGGGCAATATCTATAGTGTGTAAATCATGAAGTTGATGGAGGGTGTGGTGAAGTACAAGGGGAGTGTTTCAGCTGAGGGTTGGGTGGTAAACTACAATTGAGGCTAAGGTTGATGGCAGAGAGGGGGGCAGTATTGTGTGAGAGTAACTTGAGAGCTCTCTTAAAGCTCACTTCCCATGGTTTAATTTAAAAATAGCCAAGCCAACTGAGATTTGTCAAATGCATACATACTGTTTGGCCACAGTTAAGTGGAAGGTTGTTTAAAAGTGCACATAAACCTCTCACTACATCCCCCTCCCGCCCTCTTCTGCTCGCACTAATTTCTTCCAGGTTCAGTTTGTATGTAGGCAAACATTACATGCTCTGTATGGTTGTTTAACAACTTTTGTTCATATTGACTCACCCTTTGTTTTCTTCTATGTTTCTGTCCATGGAAACAGTTATTTTAGAAGCCTTTAAATGGGATTGCTTGATTTGCTCAACCAGTTGATTCACTGCATCGTTTCTCTGCTGTTAATTCACTCCATCTCTGTGATTTCTCCTCCTGATCATGTTGGAATGCTTTCAGCTGCCGTAATCTTATATTGATGTGATGTGACCTTGCCATTGTTAACTGTTGATTATTTTGCCGTGCTCTTATCAGCCATTCTTTCTCATGCACATAACAAGTAATCCCTCCATTTTCTCTCTCTTCCCTTTCTCATGAATAACCATCATCCTCAACTCCCCGTCTCCCAAAATCCCTGCTTTTTCTCCTCTCCCAATCATTTCATCTACTGATCCCCCATTCTCCACCCATAACAACTCCCCTCTCCTCCCCCTCTCATCCTCCTCTACTGTCTCCCTCCCACCTCATCTACTCCCTTCCTATCCCTCCTGTTCTGCCCCTCCCTCTCTGCAGGACTTCTGGCAGGTATGGGGTGTGTGCCGAGCAGCATGTGTGCACCTGAATGAAAAACTGCACTTTGTAGTCACTATCTACTCCCTCTCTCTCCTTTATACTTTTCCCTCTTCTTCCTCTTATGCCTCTCTATTTATTCCTTTCTTTCTATTACTCACTCTCATACTCCTCTGTAATAATATGGAGGACATTGCTATACACTGCTGTTAGTCCAGGGGAACAGCTAAATAAGTAGTTTCTTTGAATTTACCACATCTCAACTTCAGGAAGCTGGAACATGGCCAGAACCAGAGACATGGTCCCAGTTATGGTAATGAACACGATGGATAGGAATGCAGCCAAACTGTGAATTTAAAGTGTATCATTTCTAACTAGAAATCAGTCGACCGGTAATAAAAAGTTGAATTTACATCTAGCTTTTCTCTCACAGGGTATACGTGCTGCAGGCGTTGAAGGGGGAAGTCAAACTGTATGAGGATGAAAGTAGAATAAAGCACCACCACTTTATTTTCTTATATAGTAAGCAGATTATATCACGGCCATGGGAAGTACTTGTTTCTTATTGGCTGGTCAATAGATTAATCACGGTGCAAAAGTACATTAAACTGTAGATAACCATTACAGTATTTATGTTGCTAACAAGAGGTTAGGTCTGTTTCATTGTGAATCATTTTTAAACAAACTTTGAAGATGGTTGATGATTGGAATATGGCTTCTCTTAGTGCCTGTGGCAAGTGGTCATGGTATAAGCACAGAGATGTCTTAATATGGAAAGTAACAAATTTGTTGGAGGAAACGCCAGTATGATTGTTGTCGTGGTGTTCTCCACCTCTGCCTTATCTGTTAATTTCATATACCAGAGCACTTAAATCACTTATATCACTTACATGAATGTGTATGAGTTGGTTCATTTTATCATTTGCTTGCTCCAGTGCTCCAAAATGTTTCACCAGAGTGCATTTGAGAAACCTTTTGTGATTAAAATGTTATGATATACACATTAATGTTGGTGAGTGTAGGTAAGTGTGCCTTAACCTTTAAGCTTAATCAACTAAATGATCTGGCCTGTAAGCAGGTCTGAATGCCTCTGTCAGTCAAGATGTGAAGATAAGCCAAGCACAGCAAAGGGCAGGTTACAACCTGTTCACTTAACAGGGAGTGTCAGAAAATGAAGCTGACACACACCCCGTTGTGTGGGTACTGGTATCAAATATGCAAACGCAAACTCTGTATTGTTATTGGACAATGTGTTGAAGACATCCCTGGCGCCCTTTGTATAGTTTGTTGGAGGCAGCTGCATGCCATGCCTTTCCTGCTGAATTATTAAAAGTGAAGACTATACTTTACCTCTACAGGGATTATTAAACACTACAGCACCGCTACATAATTTACATACGTCAGTGCCACAAAGTAAAATTCACATACATTTATATTGGAATTTTAAGAAGAATGTAAAGTAAAAGCAAAGCTAAGATCAGGAGATTAGCTAGAATTTGTCAATTATAAGACACTTGTATTGGTCAACGCCAAATCATAGCAGTGCTGTTCCCCTGCACTCCCTCTGTCTAGCTTTATAAACATACCTTTTCTCCTCATCCTTTCATATCTTCTAAGAAATATCATCTCTAGCTTTCAACTTGCTTTGGCACTCTAGCCTTTTCCTAGCATGCCCTGCTCCATTGTCTTTGTCTCACAGAGAAAGTAGCTGGTGGTGGCACCCCCTCTCTGTGCATGGTGGCATCACAGGGTGGTTTTGGACCCAGGAAATGGCTCTGTTAGCTAACATCAAGGCTGTATTGATGTGCTTGATAGCCTTCACAAGTCCATCCTCTGGATTGTCCAGATGTCAGTGCTGCATGATTTCTGTAGAGCATGGTTTAGAGTCAATGAAGGCAAGACTTGGTCTGTACATCTAAAATGTATTTAATCTGTTCCTACATGCTGTGGCCCTCTCTGTATGTAAAGCCATAGCGTCTGTCATATGACCTGCTACGACTGAGTGCGGACACCTGTCACTCAGAGAGAGCGCAGAGGGGGCAGCTCCAATGGAAACGAGCCTCTTCTCACACCAGCTGTCGTCATGTTCACTCTTTCTGATTTCACAGGAAGCTCCCAGGGGCCGCTGTTTGATCTGTCACAGCTCTATATATCTTTTCTAACTGTCTTCAATTCTCACTAATTTCATTGCCCTCTGTCTATTTTGGTGTCTCTAGACAAAAACTCAGACATGAACACACCAACACACTTACACACAAAATCCTTCTCTGCATTTCTCTGTCTCTCTTCCTTCTCCTAATCTAGAAGAGGTTGGTTTGTCTGTACACCTGTCCCGCTAATTTGGTTCCCCCTCTCCTCTCATGAGACAGCTGCCATTTCTCACCGACTGAAATTTGTTATTGAGTGTTCCACTAGTAGCTAGTATAGAATCATATGAAGTGTGGTTTTCTTTGAGACTTGGATGTAGACCATACCCTTACTGAATGTGTTGCAGAACAGGGCAAGTGCACTTACACAATGTGAGAGCTTTCAGCTACTATTCAGAAATGTCAGTCTCAGACCCAGCTTGAATTTACCCTCAAGCAGGTCAATCTGAATTCCCTTTCCCCTGAAACTCAAATCATTCAGTGTACCTGCCAAAGTTACAGTAACCCCACAGATACTACATTACACAAAGCAGCACAAATACATAAAGGTACTGATCCATTTTTAATGCATTTGACCCCCCCATTTCACTCACTGTGTGCTGTCCTTCTGTCATACTGTACACATCTCTTCCAGGGTCAGGCATCACACAAGCACACTCACACTCACCACACACAGATACATAGACAGAGAAAGAGAATGGGAGCCGATGTCTTCTGTTTGCAGCCAGAGCTGCAAACAGCTGCTTTCATCTTTAGTGGCAGGAATATATTCATCTCTTTGTTATGGCGCTCAGAGGTGACTCCGTAGACAACAGACTCATATGACAATATCTTAAAAAGTTATTGTGTCTATAGTGTGATAATTATTTTAAAGTTTGAACACAAACTGTGGCTTATATCTTGTTCTTTCATCATCCTTTTCCCTCTTTTCCTCTCTCCTGGTATTGGGGTGTCTGCAACTTCAGTGTTGGACAGGGTCACAGATCTAATCAATAATAAAACACTGCAGCCAGTACAGTTGTATTAAGAGAGAGCCAAGTCTATGCTGTCATCAGCTCCTAAGCGAATGACCTGGCCACACAAAGTTCTTGTGGAGATGTGTAAATATAAGAGTGAACCTAGCAGAAAATTGATATGTCATGTGTGGTGGCACATGACATATTTTTAGTATCTGAGTGTCCATGTTAGAAGACTGCAGGATACTGTGCTGAATTATGTCTCATCTCAGTCACAGTCGCTTCAACAGCTGCCTGTTTTCTTTTATTTTTACATGAAGATGCAGGACGTAGGAGAAATGTACCTTCTCAGCAGCACAGCTATGATATAATTGAACCCATCAGAGCAACAGTGCCATGTGGTTTTGGATTTGATTATGTAAAGCTATGTTTGTTTGGAAGTAAAAGAAAGAAAGCTAACAAATTGAGGTAATTCATTAAAGCTTTGATCAGTTGTTGGGTTTTCTGTAGCCAGAGATAGTTGATAGAAGATAAGGATTTAAAAATGTATTGCTACAGGCATATAGTTCCTCAGTTTTGGATTTAACTATGAAGTCTGAGAATCCTAAAGAAATTATATGCAGTCCAAGTTTTTAGGCATGTCACTTTCCAGTGGTGTGTTTAGAAAGTGTTTCTTGGCCTCTCGTGTGAAATGAGCAGAAAGAGATTTAGCCCTTTTACATGCATGCCCCTGGCTATGCTTGAACCGTTGACTCAAGTCTCATTTGTTGGGCTCTTAAAACTTGGGCTAGTTAAAATTTGGCCAGGGCAGCTTTCGGGCTGCTCTGTAGCCTGGTGCACTGGAGAGATTAGCCCTAACCAAACCCTTAAACCCATCTGTGTGTGTATATAACAGCAGTGCATTTGACTACCCCGCTGCCAGCATGGTCTGGCCAGCAGCTCTGTCAGCACTGTGTTTCTGCCTCAGCTCACAGGCTAGTTGGGTTGTTCAATCTGTCATCTGGTTACAGCCGGCGGACTTGGCCATAACGCTGCTGACACATGAAGACATGTATTATCACATGAATGGGCTCAAGGCAGAGGTTAAAAAAGAACTCATGCTCACATTCACAAAGACAGCTACAAAGTTGTCACTGACCAACAGACACTCACTGACCAACAGACACACTGACAGATGAGGCGTTAGCTGTTAATTACCTCAAACAAAGATGTTATGTTTTCAACCGTGTCTGTATGGTGGTTTGTTTGGTGGTTTATTTGTTAGCAAGACTATGCAAGAATTACTGAACCAAATGGCACCAAACTTGGTGGAGGGTTGGGGAATGGACCAGAGAAGAGCCCATTAAATTTTGGGGCAGATCTGGATCATTTTCTATGAATTTGAATTTTTTTCTCTGAGGTTTGCTGTATGTTGTTTGATATTCCTTGATGGAGGTCCATCCTTGATGGAGGTCTACGCTGTCTAAGTGCTCTTCTAGTTAATTTGAGTGCTGGAGCAATTAGGTTTACATTTATTTGAAGATCAGTGCTTTGGGAAAAATCTATGATGAGTGTTAAATACTGACTCCAATTTGGGTTGATGAATCAAAACTGATGAAAGACTAATGTGATTAGACACAGAGACTAAGTCTGGCTGGGGAATCAAGAAACCTAACAGGTAACTCTTGTAGAAAAGGGTAAAACTTTTTACCCTTCATTTAATTATATATGCATTTTTGTACTGTTAAATGGCTTGTTGCTGGAGCACCCAATAATGCACATCTTCAGTCACAGGCTGAGGCTTGGACCAGTGACAGAAAGATGGAGGATGAAGGGGAAGATAGGACACAATCATACAGGAGTGCCACAAGCTCAATGGAAAAGGTTTAAAAGCCAAGATGAAACCGACAGCTCAGCTTGATAAACAAACTGCCATACTTCTGTGTTTGCTTGAGAGAGTGCACAGTGTAACATCAGACATTTGTTGGAGACATGTGCAATATGATAGCCCACTGAAGATGAGAGAGAGAAAGAGAGTGAAACCTATATTTTCATCTCAGCAGGGAAGTCTGTGGCTATAAAGTGGGATCCTAAAAGAGATGATCATGTTCTTTTCTAACTGGGACATCAGAGTAGAAAAAAACTTTGTTTATTAGTTGTTTGCCCATGCACACTCTGAGATCTCTTCTTTTATCAGCTGATTGTGCTGTTTGGTTCCACTGTTTGGTTCCACTCTTTGGCCGCTGTATTTGGATTCATTTTCCTTGAATGTCATTTTGGCTGTTCTGCGGGGTGTTTTTGTCCTTGACTCAGGATGCTGAAAAAAAAGTGAGTTATTATGCCCAATGTGCTCTGTGCCTTTGTTCCGATCATTATAATGAGGCCCAGCTTGTTTATGTCTCTTATGTGTGTAGTTTACAGACACAATACACACATAATACACACATGTGCAGTTGTGTGGCTCTTTTCTGCTTTGTTGATTGGCATTAGGACTCTGGCTCACCTCATGCCCAGAGGGCTTTCTCTGTGTGTCATCGTTCCAAACTAGGGAGGCAAATACCAACCTCTTTTATTCCTTCCTTCTCATTTTGCCCTTTCCTCTTGTGTGCATACTGTATCTGTCCATTTCTAGTATTGTGTTGCACTTGTACACATACAAGCACCTGAAAGCCTTCAATTCTTACGGCACCAAGAGTTAAAATTTTGTTTTTTGTTACCTCTCTGTCAGTCTCTTTCTCTCAACCAGTATCACTGCTCCAAAAATAACTTATTTTCTCTCTCACCTCCCGCTCTCTCTCCCACTCCCTTCTCCCGTTACACTGTAAATACTATCAATAATAAATGTGACAGTAGAAACCACAATTTTCTGTACTTGCGTTACTGACAGGTGAGAGTCAAGATAGATATGAATTGGGGATAGTGATACATTTCCTAAGCTTATACCCCTTGTCTTCAGCAGCAATTATATCTGTATCTCATGAGGAGGGAGTCGGTTCATGGGGAAAGAATTTGAAAGAATTTGCTCATGCTACACTATTAAGGGGGATCCCACCACATTTTAGATAGATTCAGATATGTTTTTCCTAATTAACCTATGTCCCCTTATGTCAAGAGAATATGGGACTAGCTTTCATTTGCAGAGTGCACTCAGCAGAAGGTTCCAGTGACAATACTTGGAAAAAGTGATTGGAAAAAGGAACAAACAATGAGTATAAATGACTGTTAAAACAGCCTTGTTAGTGGAGTGGCATCATTTTGTATTTTGGGCAATAACAGTCTTTGCGTGATTCTCTCTAGTTTTGCAGGCATAGTTGTTCATGTGTGCAAATTTTAATTACTGCAGAGACTGCAAAACATAATTGCATTCTTAATTTGAGTGGTATCCCCCATTTATCTTGTTTTGATCAAGATGTTTTCTGTTTGTGTGTGTGCCACAGTATGAATGCACATGTGTGTCTTTGTCGTTCAAGGCCCTGCTAAAGGCAGCAGAGGCCATGCTGTTCTCTAACAGTTTTTCTCCTCCTTTCTCTTCCTCTGAAATGGGACCCTTGCAGACGGAGGTAACTCCACGTGGGCTCAGCTTGGCCCAGCCTCCCCCTCCTTAGGCATGCTCTGTCTGTCTGTCCACTCTGTTTGGTGGAGCGTCCTACTAATGGGACACTGTCTTTCAAGTCTCTATCACTGAGTGTGTAGTGTGCATGTGATTAAGTCACACTTTCATGCAGTGCTATGAATATACACATGCCAACAGGAAAACGCCTGTGCGTTTGTGTGTGTGAAAGAGAGCTAAAGTCCCTTTGTTTTTAACAATTACTAAATTTGGGTTGTGTTACAGACATGGTTAATCAATTGTGTGTGTACACATTCTGCTACAGTCTCTTGTGATGTTTTCTTTCTCTTTGTCAATTTCACACTGAGTACAGCCTCCGTTTAATAATTTGTTTTGTACTTGAACTGACCACAAACTAATTGTTTGTCACTGCCACCCTCACTTGCCTGTATGGCTTCATGTGTATGCAGCACTTGCATGACTGTTAATGTGATAAACTGTCTATACATAGTCATCCTTATACAACAGGGTGTGTGTGTGTGTGTGTGTGTGCGTGTGTAAGTACAGTATGTGTGTATAATTCTGTTTGTTTGGCTCTTATTGAGCTATGCTTTCAGGCACACACACTTGCTTGCACACACACAAAGCCACACCTGGGGCAGCTGTAAAGGCCATAAGGGGTGGGCAGAATCATGTGAAATGTTTTTAATGAAAAACATTTTTTCTTGTCCTGGCCTGGTTGAGCAGAAGATCGCCCAGGAGAGGGAGACGTTTGCAGATAAGGACAGCATATTTTACAAACTAGGAGAATGCGGCCTCATCTCCTTCTCTGACTATATCTTCCTCACCACTGTGCTATCCAGTAAGTACATTGTTGAAGTGCACGGTATTCCCAGAGACTAAATCCCACATCCTTAAAATCTTCCACACAGATCACAA
Organism: Xiphias gladius; assembly: GCF_016859285.1. Taxonomy (NCBI): domain Eukaryota; kingdom Metazoa; phylum Chordata; class Actinopteri; order Istiophoriformes; family Xiphiidae; genus Xiphias; species Xiphias gladius. The sequence continues at coordinate 17,820,185 of NC_053410.1, forward strand.
ATGAAATCCCAAGATGATCTCTTTAGTGTCTTCTTTCTTACTGTATCACTTCAAACAGAGAAATGTTCCAATATGACATTATTAGCTGGGTTACGAAGCCGGATGCCTTTTCAGTGTTATCTCCAGTTCTGTCAAAGTTAATAATGTCAGTCTACCAAGCTAGCTGCCTTTGAGATGTTGTGTTTCATAGAATCAGTTTGTTTAAGCTGGATCTATCACTGGTGGTAGATACATGGAGTCCATTTCACATTAATGCATATTTTCTGAATGTGTCAGAGTTCATGGTAATGAAAATGAAGCCCTGACTCCTTCCCCTCTGATGGCAAGTAAACTCCTCTCCCCCAGTAGCTCGACCATTTATTATAATCCAATCATATGGAGAAAGTCTCCAGGGAAGTTTTCAAGGACAAGTCATTTTTAAGCAGATAGGGCAGGATGCCTTATGGTTGGTTTCAATCCATTTAACACGGCCACAAAAATAGTACAAAGGAGGACATATTTTGCCTCACAGACACATTGGTTTAAGCCCCATAGTGCTACATATTTACTGCTTTCATGCAGTCTGAATCCTTTGTTAGATAAGGGAATATGAATCTTTAATATTTCCCTTAAAGGAGTTGGGTTGTTGAAGCAATACATAGTTATAGAAGTTTACAGCACAGTTATAATTTGCAGAATTGAAAAGAATTTAACAAATAGGTTATACAATGTATGTATGTAAATATTATTGCTTTGGCTCTGTATTTTATTAGAGAAACAGTGTAGGAATTATAGCCTTTGTACACATAGTCCTACAAAACAACAAACAATAGGTCACTGTCCAGAAAATGTCAGCAGTGTGTAGAAAGTGTAGATTTTAGCAGTAATGGGCTAGATAGGTTAAATTAATAAAGCAAAGAGAATGAATACAGAGTATTTATAATGAGAAAAATGTACAAAAACATATTTTTGTTATATAATAATATAAATGGTTGCATGAATTTATAAGTGAATCAGTGAATTTATATTTGAATGTTAATACTATACTTGAGATGTATGTGTAGCAACAAATCTATGGAGTGTTTTATTCAATTTAATATGTAAATTTATAGCTTGTATATCTGATATGCAAAATGTCCATTGCATTCACATAATGAATTCTACTGAGCCATACAACAGCTGAAAGTATACAGATTACAGTATATTGTGAGGAAGAACATGTTAACATGTTCACATTAATTAAAAGAGCTAAAAGATGCTTTATATAAACTATAAACTCTAGATGGAGGTACTGATGACCAACCTTTTTGTTTATCATCAGACTGTGGGTGTTATCATGCTGTACCAAAAACAAATCTCATTGACTCTGGTTGTGTGGTCATTATAGTGAAGTTGGTGTTGTTGCAGTGCGGCAACAAACTCAAATATCACTGATGCAAATTTTAGAACTCCAGTTTAGCTCATATAGGCAGTGCAGGGTATCTTCTAGCAGCTCCCCTGTTGGGTGAGGGCGGGGCCAATTTTGTAGTATTCATTATGCAGCCTGATGGTTCAAAAAAACAGAGCATCTAAAGCGCCCCATGCTGCACCACTGGGGGTGAGATGAAGGCTGAAGATGGCGCACAGTTGAAGTGTAATGACTGAGTCAGTATTGAACTCTAGCTGTTGTCTGGATCGATACGATGTGATGTGTTTTTTTCACATTGTGTTGTACTGATTTGAGAATGTTGCTCTTTGTTTGTGTTTGTGTCGTGTGGTGTCAAGCGCCCCAGAGGAACTTTGAAATTGCTTTCAAGATGTTTGATCTCAATGGTGATGGAGAGGTGGACCTGGAGGAGTTTGAACAGGTTAGCAGCTCTTCTTGCATACAGCTGTCACGCAGAAACATGCACAGAATTCGGCAAGCCCACATCTTTGGACTGTCCTTTAATATCTACAGTAGCTCCTGATTGCATTAAAGTAACCAGTAACACACAATGACAACCAATAAAGGTAGGTCCCTGCATTGATTATATACCCTTGTGACATTGTCTCAGAGGGAAAAGATAATTGTTGCACTGTAGTCTACGATATATTACTAACTCTACTACTGTATCATAAAGGGTTTTTGATATACAGTAGTACATGTACAGTATTATTATGATAGAGGTTTTAAAAGTTACATCTCATTATCTCAGAGAATAAATGGAATTCCTCCTTTTTTAATTTAACTGCTTTGAAATGTGAAGAAACCCAGTAAATTGCTCTGTATTTAAATCAAATTAATCCTACCCAAAACCTCTTCTTATTATGGGCATTTTTCTGATTAAATAATTTTTAGAAAATAAATTCTGTAAGACTCAAAGGTGCTATATGTAACTTTTGACGGCTGAAGTTCTTGGCAAGGGTGCATTATCATCACCACCACCACCCTGTCCCAGCAAGAAGCCACGTTCAAAGAAAACTTACATATAGCACCTTTAATGGGTTGATATACTCCAGAAAGTAAATAGTCACAACTACTTCTAAAACCTAGTGTACGGCCTCATCCTGGTTGACATGGGACCCCTACATCCTTAGGTCCAGAGCATCATTCGTTCCCAGACCAGCATGGGGATGCGACACCGCGACCGGTCGACCACAGGAAACACCCTGAAGACAGGGGGCTGCAGCTCTGCTCTCACCACCTACTTTTTTGGAAAAGACCTGAAGGGAAAACTCACCATTGGCAGTTTCCTGGAGTTTCAGAGGAACCTGCAGCATGATGTGCTCAAACTAGAGGTAACGAAAGAGGAAAGTGAATGACTGGAAAAAGAGAGTATTATACTGAGAATATTCATCTACTGGTTTACTGTGATTGTGTACATTATTGCGCTTTCTTCACTTGTTTCAGGGAGTACACATGACAGCTTTCTCACTCAAACGAAGTAAATCTTACTGTCTTACTCAGAGTAAACAAAACAAGTAAACCAGAAAATGTTTGAAGCCCAGGGGAGGAGCGAGGAGGGAGTGACAGTTGAGTGTATATACTATACAAAGGAAAACAAGGATTGAGGATGACAAATATGCCATGTGGATTGTCTGTCAGCGCTGGTCAGTGTAACTCTCTCAAAGCTGTGACAGTGAAGTATAAAAACCATCTTCTGCTTTCTCAGGGTGACAACAGACCATCTCCCCTGTCTCTGCAGTAACAGCAACTGATCAGTGTTGTTGAGCATGTGGTTATTCTTTCAATTAGTGTAGATGCCCAACTGATACACTGAACTGTAATGGGCGCCGTCATCTGAAGCTCCAAGAATAGGACTCGAGTCGAAGATTCTGTCAGAAAGTGCTACCTGTCAGCTCTTGATACCACAATGTTCAGAGAGAGAAGCCTCTCTTGCTTATTTTCTCTTTTTCTCTCACTCTTTTTTTTAACTCTTATAATATCTCTAGTTGGTGAATTCCCTAGTAGAGCTGAAATTGCAGAGATTATCTTTCCCAAAGCTATATATCATGCATAACAACGGAAAGGTCATAATAACCAGGAACTTCAACTCACCAAAGGTAGATCCTCCGGGGGTGCATGAATAGTTAGGTCACCCCTGAAATCTTCACTCCAGGCTTTATCTGGCTTAGTAATTAGCTGTGTCTCACATGTGAAGCAAATTAACATTTTGAGAGGTGGGCCGTTCAGAGATAAAGGAGGGAGGGAGCCTCAGTTGTAAATCTACTGGACTCGACATAGCCAAGGCCTACTGCTGTTAAGCCGTACTCCAGTAGAACATTGAAAAAAAAAAAAATAATAAAAATGCACATATAGATTTAATGTCACCCCTTTCAGCTCCACACATGATTCAACTTTAAGCCTGACACCAGAATTTACTGTTTCCCATCTCACCATGCCCTCCCCCTCCTATTAATTTTTTTGTCCCTCTGCATAGCACTCAATCTTCATCTGTCTCTCTCTTCCCCCTCCTCCAGTTTGAGAGGAACAATCCTGTGGACGGCAGAATCACTGAGAGACAGTTTGGAGGTATGTTGCTGGCCTATAGTGGCGTCCAGTCTCGTAAACTCAAGCAAATGCAGAAGGGCTTGAAGAAGATGTTTAAGGATGCACAGGTAGATAAATCTCATGCTTACACAGAACTCTGATATAAGTGATTGGTACTCTGTGGTTATATATGGTGGTGTGAGTGTTTTAACTATTTGGCCTACATGCGAGGATGTGTGACAGACGGTGTGTGCCTAAGGGAAAAGGCGGTTTCGCTGGGACATTGTGAGTGTGTGAGAGAGACAGTATGAGTGGTAATACACCACTGGGAGAGGACACCACATTCAGAGCCTGACGTTATCCACCTTGCAATCACTCTCTGCATCCCCTTTACCTTCCACTGTGTCTGTTTGTGGTGACCAAATAAAGGACAGCCAGTGCTCAGCAGAAGGGCATAAGTTAGTCCTCCATCTCTCTCTGAGCGTCTCCATAAGCTCTTTCTCTGTCAGTGTCTTCTCTGCCACGAACTCTGTTTGTTTCAGGCTTTGTCCTCCTCCTCGTTTTCTCTTCTATCAAATAACTACTCCCTATTCAGCTTAGTTTACTTAAAGTAATGTGGCTGTATTGCCATACAGCCACATTACTTAAAGCAGTAAATGGCTCCATTGGGGAAGACCATAAAGGGTAAAAATGTAAAAATATTCAAGATGCAGAGGGCTTGAAGCCAACTTTATTATATACCTATCCCTTGTGCCTAGTGCTTAGGTTTAACTTTGGTTTCATGCTAGTTCTGCTTCACTGTAATGAGCCTCATCAGTCAACTAACTGAAGTTATGCCCGTGCACATCGTATCCCTGGAGGTGCTGCAGCAAAAAACGTCCAGTTTGTGTTTTGTTTTTTTTCTTTCGTCTTTTTTTTCTTTTTCTTTTAAAGTTAACAAGCATCACATAGTATCTTGTTGGTATACGTTAAATCAGACAGATCTGACAGATGTCAGACTGAGCTATGATAAGGCAAGTCTCATTGTTAAATGCAGTGATGAGGAGAGAAAAGAAAACAGAAAGCAGGGACACTCTAGTTCTTCGCAGGCATGAGGCGAAAAATGAGGCTGAGTGCTGCCAGAGTTGTGTTTCTCTAAGGAATTAAACTGCAGTAAGCATCTCTCTTTCTCTTTCCCTCTTTCTCTGTTTAACCTCTTTATCCATCCCGCTGTCTGTTTCTCATCGTTGGCATAACCCGTAATGTAAATGAGTAAAGTTTTATTTACTACCTAAGACCAGCTGCTCACTTTTCTTTGCAAATGAGCTCATCAGCGGTTTGGCAGCTGTGAGACTGTGTATATATGTGTATATGTGCATGTGTGTCTGAGACCGTCTGTTCCCCTGTTCTTCCATGGCCCACTGTTCATCCACGTGTGTTGACTGCTTCTGCCCACTTCCTCTTGTCCTTTGTAACACACTGCTGAACTGCTCCAAAAATGGCATTGTGCAGTCGCAGCCCTTTCCATAATATTTGACAGATTTTTCGCAGGACTGCCATTCTCTGATGGCTCAAGTAAAACTGCAGGAATGATTTGTTCCTGGTTTTGTCGCAGGGTTTCCTACCCAGACTTTATTTTTTAATATTTTCCGCTGTTGTGCAGGGCATCACATTTGAGGAGGTGGAGAATTTCTTCACTTTCCTAAAGAACGTGAATGACGTGGACACAGCCTTGAGTTTCTACCACATGGCCGGAGCCTCCATAGATAAAGGTACACCCACATTTGCACTTTTCCACTGACATTCTCTCTCTCCTCCTAATTAGTCCCCTTAAGACTTAACTGTGGTCACTTTCATCCACTGTCTCTCAGAGCTGTTAACAGCCCCGCCAGCCAGATCTCCCTCCCCTATCTCACTTTTCCTGGCTTTGCTCCCAATTGTAGCTCAACCATTTGTCATCAGTTTCTCCAGCCATCCATTTGTCTACCGCCTCTTCCTCCAGACCCACAGGACAGCCCATGCTTAAATCCAAGGAACACAAACGTGTACACATGACAGATCACTTGTTACCTGACAGTGCAGGCTACTGATGCTCACTTACACATGCCATCATCATCATCACTGGAGGAGGGAGCGGAGGGTTTGCACTGGGATGGCACGTCATTGCATGGTTACTCTTTCTCTCCTGAGCACCAGAAGGATGTATATCAGCTGTGAGCTGGTGACTGGACGGTGGTGGATAACAACAGTTTAACTAACACATCCAATGGAAAGCAAGATGTTAAAATTGTGATTTTAATAAAGATTTCAGTCCTGGTTGATTGGCAACAGCTCTGGTTACCATGGCAACAGTAAGTGCAGTATAGTATTACAGCAAACACTCAGCTACTTTGTCAGAAATACAACAGAGGAGCAACTGTTGAATCTGTTTACAGTGCAGCCAAACTCACATTTTTAAGTCAGTCAGTAATTCGCCTTTTTCCTTCATGCCATGAGCAACTGTGATCGGACATTATGGGCACAAAAGCAAGACACTGTAAAAAGTTTGGCTAGCTTGCTGAGGAGTTAGAGGTGTGCAGCCTGTGTCCCGCAGCTGTTCATCTAACGGCTTACTGTGGCGGCTCCCTCTTGTTCCATCACTCCTTTGCAAAAAATAAAAACTGATCCACGGTCAAAAAATGCAGAAAGTGATGTCCGTCTTGGTTTGTAGATGTATTTTTGAAGAACGATCACTATCAGCACTGACGGTGTGACAAATAAATTGCATTCCTTGGCTTTTTTACAATAAAAGTTACCCCTTGTTTTGCCCTATTTTGCCAGTCACACTGCAGCTGCAGTTGAATATTCTGTTTGTGTTCTCTGCCGCTAACGATGAATACTGTCTGTATAGAGATAATTACTGAATGTAAATACATTGTATGGCTATTGTAGAATAAATGCTAAACATAAATAGCATCATAAGCGGAATTTAAGTTCATGAATATCTTAGGGATTATTACTTTAAATATCAGACAGAGAGTTGACTGTGGGTCAAAGTCTGTATTCTCTCTCCTGAAGAACGCATCTATAACGATTATTCAAGAAAACTAATTACGAACAGAGTGTCAAGTCATCATCAGTCATTAAATTAGTCTTATTTCCTGTATCTTCCTCGACACATTCATTGTTACTGAATTAATTTATCTTCCAGATCCTAACAATGAAAGTCAATTAAATGCGAGAGCAGCACAGAGAGCGACGATTTGTAGCTTTTATAACATGGCAATTGTTTGATGAGTCAATGTTTCCTTCATTTATTGCAGTGATTCAACATTCAATATGTCTCCATATGTTTTCTGTCAGCACATCCATTAGTTCTGATTCAATGATGAAACAGCATCTGCTTTAGGGGCATACAGGATCTAGTGGAGGAGCTTGATTCCAGTGTATGGTTTCGGCTGCATGTGTACAAAGTAGCAAACTTAGTGTTAGTCAGGCTGCTTTGGGTTCGTGAAGAGCTTCCAGGAATGCATCTATAAATGATCTCCATCCTCCTGTTGTCCGTGCTCTGAAAACTTCATCCTGCTCTTATTGACTAAAGGAGCTTTTTTATTTCTCTCTTCTCTTTTGCATCTTTGTTTCCCTTTTTCCTTTCTGTCACCTCTGTCGTCTCCCTCCTCTCACGCTCATATCCAGTGATTCCCCAACATTTTAGGACATTTTAGTAGTTTCTCATTTGTGGGTGTGTTATCAGGAACAGCATGTCTTAAAGGTAGAAAAGAACCCCACGAATAAGATTCCTGCTGGAGTGATTCAGCTCTTTAGATTTTTTTATTTTGTCTCACCATTTGCAGGAAGGTTCTGTCGGACATTATTCTTTTCATCCTAACCCTCTCCTGTTTCTCTTTGCCTTCCCTCCTCCACTTGTGTGCCTTTAAAGCCAGATAATCAATAATTCTGGTTTAGATACGGAGTTTTCCATCTTTCTATCATATATTTGTTTTTCTAAAATGGCCCTGAGGCTCTTTTTCTCCCCAGTCCATGTCTTCATTTCCCTTTCTTATTCTGTACTCCTCCATCCCCTACCACCCTCCGTCTTTTTTTCATTCCTTTCAGTCAGTGTCACTCTCTGTTGGATTTCCTGATGCTGCCTACTCCTCCTCTAAGCCCCTTCATTCTCTTTCTTGTGTCTATCAGACTGTTGCCCCAGCGAATGGGAGCCCTGCCTGCTATTGATCCAAAGCAGTTTGCACTCGCACACAGTATCCTCCACATGGGCCATTTTAGGTCTGGCTCGTACGAGTCTTTTCAACTCATGCCAATATTACTCCCTTTCACAAATGGTGAATCTCTCTATCTGTGGTTCCCCCCCTTCTCTGTCTCCTAGTTACCATGAAGCAGGTGGCCCGCACCGTGGCCAAGGTGGAGCTGTCGGATCATGTGTGCGATGTGGTGTTCACTCTGTTCGACTGTGATGGTAAGTAACTGACAGTTTCATCACATCTCTCTCACTCCAAATATTATGGAGAGCAAATAATGCCTCCGCTGACAGATGGAAATCATCAATAAATGGAAGTCATCTCTTCATCTTACGCACTCTTCCTCTATTTCTTTCTTCTCCCTCCCCTTGTCCATCACCCCTCTCCCCTTCTCCCCCATCTGTCTTCCTCAGGGAATGGAGAGCTTAGTAATAAGGAGTTCATAGCCATTATGAAGCAGCGGCTGATGCGTGGGTTGGAGAAACCCAAGGACATGGGCTTCACTCGGCTGGTGCGTGCCATGTGGAAGTGTGCCCAGGATACCGCCTGGGACTTCGCCACACCAAAGACATAATAGACACACGAGGCAACGTGCGAGCAAGAGAGAAAGACAGCGCTCAACGCTTTAAATAGACGATTAATGCAAGGAACTGATTAGGACTGCAGCTCTGAGGGGCATCATCAATCATTAACACGTCGCTGTAGATCGAGTTATCAATACAGTGACTAAAGCATGCTGACACAGCGCAGCGTGTCCTGAGGCTTCTCTAGTGTACCTGTCTTAAGGCATTGTGGGTATTTGTATATTTTAAAATATAACGTCAAACTTTGTATGTGTATTTTTGCCAGATTCTGTAGAGGAATGCTGTGTCAGTGGGTAACTGTGTGATGCATGTATTTAGCATGTTTTACTGCAAAAGGCAAGACAAAAAGTGGAATTAATCTTATTTGACCTTCAACTGTATAAATGCCACAGTAGGTCTGTTTCATACTTACAACAGACCCTTTGTTTGTTCTTTGGTGGGACAGAGAGCAGAAGTCTGTTATCATGTTAACACCTCTTCATTCAGTCTGCTAGCTCCACCTGCATTTTTACTCTTGCAATTTTTTCCCATAAAAGACAATGATGCTTGTCTCTCTCTACAATGTACTGTTCAAAGTGTGTATTCTTCTAATTACTGTTGCTCACTACAACACTTTATATAAGATGGATGATAAAAGAAATGCTCTATTAAAGATGTTTTAATAATGTAACACTGATTAACCTTTATTTCTAAACCACAGTTCTGCTTGACTTGTAAATTGGATTGTTGTCCTGCCATGTTCTCGTTTTCATTCTGACTGTGAGAAAAACACAGTGGAGGATTAGCAAGACAGATCAATTGGGCACCAAGGAAGTCATTTGTCATGTGTAATGAAATGGGGTGTAACATTTTTAGGGTAAAAATGCTTGGCTGATTGTATGCATTGGCTTTGAGTGCATGCCAGAAGAGGAAAATGCAGTAATGTTTGTTTGGGTGTGTGTGTGTGTGTGTGTGTGTGTGTGTTTGTGCAAGAGAAGTCAGCGGTTTTGTCTAATTGAAGTGGACAAGATGGGGGCAGTCCTCGGCCTCCGCTGCCCATTAAGAGATTGTCCCACAGCCCCTTCGCACAAACACTGTGCTGGACTGGCCTGAAACGAGCTGGCTTGCTCTCTTGCTTTCATTGCATCTGACAGATGGAAGTGGTACTCAGGTGCGATTGCTAGGCAGGAGATTAGGTTGAAGGGCCTCTCATCAGTATTCCTCACTCATGTTCTTTTTAGACCTTAAGGCTGGTATTACAATCACATGGAACGTAAAATGATTTTTAGCAGAACATCTTTTATCCTCACATTTTTATCAACTTTACAACACTCCCCTTTAAACATTAACTTGTTCAGATCAAAAATGGCAGCTTTTCATGAGCTAGGAAAAACTGCTTGTTTTTCGAAATGCATTTAAATGTTTTTATGTTTTTTTTATCCCTGCCCAACAGTTCCTTCGCCATAACCACGGCTGCAAGTTATTTTCATGGACCGATTAATCTGTTGATTATTAATCAACTGATAGATTATCGAATCAGTGCAATGTCAAAAACTTTTGAAAAATGCCCATTAAAATGTCCCACAGCTGAAGGTCAGTCCAACACCCAAAGAGATTTATTATTATTAAATTTGAATAATACTATAAAACAGAAAAGCAGCCAGTGTGGACACTTGAGAATATGAAGCCAGTGTGGAATTTTTGCCTGATAACTGAAAGGTTATAACAGTCATTTATCAAAAATGAAATGATTACCTAAAAATGTCATTATATTAAATGTATATTATAAAATAAATTCATTTTCTTTCAATCAGTTGTTGAAGTAGCCCTTTTCAGCCCTAATAACAAAGCACAACACTTCTCTGCTCTGACATGTTGGATGAAGGCTCCTGTGGACCGTGGCGAGCATGCAGCCTAGCGGCACGGCCTCCAGACGTCCAAGTCTCCGCGCGGAAAGATTGCCCAGTAACAGCTCTACAGGGGCAGCCCAGCACACCCTCCTTCCCACCAGCTCAGCCGTGTGAACCCAAAGCAAGCGTGCGCCGTCAGCTACGCTCGGTGGTTTAACTGTTGTCGGCACAGGAAAGTACACACTTCCTCGGCGCGTACACACGTGAACGGAAGGGACAGTGCGCGTGCTGTTCTTCAGGTGCGCGTAGGAATGGAGCGAGTGTATGCTTCGTTAAGCCATGGGCTATGTGCCTTCTGCCGTGTATTGCAAGATAATGCAAAAATAATAAACTGTTTTTACATACATGTGTGCAATAATAATAATATTAATAATAAAGTCCGCCTGGGCCTGTTTAAAGGGACTTTCAGGAGTCTGAGAAAAAGGTCATCAATTTTTTTATACAATCCACTAACTTCGCGCTACTCTGGGGAGTGTAGGGTCCAGCCTTTATCAGGGTATCTTGACATTTCTACTTTTAATCTCTCTCTCTGTTCTTTTCCCAATTTTAAGGAAGTACAATTCTAAATTGGTGAACTATCCCTTTAAAAAGAGCAGCCTTCTGCAGTTACCAACTCTCAACTGCAATTCCTGACAAGCCTCGCTTCTTCTTCTTCGTCTACAGTGAAACAGAACATCTTTCGCGTGTACCGTGCTCAGTGCAGGAAACAAAGAACAGGGATGGGCAGACCGTGAGGCCTGGACACAGCAGCCACACTTGAAACTGTCCCCTGGCATCAAGTAAAGAGGTGACAGTTCACGGCACTGTACCGCTTCACATATACAACTGAAGGTCACTACTGGAGCACACAGATACCTGACTGCCATCTAGTGGCTTTGGTGAGCCATACAAGTTAACTTGACAGAGTGCTTGATCCTTTTCCCGAGGTTTTTCCAGGCCTGGAAAGAAATCGAGTGTCAGTGTCAATTTGAAGGAAGGAAAAGAATAGAAAAGATCAAATAAAATCATGATTCCAATCACACCGACATGTAATTCGTTAGGTCTTTAATTACAGCTACAAGAACTGGCAATAAAAAAAATCACAAGTTCATACAGTAAACTCAAATAATTGAAACAACCATGGCTCTCCGTTACGTTTGAGAATAATTAATCCAATACCACTGATGAACAGAATAGGTAGGGGTTGAGGGGGGCATCCCAACATCAGAAGAAACAATAGTTTCCAAGCAAAATGGCTTGAGAATAGCAGGGGAAACATCTACGGTCCTAAAGGTTGAAATGGAATAAAACTTAATAAATACATTGAATAAAACTCAGTTCTACTCGATAAATGTTGTTATCTGATGTTAAGAGAAAAAGCCCGAGCACAAACCCTCTCCATGTTTAAACGTGGTCACATAAAAATGAGCAGACCAAACAAACTTCAAGGTATCCATGTGATCCATTGAAAAAAAATTAATGCCAGCCTTTTTTAAAAACACATAATCCAGAATCTGATGGGATGGCTGGCTGTCATTCATACATAGATAAATGAAAAAAATTAATGTTACCGAAAAAATGACAGGAGATTTCTCATTTGAGAATCAAGTACAGGTTAACAAAGTCAAAAACAAGGAAAGAAAGAGAAAACAGGGGCCCGACACACACCATTGCTTTTTACCATTAACAGGTGGACTGCAGCCACCTAGTGGCTATAAGTGAAATAATGTCACATGTAAGTCAACCAGTACAGACTGAAGTCACAGCTGGGTACATCTCTCTCCTGCTTCCGCAGATCAAACGAACGGTCTCCATTACGAACTAAGGGCAGCTAACTAATCGGAAGCGCCAACCTAGCTCTACGGGTCACATTCTTCTGACAGTGTGCTGCTGCTGCTGGGTGGTGATGACAGAGGGACTAGATACAGGGGGAGGAAGCAGACAACTGATAGTCCTGACCACACAGGTACAGTACAGTTCAGGTGGGAGGGACCATGGAAAGAAGGTGCTCAGTCACTGTCAAACTTAATGGAGTTGACTGTGGTGGAGATGGCTCCGCCGCGGTAGCTCCCCCTCTTCTTCTTCGTCTTTTCGTGGCGGAATGACTTGCCTTTTGTGAACCTGAGCACATCGTTCGCTTTCTCGCCCCAGTCCCCTTTGGCGCCGGACTGGAATCGCAAAGACAATGGAGCGTGATGGTAAATTATTCGGTCATCTCAGCAATCTTAAAATGCAATGCTGCTGTGAGGATGCTTACTGAACTCACCTTTGCATCGAAAGAGTTGTCCGCAAGACGCGGATCTACAGCTACTTCTTCCTCCCTTATTCTACGGAAAGGTATGTTGGAAGACTGAAAGACAAGTTATTTCCATCAAATTTTGGCTCTTTTCCCATCGAGAAAACAATCACTTTTATCCAGCTGCCATCAGCTGTATGCGTTTAGACTCAAGATGCTTTAAAAAAAACCCAACATTCGCTGGCAACTCAGTCTCCAGCAGGTCTTACCTTCTTATTGGCTTTAGGGAAAGTCTGGGGTGTGGTTGTTGCTTTCTTGTTTTTTGGTGTCGTGACCTCTGTCTTTTCCTCTTCACTTTCTGATGATTCTTCATCTCTTTTTCTCTTTCCACTGGTGCCTAAATGAATCAGAGGAAATTAGAGGAGAACAATTTTGCACCAGTAGGCACTAAACGTGTTCCATAGACCTAAGATGCATGAAATTATACAACAGTTAAAAGGCTACGTAAGCTGGGGTAAAAAGCGATGAGTGACCGTTTTTCCCCAATGGCTATCTGAGTGTGCCATCCATCCATAAATACACTGAAGTTCCCTTTATAATGGCCACGTCATGTTCAGTATTTGCCTCCGACGTACCATTTGTTGCAGGGGTGTTGGGTGCAGTGGCCGCTTTGCGCGGTGCTTCCTCCTCATCTGATGAACTGTCTGAGGAGCTACTACTGCTCTCCTTAGGTTTAGCTGTAGGAGTTGTCTTTGCTGCTGCAGCAGGTGTAGCAGGTTTTTGTACTTTCACTTTTGTACTTTTACTGGCCTCTTCCTCCTCCTCAGAGCTGCTGTCACTGGATGAAGACTCCTTTGGCTTTGCTGGGGCCTTACCTGCTGCACTGGCTCTCTTGGGTGTTGCTGCCTTGCCGTTGGTGACCGCAGGCTTAGCAGGGGTGGACTTGGTCTCTGTCTCGGAATCAGAGCTATCTGAGGAGTCAGAGCTGCTCTCCTCAGCTTTCTTTGTTGGAGCAGCAGCTGGCTTTGTGGCTGCAGGCTTGGGTGCTGGCGCTGCCTTCTTGGGTTCCTCCTCATCACTGGAGCTGTCATCAGTGGAGTCTGCAGGAGCCTTAGCAGCAGCAGCAGCAGCAGCAGGTTTCTTGGCCACTGCTTTCACTGGAACTTGTTTCTTGACTGCAGGTTTGGTGGCCTCTTTCTCAGAGTCTGAGCTGTCACTGTCAGAGTCGGAGCTGCTCTCTGCTGCTGCTGCAGGCTTTGCTGCTGGAGTAGTAGGCTTTGAGGCCGGGGTAGCTGCTTTAGTTGCTGCTGCTGGCTTAGATTTCACTGGTTCGTCCTCATCCTCAGAGGATGAGTCAGAGTCAGAACTGCTCTCTGCTGCAGCAGGCTTTACTGCAGGAGTAGCAGGCTTTGAGGCCGGGGTAGCTGGTTTAGCTGCTGCAGGTTTACCCTTGACTGGTTTTTCATCTTCAGAGGAGGAGTCAGAGTCTGAGCTGCTCTCTGCTGCAGCAGCAGGCTTAGCTGCAGGAGTAGTTTGCTTTGAAGCCGGGGTGGCAGGTTTAGTTCCTGCAGGCTTAGGCTTGGCTGGTTCCTCCTCATCTTCAGAGGAGTCAGAGTCTGAGCTGCTCTCTGCTGCTGCAGGAGGCTTTGCAACAGGGGTTGGAGGCTTTGAGGCCAGGGTGGCTGGTTTGGCTGCTGGCTTGTCTTTCACTGGCTCTTCCTCATCCTCAGAGGAGTCCTCTGAATCAGAGCTGCTCTCAGCTTTCTTGGCTGGGCGCTTGGTAGCAGCGGCAGGTGTCGCTGGGGCCGCAGTTTTAGTGGCAGGTTTTGCTGGAGCCTCATCTTCAGAGCTGCTATCTGAATCTGAGATGAAAGATATACAATGTTTGAACATTTTGCAGATAAAAATTAATGTATGTAGCAAAGCAGGGTCGGAAATACATCGAAACATTTTACTCCCAACTGACAGTTCTCAGGATGCATTGTAAATGATGAATTCTAGCCTTGATATAGCAAAACAGGCAAAGAAATTTACAAAATGAAAGCAAACGCAAGGCATTACAAGAAATGTATCATTCTTAAAGGAATGCAGAGCTCACATGCTTTTTCTGGCATCTCTTACCTGAGCTTGAGGACTCATCTTTTTTAGCTGGGGTAGTCTTGGCAGGTGCAGGTTTAGCTGTGGGCTTCTTTGCCACCGTCTCCTCCTCTGAACTGGAATCTTCCTCTGAGGAGTCCTCTTTAGCAGGTGTGGCTTTAGCTGCAATAGGTTTAGCTGGGGCAGCCTTAGCGGGGGTCGCCTTCGCCGCAGGTTTCTTCACCTCTGCCTCTTCCTCTGAACTTGATGAGTCTTCATCTGAGTCTTCCTTTTTAGCAGGTGCAGCCTTGGCTGCGGCAGGTTTGACTGGGGCTGCTTTAGCTGGGGTGACTTTGGCTGCAGGCTTCTTTGCCTCCTCTTCATCTGAGCTTGAATCTGGAAAGATCGTGGGCATGAAGAAAAGTGTTTTTCAAATGTTCAGCATCGGGTCACGTTGAGTAAAACATGACTCACTCGAATCCCTATCGTTACCTGAGCTCTCAGAGCTGGACTCCTGCTTCTTTGCAGCGGGTTTGGACACGCCAGGTTTGGCAGCAGCAGCAGGTTTCTTGGCCACTGCTTTCACTGGAACTTGTTTCTTGACTGCAGGTTTGGTGGCCTCTTTCTCAGAGTCTGAGCTGTCACTGTCAGAGTCGGAGCTGCTCTCTGCTGCTGCTGCAGGCTTTGCTGCTGGAGTAGTAGGCTTTGAGGCCGGGGTAGCTGCTTTAGTTGCTGCTGCTGGCTTAGATTTCACTGGTTCGTCCTCATCCTCAGAGGATGAGTCAGAGTCAGAACTGCTCTCTGCTGCAGCAGGCTTTACTGCAGGAGTAGCAGGCTTTGAGGCCGGGTAGCTGGTTTAGCTGCTGCAGGTTTACCCTTGACTGGTTTTTTCATCTTCAGAGGAGGAGTCAGAGTCTGAGCTGCTCTCTGCTGCAGCAGCAGGCTTAGCTGCAGGAGTAGTTTGCTTTGAAGCCGGGGTGGCAGGTTTAGTTCCTGCAGGCTTAGGCTTGGCTGGTTCCTCCTCATCTTCAGAGGAGTCAGAGTCTGAGCTGCTCTCTGCTGCTGCAGGAGGCTTTGCAACAGGGGTTGGAGGCTTTGAGGCCAGGGTGGCTGGTTTGGCTGCTGGCTTGTCTTTCACTGGCTCTTCCTCATCCTCAGAGGAGTCCTCTGAATCAGAGCTGCTCTCAGCTTTCTTGGCTGGGCGCTTGGTAGCAGCGGCAGGTGTCGCTGGGGCCGCAGTTTTAGTGGCAGGTTTTGCTGGAGCCTCATCTTCAGAGCTGCTATCTGAATCTGAGATGAAAGATATACAATGTTTGAACATTTTGCAGATAAAAATTAATGTATGTAGCAAAGCAGGGTCGGAAATACATCGAAACATTTTACTCCCAACTGACAGTTCTCAGGATGCATTGTAAATGATGAATTCTAGCCTTGATATAGCAAAACAGGCAAAGAAATTTACAAAATGAAAGCAAACGCAAGGCATTACAAGAAATGTATCATTCTTAAAGGAATGCAGAGCTCACATGCTTTTTCTGGCATGTCTTACCTGAGCTTGAGGACTCATCTTTTTTAGCTGGGGTAGGCTTGGCAGGTGCAGGTTTAGCTGTGGGCTTCTTTGCCACCGTCTCCTCCTCTGAACTGGAATCTTCCTCTGAGGAGTCTTCTTTAGCAGGTGTGGCTTTAGCTGCAACAGGTTTAGCTGGGGCAGCCTTAGCGGGGGTCGCCTTCGCCGCAGGTTTCTTCACCTCTGCCTCTTCCTCTGAACTTGATGAGTCTTCATCTGAGTCTTCCTTTTTAGCAGGTGCAGCCTTGGCTGCGGCAGGTTTGACTGGGGCTGCTTTAGCTGGGGTGACTTTGGCTGCAGGCTTCTTTGCCTCCTCTTCATCTGAGCTTGAATCTGGAAAGATCGTGGGCATGAAGAAAAGTGTTTTTCAAATGTTCAGCATCGGGTCACGTTGAGTAAAACATGACTCACTCGAATCCCTATCGTTACCTGAGCTCTCAGAGCTGGACTCCTGCTTCTTTGCAGCGGGTTTGGACACGCCAGGTTTGGCAGCAGCAGTCTTTTTCGGTGCAGGTTTCGCTATAAGGATTACAGTGCTGTTAGACACGGCATTCAAAAACACCGACAGTTCAAGATGAGAAATGTGGGCGCCGCCTACCAGCTACTTTCTTCTGTTCTTCCTCGTCACTGCTGTCATCACTGCTGTCGGAAGAGTCGCTGTCCTTGGCCTTGCTGGCTGCCGGTGCAGCTGGCGCTTTCTGGATCGAAGCAGGAGGTGGGACTGCACTGTATGCTCCTAGCAAGACAGAGGAAGCGGATCAGCATTATCATATATAACGCCTTGTTGCAATGGTAAAATATTTTATCGCTTCATAATCCCGGCCTCCAAGAGAGTGGGACAGCACAGCAAAGCAGACAAACAAAAAGAAAAAAAAAAAAAAAGGGAAGAAGGAAGCCTGAACCAGATGGGGAAAAAGATGACAAAAGAGAGTCTCCTCTATTTAAAAAAAAGGTCTCCTGATGTTCACTGATGTTCCCAGTGTCACACATCCTAAGTGGCAAGGCACTGTCAGATTGTTATTGTTAAATGTATCTAAGCCACTGAATATATCATAGTAAATAGGTAAAAAAAGAAACACACCGGCTTTGGGTTTTTTGCTGGGAGGAGCCTCATCTTCAGATGAAGAGTCTTCGCTGCTTGATTCAGCTGCAGCTGCAGCAGCCTTTACTGGGGTGGGTTTGACTGGAGCCTACCAGGACATGTGAAGTGAGAAGTCAAAGTCTGCTGTATACATTTACACACAAAAATCAGTATTTGATTGAGTTTGGGCGACATTATTCATTATTCTAGAATAAAGACAATAAAAACCATGTAATAGTATAAGATGAGATATGGCCAGCTTCTTTAGCATACCTTAGCTGGCTCTTCATCTTCAGAATCTGAGGAACTATCTTCAGTACTGCTGCTCTCCTGCTTTTTCTGACCTACACCTTTGACAGGAACAGCTGCTTTGGTTGTGGCAGCACCTGCCTTGGGTTCTGGTATTCAGAGTTACATTAGGTAAATTACATAAACACCTATTTTCATCATCAGCCTGATTCTAGTGCACAATTAAAGACAGTTGCATTGCACAGTATTCATGTCGTCTAGCAACAAACTCACTTGGTGCAGGGGCTTTAGCAGGCTGTTCATCCTCAGAGTCAGATTCTTCACTGCTAGAGCTGCTGTCTTTCTTCCTTGTGCTGCCTGCAGCAGGAGCAGCGGCAACTGGCTTCACAGGAGGCTACCAGCAGAAACAACATTTAAATATTAGCATATACCGCTCAATGGCTTTAACCTTGCAGCAATGGCTAGGTATGGGATGCATCTTTAATTTGGATGTTTCTTCCTAACCTTTGTAGGAGCCTTTTCCTCCTCCTCAGAGTCACTGGAGTCTTCACTGCTGCTGGATGCAGCTTTAGTAGCTGCTGCTGCTGCTTTAGCAGGCACCAACTTGGCTGCTTAAACAAAAACACAGAAATGTAATCTGATAATGTTGTAAAATGTTCCTGAATAGCACGCTCCCGACAGAATTCAACCATCCTTATCAATTCTCTGTGACAGATACATTTCTATTACCTGCTGGGGCCACCTTAGTTGGTTTTGCGCCAGCTTCTTCATCTTCACTGCTCGACTCTTCGCTGCTGGAGCTCTCTTTGCAGGTTTTTGCTTTCTTGGCCGATGGACCGTTGGTACCTCCAGCCTTATTAGGAGGTGCTTTTCGTTTCTTGGCCTCAGGAGACCTAGGAAGACCCATAGTGATATTAAAGCGAGAATTCCCCCTAAAAAACAACTCATGTGTCATCTATAAAAAACAACTAACAGCTTATATTTTAGTTTTAAATATGAGCAGTCCTCTCCTCAAGCTAAACAGAAGACAGAGTGTACTGAAGCAGGCTAGAGACAAATCAAATACGCCCTGGGATACTGGGACAGCAGCCTCAGCGATTGTATACATTCATGTTTTTACAGGGAATATGTACATTGATCAGTGTCACCATAAATGTGTTTATGTCAGCTGAATGTCTAGTTTTAAACTATCGTCCATAGGCCAAATGTTAAATTAGCTACTGAAGTACATTTTAATCGGATATGGGGACATTTTCCGTTTCACAAATGTACACCTGATAAGCCCAGAGAGTCAATCGCGAATTCGAGCGTTTGTGGACAAAGTAAGTGTCCCCTGATTATGTCCCCAGCTCAAGCACTGCTTGCGGTAGATCTTTGACTCGAGGCGTTTGGACCGATTAGACATCGTATCTAAATGTTAGCAGTGAGAGCATTTGATAGGAAAAAGAAATGACCCACAACGCTGGCTTGGCCAGGTTTTCCAGGTTTATCGATATTAGTATGAACTAAACAAACTTTAGCATTGAAAGAGTAGCGAAAAAGACAATAAAAAAACTCACTTGACCCAGAAGTTGTAGATGTTGACGAGATTTTCTTCATTTTCATCTTGTGGAGTCTGTAGAGAAAACACATGAAGCACCAACTTAGCCAGTCACCTCCAGTTTGCAAAAGTTAGTACAGCGTAACTCTCAGTTTCCATTCCCTACAAAGCAGTGCATGATTCCCCATCACGACCTGTGAGATGAAAACGCTTAGTAGCTCGGGATGAACGGTTGGCAGCTGATACAGAGCTTGCGCGCGAGCCCCTACACGTGCTACCTTCTCCGGCCGCACGGTCTCTGTACGTAGCTGCATCGGTTCACTCCTCGTGCTTTCTGTCTGGACAAGTTCACCTCGAAGCACCTGGAGACAAGACAGCGCGTTCCGACCGGCTGTCAACGGAAGAACAAGAGCCACTTACCACTTTCGTCTGTTTCAGAAACTGCTGCGCCGCCTTGGTGAATTTGTTATCGATCAGAAATGAATAAACGCATTTGTATAGATCACTCGGCACCGACTTCTGCGCCGCCATCTTCACCACGCTCCTTCTAGAAGGGAAGGAAGTGCCGGAAAACCCCGCGCATAATGACGACGTCAACACACTCTTCGGGACACTGGATAGTTAACTCCATTGGAAAATATCGGACCCACTTTTTGAACAAAATTCATAGGTTAATTTCACCCGCAGTTGATTTCTGAAGAATTGCATAAAATGTATCCAATTCCACCAACTCTTGTCTCTAAAAAATAATAAAACGCATTTACAAAAGTTATAGCTCTAGAGTTTTAAAAAAATATTTCGGTCCGGTATTATTACGAAATTGAGGTAGAGTGAGACCTCTTAGCTAGCTCATTTTCCATATATGCTTATAAAATACGCTTTCAAATTAAAATTTGTTGGCCTATCAGATCGATATTGGATGATAGTAATTAAATTCGACGTATATGGTTCAACGCCACATTTTTAAACCCGTCGTCCCTCTTATTTTTATTTATTTATTTTTTTGAATATTTGATGTCTATACAGGCGCATACTTTATACGTCATTGCCAAAGACCTTCCCTGTCCCTCGTGTCATAACATGGTCGTCTTTGAAGTGAGGAAACGGGCAATGACACCGACCCAGAGCCAGCTGAATTAGACGTGTGATTCGAGGACTTCTTCGGTGAAGCCATGCCTCGCTACGAACTGGCCCTGATCTTGAAGGCGATGCAGCGGCCGGAGACTGCGGCTGCTCTCCGGCGGACGGTGGAGAGTTTGATGGAGCGGGGCGCGGTGGTGAGGGACCTGGAGAACTTGGGAGAGAGACTGCTGCCCTACAAGATAACCAAACACAACGAGAGGCACAGCCGGGGGGCTTACTTTCTGGTCGACTTCTACGCAGCCCCCGGCATCCTCCCAGGCTTACTGAATCACCTGCACCGAGATGTGGACGTGGTGAGGCCCACTGTGCTGAAGAAGGACGCCCAGGTTCCCAGCAGTAACTGCTGTGGCTCCCAGCAATGACTGAATGTAAGGAATGGCAGATGTGGATGAAGTTAATCTCTTGAATGAAACCCACAGCTGGTGTATGAGCAGGAGTGATGGTTTCATCCAAATGTGTGAGCAAGTCGCCAAAACGTTAGGATTGTTTAGTCTACTCATGTAACCAACCCATGCATGGACAGCTGCAGTATTAAATGTATGTTATTAAACCAAAAAGATAAAATAAGTCGTTGCATTTGTGTAGTGCGACATCTAAGGTTTTAATATTTGCATGCATTTATTGATTTAAAAAAAAAACCAAACAGAGTAATTTAATTTGAGGTCATTAATTTTCTGTCAGTGAACAAACCTGCTCATGACTGATCATCAATACAATTTGGGTTAAGGAAAAACTTTCCAACCTTAAACCCTATGTGTGTACAATCTATTTTTTTTTTTCTCATCAGCTTTGTGAATCCATTATGGATTATAGTAGGTAGCAGAGCTGCCCCGATATTAGAAAGTGTTTACGGACAGCTGTAGGATTTTTATCGACTAATAGCTTTGTGGATTTGATCTACTTTTTTAGGAATGGCATTGATTAAGGTTTTGGTTAAAATACTATAAACAATAACAGTCATTTTCAGAACTACAAAAGCAATTCCTAGGTTGTAAACAGACAATTGAATTACTCTTTAAGATTATGTTTTGAAAAGCTGTACTAAGACTACTGCAAAAATGTGCATGAATATTGGTACTGGGTGACATAGGCAGGCTGCTATTGGATACTTGTATTTCTTTTATCGATTAGTAATCACTTTGACCTGCCTCATAATGCGGGTTTCTGTCTTCTTGTATGTGAAAGTCAACTTAGACTCAAAGATGTTTGCTATTACATCCTAACTGCACCACCAATGCTAGGAATATTTTTTTTCTTGCCCAGTGCTACTATGTCTGATCACATGTAGAGCCAGACCAGTATGTTGGCATTACAGATATTGTCTTATGTGGTTTATAACAAACACAGTATATTGGTATTGGTTGATTAACAAGAAATAGCCGCCATTACATAGTTTGTCCACCAGACAGCACTGACAAGTTTATTTTTCAGTTGCTACATTTCAGGATTTGTCAGGCTGTAAAATGTGGTCACTGACTTCATTAAATGTGTTGATGGAGTCAGTGTCCTCTACCTTCTGTTTATGGAGATCATGCTGTGCTGATTGTGCTGTAACTTAACTCTATGTAATGGTTGTTCCCTTTGTTTCGTTGTTTTACAGGTTTTCACAGCTCATTTCCAGAAGATGTACAGTGTGATGCTTCCGTCTTTGACCTTTCCCATAGTTGTTGGCTTGCATTTGGATGTCACGTCATAATAAATAATTTTTTTTCTATCTTAGTTGCAAGTTTTTCTTGACTGTGCTTCACATGATGTTTAGTAACGTGATGGCAATTTTAGTTCTCATTTTCAGGTCTTAGAGGTGGATTATGTAGTTCTGGAAATTTTCATTGGCATAATACTTTGAATTATATTTGCAACTTGATACCAACTTTTCAATTTTAATCACTACTGAATATTTAGTGTTGAAATTTAAATACTACTTAATTGATTGGACTCAAATATTTGACTTTGAAAGCCATCTTTCTGAATTCATTGGGTCTAACTTTCACTTTGTGAAATTAACGATAGTCAGTTTCAAGTTGTGCAATTTGAAAACCTTTATTTCCAGTCTATATTTACCTTAGGGTTCACAAATTTACATGCCTAATATTATAAAAGCTGTCCAGCCTCGATCACTCACATCTGAGAAAGTTCTGTAAGACACTGACATTGAGCTGCCAAGCTTGGGTGAGTTGATCAAGTTAAACACCTTCTCGGGCTTATTGAATTTTATTAGCTGGCTGGAATGGTTGTTTAAGTCCACCTTTGCTTGGCCATGCTTTATCTATTAGTACAGTAATCACCACACCATGCATTTCTGGACAATTTGAAAATAGTTTTCATAAATTTGTATAGATTAGCATTGAATCTTGTCTTTCAGATGGCTAGATGCCGAGGAAAAACTGGTAGTAGAAGCAATGAGCTATACAGCCACCACTGAACTACTGCTGTGTAAAGTAAAAATCCAAGTGTTTAGTATAGAAAAATAAAGCTATAGAGTAACCAACCCATAGGTTATCTCAAAACATCACTAACCACTGTACAACTAAGAAAAATCTTATTAGTTTCAAAGGTTTTGTAATTAGATATAAGTGTGTTTGGATTTTTTTTTTAAGGCTTTCAAATTAAGTGTATAAAGACTCTTGATGTTCGATAATACATGATCACATCAGACACCGAGGCCGAGTCAGTCACATGTCTTGGTGAGTAGGCCGAGTCATGTGACGGTGAGACATAAAACAATCAACAAGCCCCGTCTCCTGCATTGCAGTACCCTCCACTCTCTGATCTGCTTCACCCGCCAGAGGAACAGAAACAGACAGACGAGCCGCAAAACAGCGCAGTCATGTTGCTTTTAACTCTGCTTTTCGTGTCTTCAGGTAATGTCACTACGCAGAGAAATAATACACGGTGTTTTGTACGTGGTCGGTGATACTGAAAAGACTGTTGTCAGTTTACAGCAAAGGCTCTGGGGTTGTGTAAGTAAGTGCGTTTCAACAACAAAACGCGGAAACGTTTCCAGCAGCGTTAGCCTTGGTCGAACAGTAGCTAATTGGCTAATGTTAACTTTTAACAGCTAAAGCTGACTTGTACCGGATATGATTTGATAAACATAAATCAAGTGTTTGTCCTTATCAGAACAATTTGCTACACATGAGCTATATCTGTAAAGAAGTCGTGTTAAGTGAATGTTGACCGTTTGCCTTTGAGGTTTAAACGCGTTATTATTGGCCCACCCGCCTCCGTTGGTAACGTCTCGGCTAACGCTAGCCTACCAGCTAGCGTAAGTCGGCTAGCTAAACATCACTACAACGGTAGCCTTAGGCCAGTATCTGTTTTTTGCAGATATGTAGGAACAGCGCCATGAAGCTAGTTACCTCAAACAGCTAGCTAGCCTATACGTCGGAGATCATCTACGTGGTGTTGGGTGCCCAGACCCTCAGTCAGGGCTGATCCGCCCTACCTGCTCTTACGAGCAGATAACGTGCGGTGTTTGGACCGCTCTTTGGATTTTCTGACCAAGCTCAGTTCCTCTCAACCAGCAGCTCTCATTTCAGCTTTTCAGTAAAATGTCAGTAACTAAAAAGGTTTTCGGATTTTGTTCCTCTGGATTCCCTTCTTTTATTATAGCTGTATCTGTCTTCTTGTGCACTTGGTAATAGTCTAGCCAGCTTATCTTTATTTACGTTCAGATAAATGTAGGTCAGTGAAATCAGCAGATGAGTTATTGCTGCAATGGTACGCATAACATACAGAGAACTAGGTTATTTATATATTGCATATCGCTGGCTTGGTCGTGTCATTTGGAGTATGGATTCGACATTAATGTCATTTATTTACTTATTATCAGAGCAGAGGTTGTTTCTTGCAGCCCACAGGCACTGTTGGTTCTAATATATTAGTGCCTTGTGTATTTAGTGATTATCTTCAGTTTGACTTGTGGTTCAAAACATTGATTTTATATAATGTCTTCTTCCCCATTCTTGCAACAGACATTCCTAAATGTTGTGTGTCAAGCATTTAGGCTCAATTGTGTTGGTCAACAAGTGTTATGTCTGCTTTCTACTAATCTTTCTTTGTTGGGTTAAAGTGATGTGTAGCCTGCTACACTGAAACAGTTTTGCAGGTTGCTTGCTGCTGTTAAACAATGCAGTCTGAATCCTATTTAAGGCCTCTTGTGCTTTGCTGTGTCATGTAACATTTACTCACAATTATGATGAGTTTTCTGTTGTTTTTTTTTTTTTTGTTTCTTGTGTTTTTTTTGCTGAAATCTCATAAAACAAGTTTTCTGCTGTAGCATATTACATAAAGCCAACAGAAATATACATCAATTATTTTCTACTGCTGTGCATTGCCTTGTTAGCTGTAAATGGTTTAGTCATATCCAGAGATTTTCTCCTCATTGGTACAGTCTGTCCTCCCTAAGAACAGCTTTTTATTTTTTTTTTTGACTGCTCATGTGACTCATGTGAAGAGTGGGAATGCCTTGCCTGTACTGTTACTATTCAACTGGTATGAATGCTGAGCAGGAGGGATTTCACAGTAGTCAGTGATTGAAGGTTTGTTGGTCAAGCTTCACCCGTGTTGCCATGTCTCGGACGTTACCACCACAGGCCACTCACCCACAACACTTACATACTGATCCCTTTATACAGTTTATATTCTAAGTACACTGTCTTGTTCAGACATGCTCAGTTGAAAAGCATTTTAGTCATATTTCAAATGAAATGTAGTTTCTGTTTGGCGGCGTCTTTTTTTTTTTTTCTTTTTTTTCTTTTTTTTCTTTTTTTTTCTTTTTTTTTTAAAAGCAGGATCACGAAAGTGATGGAGAAACAGTGCTTCAAAGTATTAGGTGCTTTCCCACATCACTTTTTTACTTCGGTAAAATGCATTTTGCATTGGCTAAAAAGATCATATTTTTACTATAGGCTAATAATATGCAACCACTAAGTACTCACTTCTGCAACTGGGATGCACATGTAAATCATAAATGCCCCTTATGGTGTCTCATCCTGGTCTGTAGTTTTCTGACTGCCAGATTTCGAGGCATATGCCTAATGCTATTTAGCAATTTGAACTAGTAGGATTTATTGTGTTTTTCTTTGATAACTGTTATAAAACAGTTAGGCAGGCTGTTTACCCACAATGCTCAGTGTTTGCAAGAGGTCTAGCTTCACAGGGCAAGCACAATGATTTTTGTTGGCTCACCTAACAACACGACTTAATTGCATTTGATTGGTTCAATGTCTTTAATCTGTCTTTAACTTACTGACAGGTGACTGAACTTCTTTTATTGAAACATTAAATTAAACGTTCCTAAAACCAGAATGACATGGCTGCCGTTCTAAAAGATTCTATTTGACCCCAGCTATGCTGAGTCCCTTTCAATACATTTGAGCTTTTCAGTGCCACATTCACGTAGTTCATGTTTATAGGACTTGGTAGCTCCAAGATATTAAGTTCAGTTTAAATTTTTTTTTTTAAAATGACAACACTGCTTGTGTCATCACCTGTCTCCTTTCTGATCTCTGCACCAAAGGTCTCTAAAAGAAATTTATGAAATTTAACTCTTGTCTACTTTGCAGCTGTAGCAACCCCTCTGCTGGGCACTGAGCAGTGTGCTCGTGGCCCCCCCTACTGGTGTCAGAATGTAAAGATGGCGTCTCTGTGCGGAGCTGTGACTCACTGCCAGCAGAATGTGTGGAACAAGCCCCAAATGGTGAGACCGCATTTTTTTTCCCCCTCTTTCTTCTTTCTCCCTATGAGAGTGACATGTTATTCTAAAAAAAATTTGAAAACTGTTCCTCTTGCGTTCTTCTGTTGAAATCACTATCAGGATACATGCTCCTTTCTCAAAGTTTTGTGTATCTCTTATTTGTATTCTGGACTATTCTGAACACTTAGAAATATGAGACAAATACATTTTTATTTTACACATCCAATTCTCTGGTTTCAGAAAACAGTGCCATGTGACTTGTGTAAAGAGGTGTTGTTGGTGGTGGAGCAAATACTGAAGGACAATGCCACTGAGGTAAGATTTAAAAGAAATAAATGAATACATAAATAAAATTATTTGCTATAAGCAAATGTGACTAGACCTAGATTTAAACACTCACTTGGAAGACTGATGTCTGGTTATTTCTGTGATTGCAGGGTGAGGTTCTTGGGTACCTGGAGAAAGCCTGCCAGCTCATCCCCGATCAAAGTTTGACTGCAGAGTGCAAGGAGATGGTGGATAGCTACTACCCCATCATCATGGGAATCATTACTGGAGAACTGGTGAGAAACATCAACCTGTTTTATACAAGTCTTAGTCTGTTTTTCCGTTTTAAATACAGGTTCAGTGGTGAAAGCGCCAGGAATGTAGCAACTAACTGAAATATCATTAATGTAGGGCCACCACAATTTAGCCTCTTTAATTATGCCATTACCAAGTAACTGAAGTCTGCATTTAGAACCTTATTGGATGTTTTCAAAGAAGCTGTAAACAAATTATCATCAAAGATCTCATTAAAACTTATTTCGAGTATGGTTGGTCAGTCAGTTTATCGTTGAGCTTCATTTAAGACTCTTAAAATGGTCTATCTTCCCCTTGGTGTCAAAAAAAGGGAAAACGGGAGTGACTTTGAGCAAAGTGCAGCGAGCTGAGTAAGGGCTATTGATGGGGAAGTGAGTCCAAGTCTAAATGGGAACAGAGTAGTCATTGTGTAATACTAAACCCCATGACTGAAAGCATTTGCTGTAGGTTTCATTGTTTCAACTCTCACCTGCCACAGCAGCTGTGGGAGCAAAAGAGACAGTTCTGTACAGATCCTACAAAATGACTTTTTAGATATCAACCATAGGCTGAGTTTTCTAAACCCATTTGATTGTGTGGGTCATCCAGGCTATAAGGCTAGGAGGTATTTAAGTTACATCTGCTGCGTACAGCTAACATGTATCCAAGGCTTTTAAATAAAACACTGAACTATAAAATGACTATTACAATGTGCCAGTTATTGAGGTAACTTAAAGTTGTGTGTTTTTAGGAGGATCCCAGTGTGGTATGTGGTGCCATCGGGCTGTGTAAGTCTCAGCAGGCAGCCCTGGCTAAGGCTCAGGCCCAGGAGCAGCTGATGTCCAATGAAATCCCCCAGGTTGACCTTTCCCAGCGAGTAGCTCCCTTCCTCCTCAATGTGCCTGAGCTCCTCTATCCTCAGGAGAGTCCCAAGCAGGAGGCCCCCAAACAGGAGACTCCAAAGCAGGTACTCTGTTTAACTTTCCTCCGCACCCATAACATAATGCTCTCCTCCTGTTGTTGAGCATTATCTTCATTTTGCTTTTAATCTTTGCTTCCCCATAGGAAAGTGATGACGTGTGCCAGGACTGCATCAAGTTCCTGACTGATGCTCAAGCCGAAGCCAAGGCCAACTCCTCATTTATTGACTCTCTCATTGAGAATATTGAGAACCAGTGTGACCTGCTGGGGCCAGGCTTGTCCACAATGGTGAGAGTCCTACAAGGGGAGGAGTTTTGATCAAATGCATGATTTTTGTTCCAAAAATGCTGTATATTAACTTTTTATTTCCTCATTGCAGTGCAAGCAATATGTCAGCCAGTATGGTAGCCTTGTTGTCGAGCAACTTATGTCCATGGTGAGTCTTCGTGAGCTTCACTAATTTAAATAAGTTTTTGTGTTTTGCATACATGAGCCATATTATAACATGAATGACCATTATATTGTAATTTTCAGTGATCGGCTTATTGAACTGGTCATCAAAACTAATGAGACTATGATAATTTGTACATTCTGGTGGTGCTAAGCCCCTTATCCAGCACCCACTCGCTTGCTGACTGAATTTATTCATATCTTTGAATCACTTTCTTTCTTAATTTTCTTAATTTCTGTTGTCTATTTCGTCTGTGTTTCTTCTTTACTTTCCTCCCCTCCATTCATGTTGTCTTGCTCTGTTTTCTCCTGCTCTGGGTTTTGTGTGCTGCTCCCCAGGAACAGGTAGGTCTCTCTCTGTTCAGCCTGTAGCCTCTTAACCCTTAGCTCTTGCTTTTTGTGCTGTCCACTCTAGAGCTACTCACCTTGCACTGTTGAGACGCACATTAAATGATGATGTAATTATGAGCGAGAATACTTCACTTAACCTGAACACTCTGCTTGTTTGTCTAATGACTTGACACATAAGTGCCTGTTGGAACACTGCAGCAAAGGGCCACATTAAGATCCTGTTTCTTCACATCAAATGAGCATACAGTGCTGTATTATTTAAAGTATGCTTAGATCTTGTGATGTGTGCCTGAATCTTGTGACTCAGTGCATGAACAAGTCAACTGACAGATGCACTGGTCTTTAATAACATTAAAGTGGCTATCGCCATCTAAAAGCACCATCTTCATTTTACTGTATATGGCTGGTCTTTCTTAAACACCAAGGTCAGAGCTGCTAAAGTAAACACTTTTGCCAGTATGGGTGTGTTGTGCTGTGTTTGGTAGTGGTAAAAGAAGACTGCATTAGATATTTTATTTTTTTATTTTTTTTTTATTATTATTTTTTTTTCTTCTCCGGGGGTGGGGGGCATAGAAACTTGCATGGGTGGTAATGCTGTGGAATGGTATTCAGATTAGAAACGCACGGTTTATGTTAACAGCATGCAGTGTGGCAAATTTTGTTGACCCAAAGCTGTGTATCCTAAAGTTAATGTTTATGTCCTCAGCAACCCAAGGATATCTGTGTCCATGCTGGCTTCTGTACTGCTGCTCTGAAGAACTCCATTCCTATGCTGAAGCTGCAGGCTGCCAAGATTGTGCCCACTGCCAAGGCTGTACCTGCTCTCAAGCTTTTCCCTGCCACCAAGGTTGAGTCTGCTAAGGTAATTCATGGTCGGCACATGACTGCTGACTTATAAGCATTTGATATTGATAAAAGATTTTTTTTAAAATTAAAATCCAGTTTTGTAGTGCAGTATTGCACATGCACATGAGACATTGCGTCTTTGTGTTCCAGCCCATGGTGCGTGTCCGTGATTCCTCAGCATGTGCCATCTGTGAGTTTGTGATGAAGCAGCTGGAGAGTATGTTGGAGGATCAGAAAACAGAGGTGGGATGCGTGCTACAAGATGTATCCACTATGGCCATAAAAATAGACTCTACAAAACGGCTGCCAACGTTTTTATTTAGTTAGATGAAGGTCCGGTGTCAAGCTGACCCATCTCTCTGTCTCAGGAGGAGGTGATTCAAGCTGTGGAGAAGGTGTGCACATTTCTGCCCTCCACTCTGACTGCCCAGTGTAAGGACCTGATTGAGACTTACGGCCAGGCCATCATCGAGCTGCTGGTGCAGCAGGCTGACCCTAAGACTGTCTGCAAAGTGTTGGCACTCTGCAACGATGCCAGTCGCGCATATGTCCGTAAGTCCTCACTCTCCCCACACTGAATGCAAATGTTAACTTTTCTGACAGCAGAGATGTTACATAGATATTGTGCAAAGGTGTGATGTCTTATTGTATCATCTGTTTTTATTTACCTCTATGAAGCCGAAGGGGTATTTCCACATAAGCGTAGAAACACTGATTTCTGTTCTAATTATTTCCAGAAGCACTCGACCAGACGCGCTTCAAGGCTGGAGGCTACTGCGATTTGTGCAAGGTGATCGTCTCCTACATCGATGCGATTCTGGAGCGTAACGCTACTGAGGCACAGATTGAGGAGGCTGTGAGGAGGTTATGCAGCTTCCTGCCCGACTCTTACCAGACTGATGTGAGTAGTTGCATCGTCTTAACTTGTGTAACTTAAACCCGTCCTCATGTGGCAGCTTTGCATTAACCCCCATGTCTATCGACAGTGTGACCAGATGATTGAACAGTATGAGCCAATGCTTGTCCAGCTGCTGCTCCAGATGCTCGACCCAGACTTCGTGTGTATGGTAAAGAGTAAACTATATTAATTCATAATGTGAACATTTTATCTTCATAGGAAGAATTTGAGTTTTTGTTGTTGTGGCAGGAAATGTAATTACTGTGGGATGTGGGATATTTGGCTTGCATTAGATCCCTGTTGAGTATTTCACTGTGTGTGTGTGTGTGTGTGTGTGTGTGTGTGTGTGTGTGTGTGTGTGTGTGTGTGTGTGTGAAACAGAAACTGGAAGCCTGCCCTGAAGCTGTGCAAAGGCTGCTGGGATCAGAGCAGTGCAGCTGGGGACCTGCATTCTGGTGCAAAAACATGGAGACAGCAACTCGGTGCAATGTGAGTAATTAAGGTCTATTTTGACACCAGAATGTGTCTCCAGAGTAGGACTCTTGCCTATTTTGGGGATACGAACTATCTTTAAGACTATAAGTTTTCAGTGAAAAGTCACCATTGACAAACTTCAGCAAGTAATGCCACCCAATAGATGATTCCCTTTTAATTATATTGTTTCACAACTGATTTTTGGTAACTGATTATGTAAACTTTTTACATAAACGTTTGCTTTTGACAGGCCTGTCCAACCACTTGTTTCTATCTTTTAGGCTGTGGCTCACTGCAAACGCCATGTGTGGGTATAGAGGAAGTGAAGACCAGCACAAACTGACCTGTAGGGAATTAAAAGAAAAAATACTGTAGTGCTGCTTCCCACTTTCAATTTGTGTCCTGTTTTCCTTTTTTTTTTTCTTAAAAGACTGCAATTTATGTTTAAATTAACTTTGGTATTTTGAATGATGTCATGGTGGAAAGGGACTGGACAGGGTTTGTTTTGTTTTTTTTTCTTCTCTCCTCCTGGGGTGGGGGGGCAGGAAAGGAGTGATTACGTGTATATTGGCCTACAGCTCAGCCTGTCGTTGCTTCACTGAGCAGAAGTCACAAAGCTGCACGATTGGGCTTTGCATCATTTGGTTTGTATTTCCCTATATTGCTTGGTTTTGTGTGTGTGTGTGTGTGTGTGTGTGTGTGTGTGTGTGTGTGTGTGTGTGTGTGTGTGTGAGTGAGAGAACACAAATTCAAGTTTCACATTTTATATAATGTTGACTCAGCAGCAGGTGGCTTCTGTCCTGATGGGTCTTCAGCCCCCCCCCCACTCAGCTGTATTCGATTCTTTCTCCCTGGAGGAAGTAATTGCAAATAAGAGAAAGCTCTGTGTGTTAAGAATGACTGACTGGCATTAGTTTTAGTAGTCTGTCTGATCCTTTAAACAAATTTCTATTTCGGAGACTGATTGTTTTAGTGTTTTTTAGTTTTAACAAGCTAATATTGGAGGTAATTAGTCTGAGAGTGTACCTCCGACTCACCTCCAATTGTTTGCAATCTTCCTACAGTTTGTAAATCACTGTTTCTAACAAGTATCTCAAATTCAGTTGTCTGCTTCAAATCCTGAGCCAACTGTCAGTTGATCTGTAAATTTTTAACAATTAAAAATGATCCCAATCCACTGTTTATTTTTTTCCTCATTTGCTGTAAACTGAATTAAGCTAAGTATTCCTACCAAGCTTTTCATGATAAAAGGTGGCTCCTTGTTAATTACAGTGTGCCCATTTCTGCAAACCAGGGCCATGTTCCAGAAAGCAGGTTTAGTGAAACCCTGAGATGAGGGGAAACTCTTGGTTTTCAGTCCCAGAAACTGAGATAACTAACTCTGAGTCATTTCCCATGGTAACTTACCCTGTGAATCTAACCTAAGCTGGCAAGAATGCATTTGCTTTCCTTTATTCCACTACAGGAGAATAACTTGTGGAGAATTATGTTGCCTCAGATAAGTAATTTTCAACACTGACCATTTTTAAAAACGGTCAGCAGTACTATATTTCATTAACTGTAGTTTGTGAGAAGTTTAAAAACAAAACAAAAAAACCAAATTGCAAAGATGCTATACCTTTGCAACTTGCAGCTCAAGTGAACATTTAAAAATGATGACTGAAATCCAAAAGTTGTTACTGGAAATACTCAAGTTTATAAAGTGTGATCAAGTATAGTTACAAGGTTTACAGACAAATCAACAACCTATTCATTGACCACAATTAACCACATTTTTTCTTTCTATCCCATAGTAAGATGTGGTGCCCCTTTGCTGTCTGCATATATCATTAAAGTTGAACTAAAATAACATTTAAGACCCTCTGCATAGCATCCACTATACCCAAAATTTCCACCTCTTGAAATAAATTTGTGAAAAATGTGTTTTTACCATATGAAATATTGTGTAACAAATCTTTGTGGTTTGATTTGTCCCTCATGAACTGCACCGATTGCAAATGTAGCTCGAAGAACCACTTCTTCATTTCAAATATGTATTGACCAAGTCATGACGGACCCAACCCAAGGCCACATCAGTGTAAACATAATACATATTAATGTGAGGTATGAAGGAGATGAGGCTTTTTGGTCAAGAGTGGCAATGAGAAACTTATCAGGACTTTTCCCTCGTAACAGACCACTGGCTTTACTGGTTCACTCTGCATCACAGTGCTTTGGGGTTCTGGTATTCATCAACAGTGGGTGCACTGACTCTACTGCCCAGCTCCACCATACCACGGTACCTTACTAGGTTATTGCCTAACAGCCTGATCAGATACAGTGCACAATAAGCACAGAGAACGCAGATCCAACAGCCAGTCCCAGAGTGAGGAAGAAGGACATGACCACTCCTGTGGCCTCTGTCAGCTCCCGCGGTACCACCTTTGGGCCATAGATCATAGGTAGAGTGCCTAGGTAGCCATTAGAGAGGCCTAGCAGGCAGTTAAAGACTACAGGGTACGCATCATGTGTGAATAGCACTGTCTTGAGGTGGTCCCTCGGCTGGTAGTTACAGAACATGAGAAGTGGGACCAAGACGGAGCGACACAGCACCAGTGCTGGCAGGACTCGGCTGGTGGGGCCCGGGACCTGCAACCAGGCTGTGGCCTGCCTGCCACAGAAGTCTGCTACATTGTACAGGAGAAAACTGGTGAGGGGCACAAAGTAAGTGGTTGTCCAGGGGCTGCTGCTGTCTTTGTGGACAGATTGGATCCCTGAGGATACAGCGGGGAACACCATGATAGAGACACAGAATACGTAGAAGACACTCAGGCCGAGCACCCACGTCTTCCTGAGGATAGGTGGCAGTGGTGGGACAGAGACTCTGCTCACTGTGCCTGGCGCGCCTCCACCTTTGCTCATCACTCCTGTAGTGGTGCATGTTGCTGCCAGCATGTAGTGACTAGAGAAAAAAGAAGCAGACCGCAGCAGTTTTTTAGAATAGCTGGTACATCTAAAATCTCTAAAAATCTTTGGACAGTCAGACTTTTTCTGAATTTCATCTTTCAAGTCTGAACTGAATTAGGCAACATACTGTAGCTTTATTTTGTAACATATCTCTACTTTAACAAGATGTATTAAACCTGTCCCCTAAACAGTAGTTTATCATAATGCTGTCATTAAGGGCAGTTTAACCTTTAAAATTACTTTAATTTGGTTAGTGTCTAAAATGCATTAAACCATAAAGGCTAAAATAATATCTTTTATTTGCAAAATAACTGGAACAGGCAAGTTTAGAATATTTATTACAATTATTTTTAACTAATTTAGAATTATTTTGAGCTAAATGTTGAAATCCTGCACTGTGTAGGATTTCAACATTTTCAGCACTGGCACCATCTGATGGTAGTATGCAGAATGATACTGTGCCAGATGATGCACACTGCTAAACTATCTGTAATCTATAGTATCCAGATTCAGATGAAAGTAAGTAGGAGGGAAGTTATTATCATCACCTTCATTTTCAAGTTAAGATATGGGTTAGTGTATACACCTATATGGAAACCAGAATATCTGTCTGCTACTGACCTTGAATATGCCAGCTTGGGCAGGAGCAAATAAGCAATGATGCAGAGCAGAATGAAAAAATCGGCTGTCAGGAAATAGGCCAGAGCGCTGTCTGTCACATCCTTCGCAACTGCCAGGTCCAGTATTGATGCTACTGCACTCAGCGTGCCACCCATAGCCTGGCCTGAGACAAAAGAAAGGACTTCAGCTTATTGTGAGGTCAGTTAAGCAGAGACCTTTGAACTGCCAAATGTTGTTCATAATTACCTCTATATGTTAAATATAACTATAAATCCATCTTTTTTTTTTTGGCCCTAATTAGAGAGTACAGCAGAGAGCTGAAAGGATAAGATGGAGAGAGGATAACGACATGCAACAAGGTCCCCCAGAGTTGACCCACAAATGCTGTGATTATATGGTCAGCATCCCACACTCCTAAACCCATCATGATGCCCCGTAAGCTCATCCATTTTCTGTCCCCGCTTATTCCTGTTCTGCACTGGACAAGAGGCATAATTATAACCAGTT
This sequence comes from Xiphias gladius, assembly GCF_016859285.1. Lineage (NCBI taxonomy): Eukaryota > Metazoa > Chordata > Actinopteri > Istiophoriformes > Xiphiidae > Xiphias > Xiphias gladius. The sequence continues at coordinate 17,854,950 of NC_053410.1, forward strand.
ATGTTGATAAGGTCAATAATTAAACCCATTAAATAATTGAAGAATGTATCTATGTCACTATACTGGTCTTGTAAAATTTATAAGAAATAAATAAAAAATAAATAAAATGTGGTGAACATAAAGTGTGAGGCATTCGAGATCTAAAGTGTTTTTAGCAACATCAGTGATAATTCATTATTATGCAAATGTATGCAACAAGGTACTCCAAAATGAGGTCCAAAAACAGATTCTTTTGTTCTATAGGAGGAACCTGCCGTGTAAGTATAACATTTCTATAGTGTATTCTGTCTGGTATTCTTGCTGTGTTCACCAGAGTGCTAAATAGTACATACTCTGTGGATATCAAGACAGCAGAAAAAGTATTTGCACAATGGTACTGTATAAATGCCATAATAAAAGGAAACAGTGTGAACAAGAGACATTCCTGACCTGAATGAGGACAATACCTGATATTAGGGCCTGAGAGATCCTCATGGGGAAATGCCCACTGATCCCGAACATGCTGCCAGAGAAGAGGTTGGAGGCTCCGCTGACGACAGCCACGCTGGCCAGCGTGCCAATAAAGAACTCCATCCGGCAGTCCGAAATGTCCACCTTCACCAGCACGGTAGTCACCACAAACACCAACAGGATCACAGAGAGAGACGACAGGATTCGGACATTCTGAGACAGCCTACCAACACCGAGCAAAGACAGATGTACTAGGATTAGGCAGGAGTTTTATCAAAGATGAGCTGATCAACATAAACAAAAAGAATGCAGAGGTTTTGTGCTGTGCCGTCGGATCAAGCCAGAAACTGTACAGTCTGTGTACAGCATAAATATGCAAACAACACTGACTGCGTCTGCACAAATGTGAGACAGTTAGCTATTAATTACCCACACAGATAATAAATATAAAATGTGTCCTGATGCAGAGATGCGACAAATATCTCCTTTGCTCCCTGTTATCTCAAACCAGAACAGACAGATCTAAGTCCATAGAGAATGTTGAGAAACACACAGCATTTCCCAAGATAAATGACATAACTGTAAACTATAAGGCCCTACATAGGACAAATGCGTGATTGTAACATCCAAACACCCAGAGTGTGTGTGTGTGCGTGTGCGTGTGTGTGTGTGTGTGTGTGGGTGTGGTCTCAACCTGTTAACTAGGACGTAGTTGAGTATCAGGCACAGCACAGAGGGAACCGTTGAGGCAATGGCCAGGTAACTTTCAAAGTAGTCCTATGAATGGTCATAGAAAATATTTTTTTAAATGAATTTGCTTGACTATAAGAGCACACACTGATGCATTCACATACTGCCTCACATCAAGTAAAACGAAGTGAGGAAAGGGGAGTGAAATAAAAACCTAAAATTCTTTCCTTCCTTATTTTTGCTATGGTTACAAAGTCAAAGCAAACCAAGCACAACAATAGAAATCTATAGAACTGCTCGTGACTGTTTCACTGACCTAACAGTTATTTGTCTTGTCTAAAATAACAGTCTTGCATTTATTGTATTGTTTTTATAAATAACGGCCAATCTTGACTAAACTTATTTTTGAAAGACATTTTCTGTTTGCTCAACCATTACAACATCCTGCATGTCATCATTAATTTGTTTCTGATATTTAAGACCTTTTTTTCTGATGTTGTGTTGTTCTTTCAGGTTTACCATGACATTTATGACCACTTAGATTTTTTGAAACTAGTACATAAACTCACGGGTGACAAAGGAAAAACCAACATAAATTGTCCAAGTAAGGTGTTGGTGCCACTACGAGCCACAGGAACAGCTTCAGTGCAACTTGGCATCGATTCTCCAAGTGTCTGTAACTCTACTGGAGGGATGGACACCCTTCTTCCAAGAGATAATCCCTCATCTGGTGTTTTGTGGGTCCAAAAGCTTGAGATCTGGTGACTGTGAAGGCCACAGCATTTGATTCACATCATTTTTAGAACTCATCAAATCATTCAGTGACCCCTCCTCCTCTATGGATGGGGGCATTGTCATCCTGGAAACGACCACTCCCATCGGGATGGAAAAGTTTCATCATAGGGTAAAGGTGAGCACTCAGAACAACTTTTTATTGATTTGCAGTGACCCTTCCCTCTGTGGGGACAAAGTGGACCCAAACCAAGCCAGCAAAATGACTCCAGCAGCATAACAGAGCCATCAGAGCCCCTCACTGAAAGAGTGGAGTATTCAGGCCAGTACCATTCTCTTGGTGTATGCCACACTCACCAACTTGTGGAGAATATGGTGAAGAATGACTCATCTGACCATATCACTTTCTCCACATCTCTGTAGACCAGTTCCTTCGGCTTTTGCACCACTGAACTCTCAATCTTGCATTCATCTTTGTGATGAAGGGTTTATGCACTGCAACCCTCCCTATCCCTCTCTACTTAATCGACTGACTGTTCTTGCTGACACCGTCTGATCATCTCCTGCATTGACATTCTCAGTTACCTGAGGAAGAGTTGCTCTTCTGTTTCTCTTCACTTATCGCAGTAATGCACAAGCATCACGGTCATCAAATGTGCCTGTCAACCACAATTTCCGACCCTATTTACTGATATCTTTCCAACTGATCTAAATGCACATGTCACTGTAGTCACTGGTCCTACTGACTCACGAGCCAGGTGAACTGTCTTTGTGACTGAAGCGCCTGCCATCCATGCCCCAAGAATGAACCCTCTTTCAAAGTCACCTAGATGGTAAATGGTAATGGACTCCACTTATGTAGCACTTTTTTAGTCTTATCGGCCACTCAAAGCGCTTTACACTACATGCCTTATACACCCATTCACACACAAAGCCATCACAGGTTTAGTATCTTGCCCAAGGACACTTCGACATGCAGGTTGGAGGAGCCGGGTAACGAAACACTGACATTTCAGTTAGTGGACGACCCGCTCTACCTTCTGAGACACAGCTGAGCTTTTCCTCTAGCCATGTTGATACAAACTCAGAATCAACCAGGCCTGCTCAGCATTTTTATACATCCCACAGAGCATGATGGGATGTTAATTGCTTAATTGTACCATGCAGTGTACCTGTGTGGGAGCATCTGCATTTGTTCGGTTTCTCCACACATTCATTCAGATATTCAGATTTTCCCTTTAATTTGTCACCTGTCTGTAGTTTCAAAGCAGATCCTAATTGACATACATGATGTTTAGCATCCTGACTTATAGCTACAGTATTTGGTTGGAAGACATTTTTTTTTACTTTCTCTGACTTTAACGTAGCAGTCTTTAACAAGTCTTTGGCATTTCTATTTGTACAATTGTGTTGCAATGGATTTCTGTCAGATGTAAAAAGACACTCAGTCCTCACATTTGTTAAAGTATCATCAGTTTCCTGAAAAGCATGGAGAATGGCACAAATGTGCATTTTCCTGTGTACACACATGTACAGTGCACAAAGCGTAGTATTTACAGTAGTCGCCCTCTCACTCACACTGAGATCTGAACGTTGATCCTCACTGCCGCTGTGATGAGTGTTGTTACTCAGTTTGTAGAGCCAGTAGTGTTTGGCTGTTATGAAGAAGTTCCAGGGCAGCAGGGAGCCAATGCCCATGAGAAAGAAGATGATGTATACCATACAGTAGGAGTCCTCTGGACTGTAGCGTACAGCCAGAGGCACTGAGGAATGTTTGTGCAGGAGGGATGCAGAGGGACTCTGGTCCTCATTCTCCTCGTCCTCAGATAAGCTTTGGTTGCCGAGAGCAGTTGGAATATAGGAGGAGTTGAGACTGGGCGGCACAGGCTCTGCGCCATCCATTTTCACAGACAGAATACTCGCAAAGTGAAGATGAGAGAAGACAACAAAAGAACACTAAGAAAGGAGGTATTAAACACAAAGCTGTGAAGGAGAAGAAAAACGTGAGTTAAAAAAAAATAAAACAAATCACAGCAAGATTATAAAGACATTATAATGTTATTGAAATAACTGGTGTTAGGATGAGTCTTACGTTTACTTGTGCATGTCCAGAGAGGAAAAAAAAGACTGTGTTTATTGTGAAGCCATAGTCTGGAGAGATCTCTGTGCTGCAGCTGGTAGAGATCAGGCCGGCCATCCAGATGCTGTGATACTGCAATGCAAGGAGTCAAATGACCACTCAATTCTGGGCCAACTGATAGGCTTTTTGCAAATGTATCCCTTTAAAGATACACATGTAAGATCATGCAAGCCCTGTCCTCTTCAGCACAAAACACAGAACAAGACAAACTGGTACCTCAGAAAGGCAGACAATTAAAAATGGACTGATCGTCACGATTCAGACACTACTTGTGTTCTGCAAACTGCAACCATCGCCACTGCCACTGACAGAAATGGAAAAACAGCTTTCCGGTGGCAACACTTGCTTGCACAATTAGAGGTCGCTTTTTGAACTATTTAAAGGAGGTTAAAGAAAGACTGACATGAACGCACAACGCTGACCTTGCATCCTAATGCATCCTGTGTGCCACCAATAAGGAACCACTATTCACGTGATGCTCACCCAAGAAAATGCAATTACAAGGTCTGAAAATTCAGACTAGACAGGGCAGTTTGATTCGGGGGAAGTATTCCGCTGCGGACAGCTGGTTTCACCAAGTTCTTTCTGCTACTCACTGCAAAAATATTCAGCTCGTTCCGCCGCGGTTTTCGTTATAATGGTCCTCAGGCGAATAGATATATGTCAAGCTTTATCTGTTTAATGTGGACACCGGTGTATACAAACACGTAAACCAACGTTAGAGGCTAGCTAAGTGGGTATCCCAGCCTTGAACGAAGTATCCACAAACCTAGCTGGCCCACTCGACCCCCTGCTCATTAATAACTTACAAACGTACCTCACTGTTGGACACTCCCCGGCTGTTGCTTCTGTGTTTTCTTGAAAAGAAACACTGACACAAATGTTCATTTCACTGCAAACTTATTTTTCCGGTCAGCTGACAAATGACGTTTTTCAGCCCGTTGGCCACAGGCAGCAACAACAATAAGGTATCCGGCACGAAGTTTCAGAATAAAACCGTTATCGACACAAATCTAAACCCAACTCTAACTCGAAATGTATATTTCGCAGGATGAGGACGTAAAATTTAATTTATGAAATACTTCTTATAGCTCTGGATTTATTAAAATTGCATTTTTAAAGTGAAAATAAAATAAAAGTAAATAGTAACCCACGCTATTATTGTGACAGCCGGACCGACAAGCCCGAAGAAAATGATGGCAGCCTGCTCCTTTCCCGGTACAGCTTTTCCAAAATAAAAGCACCTATTTAGAAATTAAGTAAAACTGAATTCATAAAAAATATAATTGAAGATATTACTTGCCCTAATGATACTAAATTGTTTTACAGGATATACACTGTTTCTACGAAATGCTACTAACTTGAATACTACTTGAATGTCCATTTTGAAAAAAAACGAAACAAACAAATAAACAAAAAGAACAAACAAAAAAAATGGTTGCAATGTGGAAGTCTGATTCAAAATTAAGAAAGACAGGAAAAATATATGTGCTTACATATTAGTGCCACTTTCAAAGGTAGATATATGTAAATGATGAAAAGGCAAGACACTCCAATTTGATTGGATAAAAAATTTAACAAATAAATATCACCATAAAGATTCCTAGTTTATTACTTACATTAAGACTATTATTTTCTTTTATTTCAAGTTTTATTATATTTTATTTTAAAATATGCAAACGATGCATTATCTAATTAAATGAGCTAATTTGCATACATTTCCAGAACAGATATCTGAAAATTGGATAAAGCCAGGTCCAAAATTCTTGTTTCATTTTGTTGACATATCAGAGCCAAAGGTTTTTACTGAAGGGATTTTGGATATCTCTTTTTATCGCTGCCTTAAAACAGAAAATACAGCCATTAAAAATCTATTTTCGCCATGTTTTTAGGAATAAAATGTTATATAAATCAGGCAATGAATGATATACTGTATGAACGAACCCTCTGCAAAAACCGTCAGAGTATAGATAGGAATAACACTGCAAAGTCTGGTGTATCTAAGTGCTACTGAAGTGGAGATTTCTGGCTCAGTGTATGAGAAAAAAACTCCCTTAGAGAAAGTGGCCTTTAAAGATATGTATTGTAATTTAAATCTACAGGCACAAATAGACAAAGTGTTGTACATATAACACCTAAATGTCTATTTTGGATGTTTTCTTTCCAGTAGTCTGAAAGAAGACAATTTTATGGAGGCAAAATAGCCCAAAATCTCAAAATTAACCAGTGCCTGAAAAAACTATGTTTTTGCCTGTAGTGTCTCAGCTTAACCGAAAGTCACACTGAGCTTTTTGTTTGGATTTTGAATACTGCTATAAAGTCCTTGGTATCATTGAGAAACTCAAATAATAAAACTGAAAGCATACATGTAAGCCCACATGAAACACTCTCTAATATAGGATGTTATGTTTTGCTTGGTCTATAAATTTCAGTGGACTTTGATCTGATTTCCCTAAAGTTTTGTTTGTGAGATATGTACAAATCCGAAGCAGTAGTTCCAAATAAAATGTATCACATTAGGTTTTTTGATAAATTAAAGATATTTCTGAGAAATGCCCTGTGTTGTAATCAATGAAAGATGAAAAACTAGGTGCAAAAAACAAACAAAACATAAGAAATGTCTGAGTAATTGCAATAAAATATTCAGCTCACAATATATATATATATATATATATATCATACATTTTGTAGTGCTTATCAATAAAATGATATCACGTGTAAAGCATTACGTCAGCAACAAAACTACTCAGTGGCTTAGAGATATTGAAACTATATGTTGTAGTATACTTATAATTACATGAACATTAGAACAGTTTTACCACTGTTAAAAGTAAAACACATTCATGTTTGTTAATAGGAAATATATCAGCAAATTTCCATTGAAATTTTTTTGTTTTGGCACTAATAATAGTCATGCTGCATATTTGTTTCATTTATTAATCTGATAAAAACCACACTGTAATATGTTTTTTTTATTCATTTGTTTACTTTCATTTATGTATAAAAGACCATTAAAAAAAACTTTGAACATTGTCAATGAGAGGTTGGAAGCCAAAAATGGCTTATAAGGATACCTCCCCATTATAAATATCAATATTCATAATTAAACAAGGAATAAGATAAAAGCAAGGATTGTGTAATTCATCAGTTTCAAGAACTAAGCAGTCATACAAATTTACAAGAAGTTTAAGTTACAAGTTAAGATGCATTACAATGAAAATCCATAATCTTAATTACAAATTTTTTAAATGTTTTTCGAACAAGGATGATGTAGATGTTGATAGTAGTGATGGAAGTAGATTGCTCCAAAGAGATGTTCCTCTGTATTTCAGTGAATATTGATTAAGAGAAGTCCAACAGTATGGAAGATGAGTCCTTGGAGTGTCTTGTGGCGTATGATTGAATGTCTGAGGAAAACCTTGAAAAATTCTGGAAAACGCTAGGCAATTCATGAGTTAGATGTTTGGTTTTTATACATGAATACACAAGTCTGGTATGTGTTCACATTAAAAATTGATAAAATTTGGTATTTTCTGAAGACAGTAGCTGATGAATTGCATCTTTTGGCAAAGCTTGTCATTCTCAAAAATGTCTTTTGAAGTAGGAAAGTCTTATTAAGATAAGTAGGATATGTGCTGGCCCAAACAGTATTACAATAGATAATATATGGATAAATTAAGCTGTAGTAAAAAGTTAAATTACAGAAATGATTAATCTATTGATTTCACGGTCTTTTTGCAGACTAGTTCCACATGGTATTTCCATGTTATTTTTTTCATCTTCTATGACCCCTTGGAATTTAATATAAGGAACCAGAGTTATTTTTATACTCTGTGATTATTTTAGCCTTTTCTTTTGTGTGACTTCTGTTTTTGTTATAAACTATCATACAATTTGATTTTTCATATTGAGAAAGAGCTTTTTCTTCTCATACCAGTCATGTAAATAAAAAACAAGACAGGTGTAAGGATGGAACCCTGAGGTACTCAACAAAGTAGCTTAGCTCTATTTGAATTATGCTCATTAATAGATACATACTGTTTTCTGTCCTTTATATAATCAAGCAGCCATTTTAGAGAAACATCGGGAAAGCCATATTTTTATAATTTTGCAATAAGGATGTTGTGATCAACAGTGTTAAAGGCCTTTGAAAAATCTAAAAATATGCTGAGAGATTTTTTTGTTGTTTAGGCTGAAGAGATTTTGTGAAAAATTGCAAAGGAGCTATTTCTGTTGACATTTTTTTCCAGAAACCATACTGATGTACAGCATGTTGCAGTATGCTACCAGACCAGATCTGATTTCATCCTGCCCTGCAGAGGAGTTCTTCATTTCCAGTATAATGTCATACACTTCTGAGGAGGTAGGAAGGTCAAACATACTTACTACTACTTAATATTCACAAAGAGGGAAACATCTGTATTTTCTATATTTTTTTGCGAAGGTAGGACCAATATTTACAAAAAAATAATTGAAACCATTTGTTATATCAGAGCGATTAGTTAAATTTCTCATACCATTGGATAACTGAGACGGAAAGATGGAATAGGTAAGGACCCCTTTTCAACAATGTTCAACAATTCATTAATGAGGTTCCTAGTGGTTTTTAAATCATTATGTTCACTTTTTTAAATGCAGTTTGCAGTAGTTGTGTAGTTGTGTTTTTAATATAATTTTTATATAATTTATTTTTATAATAGAGGACCTGGAGTGATCAAGGGCTTAGAGTTTTTAAACTTACATTTTCTTTTAATTTGAACAAGTGGAAAACATATAGTTGTAAATATATTCATGAATGTTGAATAAGCCAATTCAACATCATGATGACTGAGTAGCTCTTCCATCAAGGCTTTAAATGTGTCTTCATTTCTCTTCATGAACGTACAACATTTCATCCTTACACCAGGTTTTTCATGTGGACTATTTTTGATTAAAAAATGTAAATATCGGATCAGAAATATCAGTTAACAGTAATCCAGATTTGATTATATGCTCAGAATAATTTGTGAATATTGTAAATATTGTATATATTGGTAATCAAAGTTGCAGATGTATCGGTTGTTCCAGTAGATAGATGAGAGGGTGAAGGTAAGACGCATGAGGAATATTCAGGAACTCAGTTGATAAATTACACTCACTTTTGAGAAGGTCAGTGTTAAAGTCTCCAAGAAGAATGCATTTCAATATCTTGACACAGTAGAAGACAGAGCTTCATTAAAGATACCAATATCAGCATCAGGTGGATGATAAACGCAATCGATTATAACACTTTACCCTCTAAAAGGTACTAGAATTTGGTATTTCAATGAAAAGTAATTGTAATATAAAAGCTGCTTATTCCTCACATTGTAAATATCTCCTGTTTATTTAAAAAGATGCCAGAATCGCTTTTGTTTATATTGTACAATTGTGTGTACTGCTTTACTGGTTTAACAGTACATGTTGAAAAGCGTGGGGGTCACCCATAATATGTACCAGTAGAGGGCACCAGAGGACAGCATGTTCAGTACTGTGTCACTGCACCTCTCTGGGATATGAAAACAATGACAGTACCAGTGAGAAGGAAAAAGACTGAAAGTCCTCTTTACTGTCAGGAACGACACCAGGTGATTTTGTGACTTTGACTGGAGTGAAAACTTGCAGACTCTTGGCTCTGCATGGCACGCGAGTGGACACCGCTGGACGAATCTAATCAATATCAAATGAGTGGCTGTCCAAATGTGGAGCTTATCCAAGTCACTGCTGCCGAACTGCTGTTTCCCCATGGCAACAACAGATCTAACTGTGCAGCAATAATACACTAAAAAAATTTACTTTTTTTCTTTACACTGTGGGCCAAAAATCAAATACATCCTCCTCGTACTTCTACATTCTACAGATTTTAAAATTATGCACTGATTAGATTCCCATTTTCCCATTTTCTCTTTAGGAAGGTGCATGGGTCTATTCGCTTTCATAAAAGGATTCTGTAGCATCTGATTGTTAACCTTAGATACTACGTGTCTCAGTGTAGATTCCCACGTATTCATTTGCAATTCATTTTCCGTGAGAAGGATATGTGTTGTAAAGGCCATATGCTACGTGTATGTGTATGCATGTACTGGCATCACATGCAGTACATTCTCAGAATAGTTTTTACACGCCTTCAAGATAATGCTACTCTCACTGCTGATTTATTCAGGGGAAGGAAGAAAAACATCCTGTGTAGGGGTGAAGTTCAAGCTGCAGTCAGATTTTATACCACCACTCTATGCATTATAAAAGGTTCAATTAACTCACGCACTGAAGGATGGCCTATCAGTCCTCAATTAGCAGTGGCTCTAATGAAACAGGTGCAAAGTGTTGCCTGCCATTAAGACCACACTGCAGTGCACACTCACTACAGATGACTCACTGGGATATTTGTTCTCAACGTAAGCGCCTAATGTGGATGAATCCCCACACATCCTCCACTCGTAAAAGAAAAAAACGGAATTTAGATCTAAAGGCCCATCGCGGATCCTTAAAAGCCACTGTTAGTGCCTCTAAAACCTTGTTAATATGAAGGCCAGACAGCCTGCCAATTAAAAGCTTTCAAAGCTAAATGGACCTGAAGGGAATTTTCCAATGAGGTGTGGGAAAAGAGGGACAGGTTGAGTAGCTCTGCATTTTCTGGGAAAATGAGGTGTAATTGATAAAAACACAGATTCCATTTAACGGTGACTTTGTCCTGCCAACGAGCTCCAAAGAAGCCTGTAATTTGGTCTATGGATTTAATGGAAGCTGCTCCGACATTGTTTGGTTTTTGCAATAACAAAACAAGTTAAAATTCAATAACAACAAAACAAACAACGCAAACACTGTTGTTAAACTAAGAAATATAATTTATTGCATAAAAATTATATTTAGTTACAGGTAAGAAGGCTAGACGTTTATTTACAATTGGTACTTTACAGAGATAAAATAATGTCACTGAATCCAATTTTTTTTTTTGTAAAAATGTCTGACTTCAACAAAAAGCTAACTTTTTCTCTTTGATGGGAGCCAGGTAGAATCCAGTCTGGTTCCAGCACAAATTATCCAGATCTATGGCCAAAGATCCAACAGATACTGAAGAAATCTGGACGAATAAACACTGTAGTCTACTGCTAGCCAGTCTCTGTAACAGATTTGAGGAAAGAAAATAGTCCTGCGGTGTTCAGGGATCCAAAGTACTGAACTGTTCGGGTTCAGGTATTTCCTCACAGGCAAAGATCTACAGGGCATGGGTTCATAATGTTAATCACAACTTGTATTGTAGCCATTGCACCACACTTTGTTTTGTTCTTTCATATGTGCTTTTTCAGTAGTCGCTTCCTTGGTCAGTGATGCAGTTGTTCTGATCCAAATGGAGCATTCCCACACAGACTACCATTACCACTCTTAAACCACTTTAGGATAGAAAATCAAAACCCTGTCAATGTCCTGGTCTGAAAAAATAGAATTACTCTTCCAGGAAACAAAAGAAGTTAAAATGCTTTGCTTTTCTTTTGTACTTGCATAGCACTTACAAAGAGAAATGACAGACCTTAAGTGTGTGCACACACTGTATTTGCACACCCACCTGCCCACCCACTCACACACACTCACACGCACTTATATTTTCAGTTCATTCACACAAAACAGTGACATGAGTCACCGCTGAAGAGGAGGGATACTGCCTGTGTTTTGGTTTTTGTGGTTTCAAAGATGTGAACACTTTTTTTTTTTTTTTTTTTTTTTTTTTTTTTGCTTTTGAAGGAGAAAAAGACTCAATAACACACAGAAATCAAGTAAAGACAATGTTACAGATGACAGCTTTTCAATTCCCCTCTAACAATAACTGACGGAACAATATTGATAATGCTAATAGCTTGAGGACCCTGACCACAAAGCAGGCAGCTTAGTAAAAAGGTTAACAATATGTTATCAAATTGAGAGAAGGGAGACAAAATGAGTTTCACGCCGATGGATAGACAGATGGACAATTACATAAGTGGTGGACAGAGAATAGATTGAAACATAATGCAGTTAGTGTTGAGGTAAAAATTTGATGGTCCCTTAGCGCCTTGTTGATTGAAGGCAAGGCTAATCTATTCTGCAATATTCATCTCTCAACAGTGGAAACTGCCCTCCGTTACAGCGAAGCAAAATGCCTATGAAATACAGCATACAGTATATTCACCTGGACAGTTGACCACCTCTAATCATGTTTTACAGTTCATACTGTATATTTTGAATAGATACACAATATTGAATATAACGAATAAACATGGTTTTGTTATTCACAACTGAGACATCCACTGTGCACCAAAATCTCCCATTTGGCCTGCTCTTCAAATCGAAAATAATACACAGCAGCTCAGTAGCCTAAACAAGCACAAATGATAAATCTGGTTCTATATGATCGTGACACCAATGACGATGAAAAAAACAAAAAACAATCCACAAATATGGATAATAACTTAAAAAGCGTTCCCCAAAGGAAACTTTTAAGGGATGACCAGAAAGCTCTCCTGCAGTTTATTCTCAACAGATTGGAGGAGTGTGGCAGAGCGATAGAAGAATGCGAGGAGAGATGAAAGCGAAACACCCCTGTGAATCGGAATGATATGCCAAGGCTTTGAGGCATTTGTTGGTACAATACAAAGAGTCAGTCAGTCTAGTTATCCACCAATTCTGAAACAAACTTCACAATTCGCCCTCCCACCACAAAGAAGAGGCAGCTTTTTTATTTTTCCTTTCAGCCCAAAGCGATAAGCTCAAGCCCTGAAACCTCGAGAGTTCGTTCCTCATGTGATTTGTTGACAGTCGAAGCAGTTAGACAAGAAATCCTAGGCTGTCTGATTCCGAGCCGATTAATGACCAGTTTGTCTGCGTGTGTTGGAGTGTGTCTGCCGCCTGAGGAGGTTGCAGACAGGTCAGTACTGCCTGTCATTCACTACCCACACAGAATGACAATGGAGAAAACAAAAGCCCCTGCCATGAGGTGGGATGGTGCACTTTCATGCTGCTACTGAAACATGGGTAATCCTGCGTTAGCGTTTGTGTGTCTGTGGTATTGTGCGTGCTTTTGTGTACCCAACACATGGATTTATTCGTTCGTCCCAAAGCTTGTGCTATTTATATACAAGAATAGTCTCATTTTCCATCTTTGAAGAAGACAGTCAACACCACACATGACAGACGATTTTACATCCATTTTATACCTTCATTACCCTCGAAATGGTTTCACATCCTGCAGCTGCAACATTGCTTTGGAGGATTCAAGCTGAATCAGGTTAGCAGTTATTATAGGATGGCTCACATGGAAATGGGTTATGGTGGATATAGCTACAGTGGCTGATCAGGGGCCATTGAAAAGCGAGATGAGGCAGAGGTAATACAGGACACGTGAACAACCAAAATGCTCTGTGGGCTTATGATGTTTGCCAGGGTGTGCATATTCATAGGCAAGTATTGTTATTTTCATCACGGTAGTAAAAAAAATATCTTGCTTGCTCTCTTGTTTCTTGACCAATCAACAGTCCCCATCTGTTGTCATGACAACTAGCACCTCACTTTTGCCCATTTCTTCCAGCGCAGTTGCCAAAGAGACCAGGTCTGCGTCACCTTGGTGACAAGCTTCCCATAAGTCCAGTAGAACACCTGTAGGGCTGGGCTTTGTTGCAAAATAGTTCAAGTACCTGAGGGGAAGAAAGATGTTGTATGAAGAAAGGGACAGAGTAAAGGAAGCACTCCATTATTTAATGCAAAAACTTAAAGTCATTAATACTTGATGTTACAAATACTGCCGGATACACTTTATTTTACAGTCCAGCATTGTTGCTCAACCTTTCACACATAAACATGTGAGGCTAATCTGACCTGTCAAAGCCCAGGCTGCGTGCCAGTAGCCTCCAGTCACACCCGCGAGCGCTGGGTGCATCCAAACTGGCACAGATCTTCTGGCGGATGGAGTCAGGCAAGCGAAAGGCATAGGGTCCCACTTGAGAGGAAGGCAGGCAGGTACCTCCCGAGGGGAGGGGCGAGTGTGGTGGTAGAGTCTGGATTGACAGAAACGGACAGAAGATTGAACTTCGTGGGTTTTTTTTCCACATGACTGTGTGGCTTCAATAGCACTATTATCTATGTCTGCACAAGCCTGTTTTAGCTGTCACCATTACCTCCTGGATGTCCGTATGAAGCTGGAATATCTGTCCCTCCCCTTCCACCTGTCGGACACAGATCTTACAGGTCAGCTGCGACACAGCCAGACTCCCCCTCTCCAGGCTGAAGGTGCAGTGCAGAGGTCTCTGACTGCCGCTCCAAATGTGATAAAACGGGATCTCCTGTCACACAAAGAAAAATAGCAAAGCGAAGAAATGGATGAAAAGGGTCTCTACACGTTGATTAAAGTTGCTTTGTCCTGAATAGCACAATCAGGAATGATCAAGAAAACAGTTTCCATTCAAGGAGTGTGCAATATGTTTTATTTTGATACTGGGTGTTTCCAGCAACTGGGTCTAAGTGCGTCAGAACACAACAATCTAAAGCACACTGTCCATAAATTAGAACCACAATCGGATTCCCCTTTTGTTTATTGAGAGAAGGTTCAAACTGCAATCTTGGTGCTGCTGCCAAGAGAACGCAGCAAAGAGTTTCAATTTTTACAAAAGCAGTGAATACTGCAAAGTCTGCTGGCTGTATTCTCTGAGAAAATTCTACTGGGGTGAAATCAAGAGTTTGTCAGACAAATCTACAGGCTTGTATCTATTATCAGCTGCATTAGGTCACCTGGTACTTGGCCAGTAGTTTGCTTCTCCAGTGAGTGTGAGGAATGTCGTGGATGGACAGGCGCAGGTTGTGGTAGCTGTCTTTGAAGAGCAGCGGCTTGGGATCCTCCAGCAAAACTCCGCCTAGACTCCTTTCCAAATCCAGCACCTCCTGCACAGAGGCAGAGAGAAGACGCGCTTAGGAACACGTTTATTTGATCAGTTTTGTTATAGTTTCATAATTATAACAAATTTGAGAGCGTCATTTCTAAAATGCTTAATTAAAATATGTCCTGCATTCTCTAAGCTGCTGTCTCCAAATGCAAATGTGCGGGAGATAAGAGTTTGAAAGCTTTTTGAACTTCAGCAGCCAGAAATCATGTAATGTGATGCCAGTAAACTGCACAGAGCACGCTTGTGTTTACAACCCTGGCTGGTCTGTGAACCCTTCATACAAAAGGGACTGAGAGAAGGTAAATATTTAATGTCAGAGAGTTCAACTTTCACTGGATGGAGTGCTCACTTACTGTTCAGTGGGGAGCTTGTATTGTGCTGTACTATTTTGAGGTGTTACTTCTAGTGGGGCGGGAAGATTCAATATGTGATACAGGAATTTCATTTGAAAAAACAGGGTGGATCTGCAGGGTCAATTAAGAGGGGATGGTACTCCTCTATTGCCGTGAACCACCATGGAAATAATTTATATTAACTTTCATTGTTAATATACTGTGTCACGCTTTAATTTCACAGCACCTTGTTTGTGTTAAATTCTACATATACTTGATTTTAGTTTGTGTTGTGCTTTTTGATTTTGCATGTCTAGGTCTTCTGCATGATTTAAACTATCTGTTATATTTTGGTTTTCTTCTTTTTTGAACTGACTATTTCGATAGATTTAATAGATTGAAAAGATGTGATAAAACCAAACCAAGCTCTGTTAAAGAGATAATTTTGTAACTACAGCTGATAAAATGAATGAATTTTTAATAGGAAAAAAAATGCTAGTGCAGCTTTAAATCAATTACAGGTATTGCACTTTTTAAAGGGGATCTCCACTAATTTAACCCATCAAAGTCTGTCAATTCCCTGGGAGTGTTTAGCGAATTTGTGAAAAAAGTTGTATAAAGGGGGCTTTTTGGGGCTCCATAGGGAGCAGTGCAAAATCTGATAAATTGCCTCAGCTGATGTAATTTGAGTCAGCACTGGTTGGGGCTGAATAAAAAAAAATCAGTGGGTGTGGAGTCTGAAAAAAGTGAGCCCACCAGACCTCTGTAGCCTGCTCGTCACCTCTGTCCAAGGCCAGCAGTTACACTAGCTGCTACCAGGATAACACACCCACATTTCCAACAGTACTCTCGGCAGGCAAGTTACATTGTGGGTAATGTAGGCGCCAGGTTTTGACAAGGAAGAAGAATGCGTGGCATAAAGAAGATAATATCGCTCTGCTGCATTTATTTAGATGCTTTCTTTGCGTCCAACAGCGTTATAGGAGTGCTAAATTGGTGGATTACTCTTTTAATATTTAAATTATAAATATAAATGCCTGGCAAATAAAAGGTAGCAGCAGGTCAAACTGATAGAGGTTCAGATATATAGACATTGACACACTCACACACACACACACACACACACACACACAAAAACACACACACACACACACACACACACACAGACAAAAGAGACGGATAAACACACAATCAACACCTTGAGGGCATGTGGGGTGTCATGGATACAGTAGATCCGGAGGCTGTAGTCCAGGGAGAGGCAGGGTGCTCGGGGGGCAAACAGAGCCAGCTGCAGGCGTTTGCAGGCAGGCTGTGGAGGACAGGACTGGCCGACCAGGCCATAGGTTCCCAATTGCTCCATGAGAACATGACAACACTCCTCCTCCAGCTGCAGGTAGCATGGAGATGACAAAGTCTCTTCGCCCACTGTCAGAACCTCCTGAAAAAAAGATCGAAGTAGGGTTCAGTGATGCCACATCAGCCAAGGAGATCTCCATTATCTGATACCAGTTTTAAGCTGTCTGACCTCCCATGCCCCCTGGTGCGTCTGAGTCTTGAGTGTTAGGGTCCAGTCAGGTGTAGGTGTGTCTAGCTGGGCACAGTGGGGCAATGTAAGGACCACAGGACGATTCAGCAGCATACCAGATGGGCCACAGCTCACCACAGGACTTAGTACAGTCTGACTGCCTTCGGATGGTAGACTGTAAATGTCATACACACACACACACACACACACACACACACACAGACACACACACACACACACACACACACGCAGGGAGATTTGCAACAGTTGCTAAAACACCACACTTCATTGACAAAAGAACATTATGGCCACGACACAGTTTGGAACATGCTGGTATTGATTTATTTGAGGCAAAGTGAATATCTAACTTCCAGAAAATTGGCAAGAAATTAATCCTCTCCAATATTGGTGAAGAAGTTCAGTCAAGTTGATAATTGTTTTATCCTCAGACATAGTCGTAGAACTTCCAAACAACCTTCAAGTGGTTCACAGTGGGTGAGCCTTGCATGGGAAGACTTCTGATTGAGGTGAGAATGAGGTCTATGAGTGAAATAGAGGGATAAAGATAAGAAGCACTCACGTTGTTTTGTCCCACTTGCTGATAATGAGGTACATCTCATAGAACTTCCCCTGGGGGATCGTGCCAGGTGGGACCAGAATACTTACACCTAAGGGAGAAGGCTTCATGACTTGTCTTGTTTTATGTGGGATTAACTGAGCATGTCATTACTTCACAGTGGGAGCATACAAATCTTTCCATTTATGCATGAGAAGACAGTTGGGTGTGACAGGGTTTGTTATAACCTGTGTTGGGGATGGTTAGGCGTCCTCCCAGGTTACCAAGGGTGGCGCTGGTGCTCAGCCCAGGCTCCCTGGACAGCGTGTGACTGTGGTACTCTCGCTCTCTACCCACAGTGCCCACCGACTTCAGGCTAAGGATCTCCCCATCACCTGTGCCCATGTCAGCAGGAAGCTCCATGGAGGAAAGAGTGGAGGAGTTATACACCTTGATTTTGAGACTGGGCAAGGGGTCCAGCAGGGGAGAGGTGGTCATAGGGATTTTGTGGGGGCTGTCGTTGATCCCCTGCTGCAGGGAGAAGAGTGGTCCGCGGAAAGCCCCCGCTGTGGCTGTCAGATCTGGAGGTGCTGAGGGATGCAGTGGTTGAGGGTTATCTGTGGACACAGGAGAAGAGAGGAGCTGCTCTCTTATCACCAGAAATGACACAGGCAGGGCTGAGAGTGCTAAAAGTGGTGCGAGTTAAATGGATTAATGTTGGTAATTAATATTTGATGGCAAGAACAAGAGAAGGAATACCATAACAAATGCTTAAAATGTAAAAAATGTAATGTAGTGAAGAACAGAGAGTTGACTAAGCCAGAAGAGATAACGGTATAAAGAGAATTAATTTATGGGATGTTATAAATAGAAATGTGATAATGAAATGAACTGTGACGAAGTTCTCCCATGACAATCAGTAAAAACAAGAAATGTAAAAATAATCAGTGATAGAAAAAGAAGTATTGAAAAAATATGTATTGAATGATGTGTGTGTGAGTGTGTTGAACTCACCCTGTCTGGGAGGCTTGTAGTTGCCAGGGTGGAAGGCGGTGGTGAGAGCAGACGAAGAATCGGTGATATCTCCGTGGAGATGCCGGTGTCTGCGGCGATATGCAAGCCCGCCCACGCACAGTGCCAGGATCACACACAGCAGCAGGGCCACCACCAGACCAGCATAGACTGCTACCCCAATACCTGGGGCCAGCGCTGAAAGAAGGACACAAGGACAGACGTCGTAAAGAGACACATATGAAAAGATGCGGACACAAATGCAACGGGAAACACAAGCCGAAAGAAAACATAATTTATGAGGTATTATCTGATTTACTACAGATCCATTGCATTAGGAAGTAGTATCAGTTAGTTACTGTAGTCGCAGTTAGTGCTGAAATGATTAGTGGATTAATTGATTAGTCGACCATCAGACTATAAACAAAAATTCTGATGATCAAATAATCTTTCTCCAGCCACTAAAATGAGAGAATTCTCGCATTATTGTATTATTATAAATTCAATATCTTTGGAGTTTGGATAATTGAGCAAAACTAGCAATGAGGATGTCAGCTTGGACTTTTGACTATATACTCTAACACTGACATGTCTGACTACCTGATTAATCAAAAAATAATCAACAAATTAATCAGTGATGAAAATGGTTGCAGCCCATTTTTCACAGTGGACATGGTAAAACTCTTCAACAATATTTGATTATTTTTTCATGTCTATCTTAAAACAATACTGACATTCCCATTAGTGTATTAAATGAGATATTGGTCACTTTAATTTCTCCCCCATGTCCATACCAGGCTTGAAAAGATCCCTCCCCAACTGTTCCAATGTAACAGATGGGGGACAAAATCCACAGTCCTCATTCTGTGTAACAATGCACTCCAAAGTTCTGCTGAAGCTTATGTGAGGCTTCAGCAGTCTGAGTAAGTCCAATCAAGTGTGTATCTTTCAAAAAATGATGCCAATAAGTACCACACAGTGGGGTACACAATTTTAA
Source organism: Xiphias gladius (assembly GCF_016859285.1). Classification (NCBI taxonomy): domain Eukaryota; kingdom Metazoa; phylum Chordata; class Actinopteri; order Istiophoriformes; family Xiphiidae; genus Xiphias; species Xiphias gladius. The sequence continues at coordinate 17,874,308 of NC_053410.1, forward strand.
ATCTTGTGAAAAAAAGACCCCTGGTCAGTCAGCATCTGCAGATACTCTGTGATGAGGTATTGGCATTGGTATCCTGAGAGAAAAAGTTTTCCCTAGAAAATGAGCTTTAGCTGAACCTAATAATGCATTTTTACACAGAATAAGGACTGTGGACACTTCACCGCCAATATGGAAAGGAGACATGATCACAGTGATCAATAGCTCTTTCAGTGTCCTTGTGGGCATGTGAATGTTGTTTTAAGATAAACTAAAAAATGTGAACCTATTCTTTAACTATGGCAGTATGCCTCCAAGGATATACGAGTTGTTCAGTTTGATGATAGCTACAGCTACATCTTTTTGGTTGAAAGAGATCATTCAGGAAAATAACATTAATAAAGTGCCTGCCAAAACAGCTGCCTAATAGCCGGTAGGGGGACGCATCTTGGCCTTAACTTCACCTGCTCCCCATTGGGCTCCCTCTCTTTTCTCCTGCTGAGTGATTGGTTGTCGTTGGCCGGCAGCCCCAATAAAGCCTGCTTAGCTCTGACTCCCCAACACTAGCAGAGCCAGACCCAAACCAGACACGTGAGCCAGTCACACCGCAGCAGAAAAAAGTGGAAGACAAGGAGGGAGGCTGGCGGGGGACAAAGTGGGGCAAAAAAGAGGGAGTAGACAGGCTGGATAAACAGAGAAGAGAGCCAAAGGAGAGGCAATTTGGCAAAAGGGATAGGAAGATGTTAGATAAGCTTGTGATTTGTTGAGAGGACAGAGGGATTGTAAGTGTGGGGAGCAGGAGAGAGGAGGTAAGGATAGCAGGGCTTGAGGAAAAGGTCTGTGTTAAAGGAGCAGGAGAAAGTGGGGAGGAAGTTGCAGGAAACCACCGACACTACAGAAAAGCAGAGAGAGTGGGAGAAAGGGTGGAGGAGAGGAAAGCCGGAGGCAGACAGGCTGGCAGAGGAGAGCTCCCATGCTCACGTGGCACGATGGAACTGAATCCGACAGCCGTCCGCACTTATTACCAGAAACGGAACAATAGCGAATTAGGTGCATTACCGTGGCTGCTCTCCTCTGAGCCCACGTCACATTGAGCTAGAGGAATTACCATCACTTCAAATGTAAACTATATCACAGATTAACTGAAAGTCAGACAGAAATCAACTGTTTTTCTCCAGCAAGTGCTATGCTTCTAATGCATTGCCTGTGGATCAAAGAGTTTCAGCTTAGAGACATGTCATTTTGCTCCTAACAGAGCTTGCAGATTTTTCTCTCTGTCATGTTGGGTCAGAGCAAACTGAACTGTTTTTGGTCAGTTTGTTTAATTATACTAACAATTTTTAATCGGCTTCATGTATCTTTTTTTTCCTTCAAATCTACAGTTGCATTAAGCTGTTGTGTAAATGATGCAATGTGCTAACTTGAAGCCAGCCCAGAAACCTATGCAACACTTAGTCAACATAATGAACAAGAAGTGATAACAACATTCATAAGCCAAATGGACAGGAAGGTGAGTCTTCACTGAACTCGACCTGAGATGACAACAAAGTGTGGATGGACAGACGCAACGCAAAACGCTGCGCAGATTCAAAATCACGTGCAAACACAGATGTTAGGACTCCTAACCTGTATGAGCACAAATAACAGACACAAAAACAGTACAAACAGTACAAAGAAGTAAAAGAAAAAGTCGAGGGAAGATGAACTTACGATGGCTTGCATGTTCAATAGAAATCTTTTTATCTGTTTGAACAGGAGAAAAAACAAGAGAAGAAGAAAAGAAAAAATACAAAACATAAAAATGGATGGAATCGTTATGCAAATGAAAGATACAATAACATAATACAAAGCAGAAATGGCAAAGTAAACAAGAGCTCATCAATATGAAAATATAAATGTAAACATAAAAGGCAACTGCAAACAAGTAAACATACTTTATGTCTAAACAATAATAGCCTCTCTTCTGGGAATGTGGGACAATGTGCATCATTGTGGAATGAAGTTCAGCATAATTGTTTATATAACGTTCAGTACAAGGAAAAGCCTATTAGAAATGGGTGTGAAAGAGCTTAGCAACACTTGGACGAGAGTGGCAAAGTTAAAGACAGTTTTGAAAAAGAACAAGGATGCTGGTGTTGTGTGGTACACGAGGGAGACAACGTAGACTGAAACCATGTCTTCACACACCCCACGGGGTATATCATCACCTTCATCCTAAGAAAAAAAAACCAAAACATCTCTGTCCTGACGGGAACAGTCTTTTCCAAGATAACATCAATATGAATCATCGCTGAGTGGTTTGATGAATGTCAAAACCAACTTTCAGGACTGTGTCACGTACCCTTATCTCCCAAGCATCATCAATACACTGAATGGTCTCCTGGAACCTCCCATTCATCCCGTAGCAATTAGAATCTAGCTGGATGCAGTGAGGATGATGGTTTGTGGCGTCTCAAAGCATTTTACCTTTATGACTGGGGTATTTAGCCGATCCTCAGAGGGTTTAACACGGAGCGAGATATTAGAGTGAGCCGCTATTGTTTGATTGTCTGAAGCACGTTGGGAATGCAGAGAGTCATAATGTCATCAGGATATTTTTGACCACAGAATAATCATATTAATGTGCCGGGAAAATAAGTAAGTCAGTCAGTAACCTGTAGTTTTCTACAGTGACACCTTTACAGATTTTCTACAGCACAGTGCTTCCCATATTTCTCCACTGTCAGAGCTGCTTGAGTTTGTGTTTTCCTGACAGCCTCTGGAGAATGCTCAGCTCTCTACTGCCAAATCAGACAGTGTATTTCTCTAATCTGGCTGCTCCATGGAAGCCTGTTTGTGTCAGGACTCGTGTGCAGGTCTGATAGAATTGAAGCACAGTGCTGTACTGAATGTGGATATGACACCACCACCCCCCACGTGCATTTACGAGGTTTGTGTGTATGCTCGGGCATGTTGGTTTGCGTCTTGTGTGCGTATGTGTTTTTAAGTGTGCACTTGAATGTATCTCACTGCCTCTGTCGATGTGCGTCTCTAAGATTCTAATGCGCTGTCAGCTGGATTCCTCCCAGCTCATCATGGGTTGCACACTGGGTGTCAGTGTGAGTCTGACTCACTCTCATATGCTCTTCCCTGTGCTAATTTTTTGACTTGGCCATGTCATGCTCACTTCCCACTCCGTGCACTCCCTTAGCATGCACTTGCTATATCTCTTTTTCTCTATCTCCATCTGTGCTTTTTAGATGTGGATCACTTGGCTTCTCTTTTTGTGAACCTAAATTTCCCCTCATGAAACATCTGCCTGAGATGTTCTTTTCATCTCTCTCTACAGCATTTGCGCTCTCACCGTGCTGCAATCCCCGAACACCTTGGGAATACAGTTCTATACTAAATAGCTTTGAAATGAAACACGCCATATAAAATTGAACTATGAGCAAAAAAACTGCTGCCTGCAAGATTTGCTATTATCATTTCCGCAACCACTTGAAACAGCAAATATGCTGTTACGGAAGCAACCTCTATAGATAACTCAGAAACACCAGATTCCTTCAGATATTAGACAGTTGAACTATCTGCATTAGTGAACCAAATTCAATAGATGCTGATCTGTACTAAAGAGTGAACTGAAGAATTACGATACATTACATCAGAGCCAAATATGTACTCTCTTTTGACATTTAACAACCATCCCAGTTCAAATAAACTGATCTGGGGACTTACTTCGTGTGCACAGCCCCTCAGTACAGTTTTTACTCTCCATCATGCTGCCGCTGCAGTGTTTCCCCCCGTTCCTGGGTGGGGGGGCTTGGCACTCGCGACTGCGCCAGTGGGTGCACTCTGTCCCACAGGCGGACCACTTTGCCCACACTGTCCAGCCTCCGTCCACTGGAATGAGACAGTGGAGATGTGAGTAATTGTACAGCTAACCAAGACAGTACAGTAAAAACCTCTGTCACTCCAGGTAGAGGGGAATAAGGCATGACACTATAATGCGGCATGATGCATATGTAATGGCTTGAAGTGCATAACTTTTCAATTTTAAAATTTGATTCTGTGGTGTGTTCTAAACGACTTTGGAGCCAGGGTGGTCTGACACACGGCGCAAAGCAATAAGAACCAGAATGGTGTGTGACAGTAAATCATAATACAGTGTTCCTGATGTACATGACTTTTCATGCTGAAATCAGAACACTTACATGACCTAGTGCTAATCTTTCCTGGTTGGCTGAAGTTCTAAAATTCATTCCGGTCTTTCCCGCGAAATGGCGCATTTGGGAAATTTCCTGATATTCCAGTGAGTGAGTGCTTCGTCTGAAGATGTTGTAAGTAATACAGATCATCACCTGGGCACAGTGTGGTGCAGGTCACTCTCTGGAAGGGTGGACCCTCACAGAAGGCTCCTCCGTTCAGAGGGGCAGGATTGGTACAGCTGCGTGTCCGTCGCTGCCAGCCCCGTCCGCACTGAGCGTTACACTCTGACCATTCAGTCCAAGAAGACCAGCCTCCACTCACTGACAGAGAGACAGACACACAGATAGGAGAAGTGACCACGCTGTCATGAGTAATAGGCCAATCTCCCCAACATCTACCAAAAACCAACAATGGATAGCTCTGTATCATAGCTAACAGCTATCATTAACGGAAGGAGGTTCATCTTCACGTGTGAGGTGTGGGAGTGGAAGAAAAGGAAAAACGTATGCGTTACCATAAACAATGAGGGTAGCGGTGCTGCTGCGTCGTTTGGCCACCACATTGCGAGCCACACAGGTATAGTTTGCGGTGTCTAAGAGTCTGGCCTGTTTGATGATCAGATCATGGTCAATGGTGATCAGGAAGTTGGAGTCCTGCGACGGATCAATGACATCCTCGTTCTTCAGCCAGTCCACCTGTAGAGAAGCAGGAATAGACACATACACACCACTGGAATAAAAACTAAGAACTTTGTTACAATAATTTAGTTGAAAAGAATAAAATGTCACACCCTCAATCATCTGTGTTATTTCAATTTCTAACAGTGGACTCACTTTAATTCTATTGGCAGACATTTTTTCGCATAAATCACTGTACAAATCAGCAGGTGTGTTTGCATAAACATGAGTCAGTGCACCACGCACAGACCCACTATAGCCCTGCAAAGTATTAAACCAGGGCAACATGCTTCACACACTACATTTGGTACTGATCAGACACTGTCACTATTTGATCATTCTTAGTTTAGAAAAATATGATTTGAAAAAAAAATTCCTTCTTTTGGCCAAACTCACTTTTACTTTTGAAACATCCTATGTACTAATGGACATAATATCATAGCAAACAAACGCAAATAATGTAATTAGTATTTATTATGAAATTCCAGTTAAATGCTCTCCGTTAATCACATAATGTGCTTTTATGCTTTCATGCTATGTGCTTTTTATGTCCCATAATAACCATGTTATTAGGCCACTAAAAAATAATAATACAGTTTGGCAGAACATAAATATTTACTGAGTAGTAAAAATCCACATTTCTGAATAATTTGTTCTATTTTTTAATATATTTTTGCACTACTGTTTTATGACGGAAATAAAACTATCTGATCTATTGCTGTACAATGTTAAACATGAGCCTTCTTTGCTTTGTTGCTCAAATGATGGAGCATATTACTACTGATCGTTATATGTTTTGTTTTTCTTGATGGTGCCATGTAGCTGGACAGACTTAAATCTCTCAAACTTCAGAGGCTTGCCCTTTACTTTGCTCCTTCTTCCTTTATGTTGTTGCAAACTGTAGTGCATAAATTTGTATGATTGATTAGTGATTAGTTAGATCTCTGCTTTGCTGCCTCGCTAAAATACATGGACTTGCAATATACCACACAATATAAATGTATTTGAACTATTCATTACCCGTCAGTATCATGAACACAATTTTAAACCCAAAGCTGATGAAACACTAACAAATGAAATGATGAGGAGGGAGAGCTCTACCTCGGCAGCGGGCATGCCCTCCGGGGGGCGACACTGCAGCAGCACCTCCTGCTCAAGTCGCACCTCACGCCCCAGCGGCTCCTGCTCAAAGTTCTTCCTCAGGTCTACAGCGGGCGACACAGAAAAAGTCAGCGGTTAGTGAAGGCTGCATCATGACAGCAGAGTTCCAGTGTTTATCCTCAGTGACATTGGTTGTCGCACAAACACCGACATACAGTATACACACACACACACACACACACACACACCAGGCAAAGCCCAAAAAAGCCTCTGTTTCTTTTGTTTTTTTTGTTCATATCCTCATAAACATGTACAGTGTCAATCGCACTACGCCAAACATTACTAAGGGGGACTAAGATTGAGTGCTACAGCAAGTTTATTTGCATATATAGTTAAGCTGACACATGACAAGAAAAAAAGTCAGAAACATTTGCCCTTCTGCTGTCTCTCTTCCTTCCTGTCTTTCTGTCTCTCTCTTTAAAAAAAAACCCCACACACATACACACACTCACAAATACACAAGGCCTTGATACTGACATGCAATGCGAACATAGGCACGGTTGCTCTTGGTGGTGCCAGCCGAGCTCCAGGCCACACACTGGCACCAGTAGTCCTCCAGTCCAAACAGCTCCTCCACCTGGGTCCTCGACACTGAGATGTCCACTTCCCTCACCACCAGACCTGTGAAGGGAGAGAGAGTGAGAGAAAGGGAGAGAGACAGACTGGTTAGGCATATTTTTCACAGTGCATATAAATAATGCAGTGGCTGCAGGCCAAAAGCAGTCAATGTGCACATAAAACCCTATAGGAGCTAATGGATTATGCAGTTGAAAAGGATGTTTGTAATTGAGTATGATGTTTATGTCTATGAAATACAAGTTGACATGAATATGTGTGTGTGCAGTTGTGTTTACAATACACCTCTGTGTGTGTGTGTGTGTGTGTATCTCTGTAAGTATCACCTGTGATCTGGTCCAGGCTCTCTCTGGTGACGTGATCATTCTGATTGACCCATTCCCCATTGCATTTGAAGTAGATCTGTGTGGCTGGTGACGCCCGGCACCGTAGCTGGACCGGCCGGTTCTTTACGATGAAAGCGTCTTCCGGTTCCAGCAGGAATTCTGGGAGAGGTTCTGCCGGCGCTGACGGGAAGGAGTCAGGGAGGACCTCGGTCTCGCTGTAGTCACTGCTCTCTGAAAACACAGAACACAGAAGTGATCAGGACGATTGTCCTTCGATGGAAAGACCTGAGTCTTTCCCGAGGCGTACTCAAGCAGTGCAGTGAGTCTCCATCAGTATTTGGATGGCTGCTCTGTGGCTGATCCTGCACTCTGACCTCCCTGTTGAGGAGGTAAGAAGTAAACAATATGACAAATCTGTCCCATGGGGATCAATAAGTGATCACACAACTGGAGGGAATATATGTTTGTTTGACAGCTTGTCTTGTGTGTCTCAGTTCAGCTTTAAGGCATGAACAATTCTGTCTGCAGTGTTTCACTGAATACATTAAGGCAACACTGTTAATGTGTTTCAAGAAGGTGCTGACAGTTTGCACTCTACAGTAAAGGGAGTGGCACAGTGACATTTTTTTCTCCCTGTTTTGCCAGTAATCTGGTCAATGCAAGCCTCCTGCTATGGTCTCCCTGGATGAGTCCATGCCTCTCTGCTGGGGAGGAGAGCTGCTGACCTTCCACAGACAGGTCCTGTTGATCGCACATTATCCCCTGACATTTTCGATGTGACACAACCCTCCTGGCGATGGTGCAAAGAGCGTCTCCTGGCAGGAAGGACAGAATATTTCTGACCTCTTCGTTCTGACTTCATACTCTAACAATGACGGATAGAACCTAGACAGTATATCAATGCTAAAATATTATTGGCTGGTAAAGTTTTCATGGCAGTAGACAGATTAATGTATCTGCACTGATACAGTGCATTTTCTGTACAGATAGTAAAGCCCTTTGAGGAAAATTTTGGTCTATCTAAACGAAACTGACTTGATTTGACAGTTTAAAGAGTATTATACTGATATAATGACATAAATTGTCAAACAAATAACATCACTTATCGTTAATCATTTTCTCCAGCTGACATTGGACTCAAACATTCTGTTTCAGTCTGACTTGTTTGTTTACAGGGCTGCAGGGTGGCAGACTATGATGCATCTCAACCACAACTCATGTGTGTCCATCAGCTGAATTGTATCCTTGTGTACTTGAGCACTGAAGCCCGGGCAGACTGGAGAAGACCTTGCGACATAGCGCTCGCAAACAGCAGGAGTGCAGCATCCTCTGCCATGACGAATAACTTGACCACAGTATAGCTATAATGACCCGCCTGAATCCTGACATATAGCATACATGTCCAACTATACACTTTGTTAAGGTATGTTTCAAAAGCCAAAATTGAAATGTTTTGTCTCTTTTTATGCAGCGACTTCACTATCAACTCTTACCATCACTTTCTGACTTTCCCTTTCGATTAAATCCCAGTTCTTATAAATTGTTAATGAGTCTGACCTTCCGATAGAAAATTTTTTCTTACGAAAATGATCTGAATTCAATACGCATTGAATGGAAGACTGGAGCGGAGTGCAGGGGATAGACAGGGTTGGCTCCAGTCAGGAAATGCCAAAAATGTATGGGCATATCCAGCCTAGTGCACTTTCTTCCCTTGACACACAGACACGCAGGTGAACACAGCTCAGAGGTAATTGTGCTTTTCTTACACAGCAGTCTCAAAGTGCTACGGTTTTTTAAATTGTAAAGAAAATCAGAAAGAAAGAGATGTGAGGGCAGATGCAGCGGCTTCTCCACAATGAGATTAAAAGCAGACTAATTTGCAGTGTTCAGTTTTCGAAATGAATTGAGCCCAACGTAATCAGTTATGCCACAACCAGGGAACAAGAGAAACTACTTAGAAAGATACCATCTCCTATTTTAGGAACATGAGCACTTCCCCACCCCCATCCTGCTGTTCCCCTTGACAGATTCTGTCCGAGACATTAGGGGAAAGCAAAGAGGAACACAGAGAATGAAGGAAGTGGGAGAGAACGTTGTGGCAGGACTCAAACCAGGGCCGACGGAGATTCATGGGATTCAAGAGGCTTTACCATCTTCAGGTCTAGGGATGGTACCATCTCCACCATGAAAGGGCCAGCGGGGTCAAAAGCGTCTGAAACAGCACTGCCCACTGCTCAGAGCCTGGCAGTGCTGTGGCAACACGACAGACAGTAAGGGCAACCGTTGCTCCAGGCCCAACGGCCATCCAGGATGGACCCATCATCCTCTCTCTGTCTCTGCATCTCTCTGGTCCGTCTCTCTCACAAACACGTCCTTGTTTTTCTATAGTTACTTCTCCACCCACCAAGTACATTTATTCACTAACCCACGACCCCAAGCTAAATTCTCACTGCTGAACACTTTACACTTTCCCCCACCTAGGCTGTGCAGTAATGGCGGAAATTCTTTTTCTGGTGATGATCACAGTTGTAAAAATCATCATTTCTTTTAAGTTTCAGAAAAGAAATGTATTTTTCTTGCACTGAATTTTTAAAAAAACTTTTTTTCATTTTTCAGTGAAGTATTTTCCACGACATATGCCACTAAAAGAGACGCAAAACAAGCTTTCAAATGTACAAAAACTAAGCTGGCTAAACCAGTCAGAACCACCGATCAAAATAACAGATGATGATCAACTCTTTGGATAAAATAAAGTTATGACGTGTTGGCTCTTTCTAACTGCCCTATTTTGTTGCTTTAATCAGTCCTTTCTTTCGTCAGTCCTTTCATGTAGAGATGGTGCATGTTATGTTTCACCCTTCTTATTCCCTCCAGAGGATCTGGCTTCTCCATCTCAACATGTGTTTTACATAGTGAATGTTGTGCATTCACAGGTTCGTCAAGCTGGATGCACTTGATATACCACATTGGGATTTTCAGGGGAATCTCTAATATATAAATATTTTATATCACCAGACCACACTTGACGAAATTGACGAAACACAAAACTGTGAGGCATGATTTTCTCTAATTAACTGTCCAGACTTTCTAAAAACAATGGTACAGTATTTGTAACACCAGCTCTGTCTTAAAGTCCTATGTGATCTCTCTGCATTGCATCTGTTTTACATTGAGGTCGTGTAAATTGTAAAAGACGTATTTTACAACGCTGCCACAATAACAACACAAAAACATGCAAAGGAATTCATGCATACACATTCACACGATAACACACACACTTGTATCTGTTCCCACAGGTTACACCCTGGCAGGTTGCACACTCAATTAAGTACGTACAATACTGCAAGTGGGCGCTCATGCAAGTAAAAACAAACAAGTACGAATAATGAAAGTTAACACATCTCAAAGCGATGCTTCACCATGAACATGAATCAAATTCATCGTCATGGCTCGCTCACAATCCTCTCCTCCCTGCCTTATTGTCTCTCCTCACATCCCCTAGCTCTCCTCTTGCTAAGCTGCCGCCTCCAGTCTTTCAAGACTTTGAATTCTGTCAATAACCAATTGTGTTGCACCTCCCCACCCCTCACCCCTGCTCTCTCCCTTTGTCCGGCATTGATCACTCGGTGTTCAAACATCGGCTAAAAAACACGGCCTGTCACTTTTCAGGCACGCTGAGAAGGCTGATAGAGAGAGACACCGAGGAAAGCACAGGAAGAACGGCAGCAGAGACAGACAAACAGAGAGAGGTGGTGGTTAAGACAGAGACAGAATGGGAGGAGTGCCCTGCATATTTGGATAAACTTCTCTCCCTGTGTGTGTGTGTTCTGCGGCCTGCACAGTTTAATTAAAACACTTTTGCATGACAGAGGCAGGAGACAGACAGAAAGCTTCTTTATCTCTCCCTGTCTCCCTCTGAGATAATGGAGCTGGGGGTTTAAAGTGGAACCTGTGTTTTTGGGCCAGAATACAAACATCCATCAGAATTCGGCAGCCAGCAATTTGTGCGGAATTGAGGATTCTTATAAACAAGAACTCCTCACCGTACAGCGTAGCAAGTCTTTTATTACTCTAATGATAGACAGCCGACAGTTATAAGGCAAACACATTCTGGGCTTCTGGGTATTCTTTTCTGGAGCACACAACTGCACAATCACACACAGGTGGACCCAGACACAAGATGACAATCTTATACAGTACTTTCTCACCCTCTCTTATTCATGTATGCTAAACTCAAATGCTGTAACTGAAGGAATTCCCTCCTTTGGTGACTGACTGGTGACTGGAGTGCAGAGCTTCACTACAGTGGAGCTGAGAGTCAGCGTGACAGTGGTGGAGCGAGGCCACACTAGAAGGCAATAATGTGTGGGAGAGAGATAGAAGGGAATCCAGACAGAGGTGACAAGATGGGAAGACAGGAGGGCTGGCAAAAGACAGGTCAAGAGACACTTGTCGAGAAGTGGAGAGGAGAGAGATGATGCAGTACACACAAAGCGTAGGCACACACATAAAGTAAAGCTGGACTGCTATAATAACGGGTGAGGAAAATGAATCACAGCAATGTCTGTCTTTGTCTCGAGGCTGACTGAAACTGTCTCTGTTGTTCTTTCTGCCCGTCCTTCTCCACCCTCTCTTTTATCTTGCCTCTCATTCTCTCTCCCTTACACTCACACACACGGACGACTGTAATTTTCTTAGCCCCAGCGCCTCTAGCCAGAGTGGAGTCTAAAGCGTCTGTTCTTTATCATTACCTTTACAGAGTTAGTCATTACGGTCCCCTCCAGTGCCCTCACTATCCCATCTCTGCTCTCAGAAGTCGGGGGAAAAGAGAGCAAGAGTGAATAAAACATAGGAAGAAGAATACTTTGAAGCAGCCAAACAACAGAGAAACACTATAAAAGACAGGGCTGTGTTTGGCAAGATCAGGAATCTCTTTTTTTTTCCCTCAGGCATCCTATCAGGTCAAAAACAAACAAATAACAGCACAGTGTCCCACCTCCTCCCTTCCGCTTTCCAGTTTGGTGTCTGACATGGGAGTGCTTTTCTTCTTGCCCTCCCCTGACTCCAGTCCTCCTTCCTGCCTGCTAGATTCAAAGCACTTTGTGCAGCTCCAGTCGACTTCAAATGACATCCAGCCTTAAACGAATGTACGCATAGGGAAAGAACTCTAGCCCGCAGCTATGAACCACAACCGGCTCGCTCAAACCACTAAGGACAAAAAGCTGTGAGGACAGACAGTCAAATATGACAACTCTGCTGGTAGAGGAAACAAGGCCAGTAAATAGAGTGATCAGCAGCCATTATGTAATATTGACTGCCTGACCATATATCCATCATCCTCACCCCATTTACCTCATTATCATCATTCTTGCGAGGAACCCCCAAGGTAGAATTGGGCACGCACACATACACACACACACACACACACACACACAGAGGCAGGTCGAAAGAGACAGAGATGGATGGAGGGAGACAGTCTCTCCTTGCCTTCCTTAAAGGACAATTACGTGAGTGATTGATATTCAGACTGACCTCATCCTCATCAGCCTGAAAACAACTCGCTACGAGAGGAGAGAGAAAAACCCAGCGAGGAAAGGAAAAGATGAAGTGCAGAGACGTGCGATTTTGACATTTGATGGAAAAATCACTGAATGTATGAGCAGGACAGTGTCTGTCTGTGTGTGTGTGTGTGTGTGTGTGTGTGTGTGTGTGTGTGTGTTTGTGTGTGTCCGCGTGTGTGTGTGTGTGTGTGTGTGTGTGTGTGTGTGTGTGTGTGTGTGTGTGTGTGTGTGTGTGTGTGTGTGTGTGTGTGTGTGTGTGTGTGTGTGTGTGTGTGTGTGTGTATAGTAGCGTCAGGCAGGGCATGAGGCGACATGAATGCAGGTTGGAGCAACACAGCATCACTTCTCACATTACCAAAGGCAGAGGGAGTGTGAAGAGTCATGCAGTTCACCCATCTGACTGAACACGCACACACACATACTGGCGCAAACACTTACAGTATAAGCAACACTTTTGAGCCCAGACAGGGGGAAAATTGGTCATCTTTTAATAGGAAATGTCATTAGTCCACCAGTGACTAACAGGCGCCATTATTTTCATTTCTCTGTGGTAGCTGTGAGGCGACGGGAGGCAGGAAGCAGAATTTGATGTCCCGCTAAGAGGGACACAGATCCAACATCTCTGTGTGCTCTCACATAAAGCCTTCAAGACGTTGGCCTTGAAAGTTTTTGTTTGGATATTTTGATACTACCACCAAGATGTGCACCTGCAGTGGCTCCACATGGCTCTGCAGGCTGTTTCTTTGTACTCACCATGGTGACTCTCTAACTATCAGACTTCATCTCTCACACAGACAGGCACCCACATTCCTCTTCAGGTTCTCCTTGATTCTTACTTACCTTATTTTTTTCTGCCAGAAGCTCTTAAAATTTTTCATTCCAGCCAGCAACTGACAAGGTTTTTAATTTTTAAGAAAGACCCATAAGCTGCAAACTGACAAGACCGAAAGAACAGTCTCATGATTGAGAAATCCCCTTAGTTGCCATTTTGCCCAGAGTCAGATAAAAATAACAATGTCAGTTAGTGTGCCCAGCACAGCCACAGGTCGAAGGCTAGCCTAACACAAACAGTGAAAACAAGGGAAAGGTGCTAGGCTAGCTCTATCAAAAGAGGACAAAAACACTTGCCAAATACTTTCACATCGTATCTTGTGTAATTAGCTAGTCACACATTTGAATCGTTTTTTTGAAAGAGTCTATGCTACATCTCAAAAGTCTTTGATGTATTTCTTTTGTTTATTAAACTGTTACCTAGCTAGCGCACCTGGTGGTGGTTGTTAATAGACAACTCAATCTGCACAGCTCCTTATAAGCATCAATGTTATATTTTTACTTTAACTTTTTTAACATGTGCTAACTATATAAAATGATAATAATTTCATTATATTGAAATTAGACAGCTTTTTTCTTTTTTTCATTTATGACTGAGCTATGCTAGCTGCTACCTTCTTCTTGAGTATGTACTATGCTAGGCTAACATGTCCAAGACCATTTGCTTTATTGGACACAGGTGAAGTTGCTGACATCCCAACACTAACTTTGGCCACAAAAGGGAAACAAGCACATGTTTATTTTTCTACTCTTTCCCTAAATAAATAAGATTAAAAAAAATCATAACCAAATACGGTCAACTAGGAATCACATAAGATGTGTAATCCTGTTTGTTACAGGAACTTGCTGGCTGCAATTCGTTGGAAGTTCATCATAGCGGCGGAAATAGCACACCTTTGATTAGTTCCAGCATGTTAATGAGGAGGCCTGCAGAGTGGCTTTTTCTATAGAGTGTGAAGCGTCCCCTGCTACATCAGGGTACAAGCCTGGGTGTATAAGCATGTGCCAGTGAGTAAGAAAGACAGAATCTGTGTGAGCCAGAGAAAGGCAGAAAGCAGAATAGAAAAGATGTTAGTGTGTGTGTGTGTGTGTGTGTGTGTGTGTGTGTGTGTGTGTGTGTGTGTGTGTGTGTGTGTGTGTGTGTGTGTGTGTGTGTGGGTGTGTTTTATGTGTGTGTGTGTGTGTGAGAGAGAGAGAGGGAGGGAGGTGACAAGAGGCTGGAAAGCAGATTGGCAGGGGGAGAAGGCTGAGCAGGTGATGGAGATGCAGAGTGACAGAAATGCTTCGCTTGTCCATCCAGCATGTCCGGGTGGCAGGAGGAGAGAAAGCAAGCCTGAGGACATGATAACACACATACACACACATGTGCACACAAACAAATCCAGAGGCTTGGAGGACCTCTGCCTGTAAATAGAGTGTTATCCCACACTCTTAGCTGCAAGGTGTGTTGCCCTGCAACCCTCTAATTGTAAATGAAGTGTGACCTGCCCTTTTTCAAAGGACTCATCGTCTGTCTCTTTTTTTCCAGTAATCCCTTGGTGTCATAATGACATTTAATCAGCCCTGTTGTAGGGTATGCCTGGACACACACACACACACACACACTCACACACACACACACATGTAAACATGTTATCCAACTACGGAGTTCCAGACAGTAAGTAGGGCCCAAAGACAGAGTGACAGTCAGCAGTGTTTTTTTACTGATAACTGGGTGAATACTGGAGAATTTTGTGGCTGTACCACATGGACCCACACCATTCAAACTGAGTGTATGAGAGGTAGGGCGGGTGTGTTTGTAACAGACTATGGATTATATTTACCCACTGTTTATGCAATGGACAGTCAACTGTAAGTGAGATTCTGTGAGTGTGTTTTTGAATGTGTGGGTGAGTGTGACTGTGAGAGTGGGAGCGCTAAGAGGATTTACGCTCGTGTTGTAGCTGTGATCCCACTGCTGCTACTGGCGCATTTGAATAGACGGGGGGGGGCTATATCGTGGCTGAAAGTGTGCTCTGTCACAGCTAGGGGACGCCACCCCCCACGGCGCTCATTAATCATAGCCCATCAAAAAGTGGCCCTGTGCTGTTTGTGTGTGTCGACCACCTACTGCATGGGAACACAAGCGTACACAAGCACCACTATCAATCACTACCAGAGGTGGAGAGAGAGAGGGCGAGAGAGGGGTGAGGAGACAGGGAGAGAGGAAGGGAGGGAGGGAGAGGAGACAGAGTGGGTGAGGCATGTTGTTTTCCTATTATCCTCTTGAAATTACAGACCAATGTCACAACTATTACTTGGAGGAGGTCAAACTCATATGGTAGAATGAGACTCTTCCCCTTCCTTTGTGTGTGTGTGTGTGTGTGTGTGTGTGTGTGTGTGTGTGTGTGTGTGTGTGTGTGTGTGTGTGTGTGTGTGTGTGTGTGTGCGTGCGTATGCGTGCGTGTGCGTGCGTGCGTGTGTGTGTAGACATAACTGTACGTGTTGAGTGCAAGGCGCCACTGCTTGTCTGCACCACCACTGCGCAGGTACTTCATGAGAGTTGCGCAAATCTACCAAGAGTGGCTGGTTGCCATGGTCGGTGTTCACATGGAGCCGGCTCCTCTAGAGGCCTGCAGTCTACGCAGCCATTAGCTAAAGTGGATACACTGCAGCTACACACACACACATACATACACATATATTGTCTGTAGTCTGTCCCAGTCTCTCCATCACTCTGTGTTTTGCCACCTCACTTCTTCCACTTGTTGAAATTCTGTGACTGTGTGTGTGTGTGTGTGTGTGTGTGTGTGTGTGTGTGTGTGTGTGTGTGTGTGTGGACACGTACATATAGTGAATAGGTGAGCAGTACAGTGGGATGAGTGTTTGGAAGTTGGGGCCATTTAAATGGCAGTAATTACATGAGAAGATGAGCTGCATTCCTTCCTGAGGGCAGGCTGATTACAGGCCTCTCCTCCCTGGGCCCCTGTAATTACCTACTCTACCCTGCTCCCCCATCCTCACCCCCGTGCTTCACCCTCCATCCCACTGTACTTGCATTGGCTCTGTTCTGCCTCAGTGGGGCTACAGGCGAGTCGCCCCCCCCCCCCCCTTCCGGTCCTCTGATCCGCCTCTCTCCCAACTTCTGCAACACTCCAACTGCCCTTCCCCTCACCAGGTCACTCTTCTTTCCTCTCTCGTTGCTTCTCGAACTGATTACTACTCACTGACGAACCCACACACAAACACACACACACACACACACACACACACACACACACACACACACACACACACACACACACACACACACACACAAACACACACACACAAACCTGGAGACCACTCAGCGGACAAAAAGCAGATGTGGCATCGTGAACACAGTGCACACTGCTTTCTTGAGCAGTGTCTCTTTAATGTTTCTCTTAAGAGACATTCTATTGTATCATGCATCTTTTCTTTGAATATCTTAAAATAGGGGACAGGATCCTGCATTATGCATATAAACAGTGTACTTCACATCAAAAGCCAAGTCCATTCTTAATGAATTAACAACTATTGGTACTACTCTTACTGCAGGCATGTTTGTATGTGTATAGATAAGGCGGTTGCTGCCAAATGCCAGGCAGTCTTGTCTCATGGCTACTCCTTGAGACAAGACTTGACAGCTCCTGCCTTACAGGTAAATCCCTGCTCTGTGTCAACCCACTTTTTTTCTCCGTTGGAAACACACAAAGTATGGGTGGGGTTGCGCACATGACCTCACACATACACAAACCACAACAAGACCAGTAACTCCATCCCAGTCAGGGATACCGGTAAAACTGGAGACACACAGACAGTCAAATTACATGTCCCTCACCTAAATACCCTCAATTGTTGCACCAACCAACAGTCTGGGTCCCTGCTACCCTTTCATTTGTGTTCAAACACATATTCACCATGGAACAGTTACAGTTATGCTCATTAAAGCTCTCAGAATTTCAAGACGCTCCATTGTTTAAAAATTTCAGTTCATGTTTGAGATATTGTCATGTGGTACTTTCACGTGACAACGTATTAAGTCAAGAAGCACAAACTGTGATTGTGAGAAGAGTTGGCAAAAGGCATCAAAACAAATGTGTTTTTTTATTATTTGATATGACAACTTGGCTCCCAGGAGACAGGATGACGACTGGATCAAACTTCCTCTACAAATCACATCCGACACCCTGAGAAGGTGATAATGAAGAAGTTGGGTGGCCAAAAAAGCTGGAGAGAGTAAACTAAAACAAGACGAATGGATTAAAAATGAAAAGTCTCGATCTCTTTGAGAATTATCAAGGAGGAGAGCAGGAGGAATGGATAAAGAAATAGAGCTAGTCGGGTTAAGAACTTCAGGGAAAGGACTCGAAAAAAGGGAGAGATGGAGGGGTATGTACAGGTAATCTAGCTAATATAAGGCGATAATGGAGTGAGAGGGGTTGGGGGAGGGAGGAAAGAAAGAGGTTAATGACAAGGCTGTAAGCTTTGCTGTAAGTGGGTAGCCATGCTAGAGGGGAAGGAGGGAGGGCATGTGAAGTGAGAGAGCAAAGGAGAAAGAGATGGAAAGAGACACAGAAACACTCCCTGGGTGCTGATAAAGTGCAACTCTTGATTGGTGTGTGTGTGTGTGTGTGTGTGTGTGTGTGTGTGTGTGTGTGTGTGTGTGTGTGTGTGTGTGTGTGCGCATACTGTGGGCATTGGCTATGGTTGCCATGATTGCCAGTGCTATTAGGGATGCCTGCTTCTGTAATGTGTTGTGACAAGGGCTGATTCTTGTGACTAACTGCTTTGGCAGGAGAGCTCCTCTGTCATGCTAATGAACAGATGAGGAGATGAGCCGGATTGACAGCGCATCGACGGGCCACGCATATGACTTCTCACCCACTCGCACACACACAAATAGAGACAGAGGGTTGGATGGTATATATGAAGACACGAGCAGACCTTGCTGTCATAAATGTGTACACCACATGACACACTGATGCAGACATCTCCACTCACAAACAGCTAGTTACCAAGTCAGTGTGACAGAGGTGACAACACACGGACAAAGTGAGAAGAAAAAAACCAAACACATGTGCATGCACAGACGCATGAACACCCCACACACAAACACAGTGGAGATGTGTTCATTCTGTTCCTTCATTGCGTCCCCTTGCATCAGAGAAATCCCTGGATATGCAGTACACAACAAGCAACATGCTGTGGGCTAGCTGCTGTGTGTGTGTATGTGTGTGTGAGAGGGAGATATGGTTTGTGAGCTTAGGAAATTTAGCAAAAAAAATAGTCAAATGTACCCTTCAATGTATGTTTGATATGATGAAAGTGCACTAATAATCCGGAAACAGGCTACAAGCAAAAACATTTGCAAAATTTACTTGAGGAAAAAAAAAAAAATTTAATATTGATGATGATATCAAATTGGTGGTTAAATTAAGGCTTGGATAACATTATTAAAAGCAACTCTTTAAAAAGAAGTCTGATTTTAACGAGATATTAATATAAAAATGAGAAAGATAGAGATAGAAATAGGCACATAGCAAGTCAAGACAGAGAGGTAGGCAAGGAACAGGAAAGATTAGGGCACTAACAGGCAGAAAATCCATGTTGGAGGAGATAAATGATGAGAGGTGATGTGGCGATAGCAGGGGAGGACAAATGGAAAGGCAGAAGATAGAGGTGCAATTCAATCTCCTCACCCTGCAGAATGTCGGGGACTTGTAAGCAAAAGTAGTCCTGTGTAGAAGCTAATGGCTGCTTTATCCTTTTGATCTTTTTCCTTCACTCGCTTTATACCTCACTTCATCATTCTCTCAAAATAAATTTCCCTCCCTGTCTCAACTCAGACACACTTGGTCAAATCAGGCCAAAGGGGAAATAGAGAAAGACAAGACCTCCATCTAAACCTCTTATTTCAGGGAACCAAATCTGGATCTATGCTGCATGTTTGTTATCCGATTTTTTTTTAATTGGAAGTCATTATTCTTTACATTTTCAAAAAAAGCCAGGGGGAAAATTAGTTAATTTTTCAGTTTTTATAATAGTTATTATGGTAGTTCTTGTTTTTCCAATCCAATGGCAAGCAAGGACAAAAAAATCTAAACCCAGAGAAAGTCAGACTTCAGAAGGAAATGTGCAGTTAAAGATAGGAAGGGAAAAACACATCACACTGTTTGACTGCCAGGTAATCTCAGCGCAGTGCAGCACCAAAACATAAAAGTAATAACTAAAGCACAGGCATCTTACAGACTATCACTATAGGCCAGGCCAACTTCTCTATATCTGGCAATCTCAGCTGCTAACAGATTGTGAAAAACTGAGAACTGAAAACTCTTCATTGCACAAAGGGACTGGTAGCATCACTGCAAAGTTATCTGCTACCTGGACAGTCTGTGTGCATCTCTGCCCTACTCTACAAATGTAAATCTTGTTATGTTTAAGGTCAAAATATTGGTTCTTTCCCTTGTGTGATGAGTCAGCATTTGTGCATCAATCATTCATGAGGCTATGTTTCCTGTCTGATGTCAAAGTTTTTTGCTGCTCTTCACTGCAGCTACAGGAAGGTGTCCTTGACCCAGGGACAGGATGGGGATTGGGCTGGAACGGAAAAGAGGACATCCCAGAGCCTCAGGCCAGGACCAGTATGACTGGACTGGCAGGAATGGCAGTGATGGAAAGCAGTGATGAAGAGAACATGACGAAATCCCCTGGCATAGACCAATAAAATAGGTGGCTGGGAATGAGAGACAAAACATGCTTGTGTATGTGTGTATAAGATGAAAGAGGGAGAGATGGATGGATGGAAGGAGAGGCAGAGTGTCACCAACCAGACGCCCACGGCCAGCACAGAGTGATGGTGACACTGAGTGGCCAGAGTGTGTGACACTGTGACAATAATGATGAGAGACTCTTTCCCGATCTCTCTGTGGCTCCTTCTTCTTCTCTGCCTCTATGTTCTCTGTCACTCCCTGCAGCAGGCTTGTGCTTTGAACCACACCCTGACTGTGTGTCCTCCGCTGGCCTGGGTGAAACTGCATCAGCATGCAGTCCTCAGATCCTGCAAACTCCACTATTTGTGTACTAAGTTTCATGAAATTCTATCCAATAGAATAGATTTCACTCCAAACAAATGCCAGCCTCGTGGTGGCACCATTAGGATTCATCCTCTGGGCACCATGGATTTTTGTGCCAGATGTAATGGCAATCCATCTAGTGGTTGTCGAGACATTTCACCAAAAAATAAATAAATGTGAATGTCTTGGTGGCACTAGAGGAAAAGTCAAGGCATCGCCAGTGGCAATAGAATTCATTCTCTGGGGAACATGACTGCATGTACAACATTTCATAACAATCCATCCAATAGTTTTGGATGGATCAACCGACCGACAGACCAACAGACTGACTGGCATTGCCATCTCTTGAAAATGATCTGTACAGTTATGGCCTAAAGGTTAGAAAAATGGGCTTCAGTGTCTGGACTAGCGTGAGAAAACTGAGCGGGAAATGACAAAGAGCAGAATTTACCCCACTCTCATTACCCTTGAGCAAGGCTCTTAAGCCACAGTTGCTCCAGTGGAGCTGCTCAGAGGTCAGCAGATCGGATTGTGGTTTTCACTGGGCAGCTTCCAGCTGTGAATGTGTGTCCGGAAAAAAAGCTGCATTTTGAAACTGAACTAACCATATAAAATCATGGCCTTGAATTTTTGTGAAATTTTGGTGTTTTTCTGTTTCTGGTTTTCCTACACTGTGATGTCCTTACATGTTAAATTCAAATGTGCCAAGAAATAGATTGACATGATCACAAGTATAGTTTGACATATTTGTGGTCCTTGTTCCCTTACCCTGGGTCTATGCCAGTTGAGAGAGGGGGCACATGGCCGTGGCTCCAGTGGACAGAAGGGCATTAATTCTCTGTCCCAGATCCTAATGGCCCTGGCCCACTGAACCTCTCACAAACCTGAGGCTGAACCGTGCCACGACTCCTCCCTTGCGATGACTCCCAACAGCATTGTTTTGTTTACACTGTACATTTTTCTGACCGGTGCACTTGTGTATGTTTTCAGTGTGGTCCTTGGTGTGTGTGGCCGGGCTAGTCACTCAGTGCTCTCTCCTCCTCTCTCTCTCTCTTCGGCTTCACCCAGCCAAAGCCATGGCAGCAGTGCTGGTTAAGAGGTTTGTGTATCCCATTAGGGTGATGAAGAGGCCTTTCATCAGTACACTCCCTCCGGCCAGGCGCTGACAGGAGCTTTACCTCGACAAGCCTCTCAAACACACCGCTTGACGTGAGACAGCACCAAGCGAAGAGGTCCGCAGGCGGTACACATACTCACTGACAAACACTCTCTGCTGCTCACGCACAGGCACACGCGCGCACACACACACAGACTCTGAGCTGAGAAAAAAGAGAAGACTGAGACATTTTGTTGCTAACCTTTCACTTTCAATCTTATATCCATTTTTAACAGTAGCCGATAGAGTTCAGTGTATGAGGAAGGGAGACAAGAGGGGGCTGGAGAGGATGAAAAGTCTTGACTAATTCTGACTCGGTACTCTGATCTATTTTTAATCACTGCCACACGAGGACTAATAGTGCAACGGCCGTCCAGGGCTCCGACCAGATGGGCAAAGTAATTTTTCAGGGGGGGGAGAGCTGGAGGAAGACGACAGAACATGAGGACAGAAGAGGAAAAAAGAGACAGGAATAGAGAGGAAGAAGACAAAGATGGAGAGAGAGTACAAGCAAGGGAGGAAAAAAGGGAGTGAGAGAGACAGAGATTAATAAAGATAGAGCAGGCGAGAAAAATGGGAGACAGAGAAGCCACAGTAGCCAAGATGACCTGGAATCATAGGACCAGTATTGATTACTTAGGGATGAAAAGCGAAGAAAGAGTTCTGCTTAGAGACTAGATAAATTAAGTCACACGCAGACACCTGGAAAGACAGAACTGGGTGACAGTAACAAACAAAAGTTACGGATCCAGGATCCAACTATTGTAGCTGTTTTGCCTTAAATCTTACAAGGTGGAACAAAGTCAGCTGCTTAATCCATTGCAATGATAGATACTCCAGTCTGACAGAAAAAAAAATTGGTATGGCAGGTAGAGACTGGATCTATTTGTGTGTAGTCTGGTTCCAAACAAAAACAACATTAACAAGAGCACACATGAAGCATATGGGAGACTACATGATCTGATTAGATTTTACACTCTGTGGGATTTATGGGGCTATCTATGGAATGTGTATTCATGTATATATGGGGGTTTAAAAGCACACAAACACACACATTCATATACACAACACAGAGCCCCATCTCGCCTTTAGTAGTCTGGATTATTCTGATTCACGTAGATTAACTTTGTATAATCGCTTTGGGAATTCTATGCTTAAAGCGCTGACGCCATCCAAAGATGCACCACCAAAGACTCATAAAATCAAACACAGGTAAAACATCAACTCTTCCCAAACGGTATGCTCCTCAGCTCCACATAGATAAGCACTAAATGCTAAATTTATGATATGTGGTAGACACTTGAATCCAAAGAGCTTTACAGTACCAGTGCTTATGCATTGTTATTTACAAACACTTTTACGGACAGAAGTTGTGAAATAGTTAGCAGGAAACCAATTCCAGTATGTTCATTGAACAGTACTGTACATAAATTGATTCTCACATTAAGTTTGCGTTAACTCTTTTTTTTTTTGGCTACTTAGGAGCAGTGGAAACAACATCGTAAACACCGATTTACCAGTATTATTTACACATCCAGAAGATGCAGGCCACATTAGCATTCATTTGGAGTCATGTGTCTGGCCACCTGATATAAGTACAAGTCCAATATTAACTCTAATTTTACCTCTTTTTTGGTTTCGTCCAACTCCTGAAGGAATAATTTGGCTCTTTACAGGCTAAATGTTCCACTATGTTCACTAGCTAGTGGCTAAATTTATCTTCCTGCTGTTTGGTGCTGCGCAGGTAGTGTACAGTGGGTTTATCAGAGCTTTCTTGATTAAAGCAGCTTACTCCTGCAGCTGAAAACAACACTGGTGTAAGCAGTTACACTAAGCCAAAGTATTAAAGTTGTGGGCGGGAAAACCGAAACACTATGCTCAAAGATGCTGAAATGCTGTGTAGAGCTAAGGGTTACTGCATTCAGGTGATAATACCCTGTGGGTAGCCACTACAAATAGTAATTTGATCCATTGTTAATACAAACTTATTTAAATAGATAAAGTTAAATGCACAAAGTTTACAGAATTCAGTATAGTATATGCAGGTGTTGTTACAGTACCAATTCTAAACTTTCTCTTTTCTGTCTCAAGATGTCTCTTAGTTCAGCCTCCCTAATACTGCTGCTCCGCGGAGCAACAACAGTGCAGCTCTTGAATAGCCATCCTGTGCTAGAAGCTGTAAGAATAGAACTGCTTGACCCTCATATGCCTGGAGTCAGTTGGGTCATTTGTGAAGCACAATGGCAGGCGGCGGACATAAAGGTGTTTATATCTTTCCCACAATTTACGATCTATTCAGCATGACTGACTTCACAACTTTAATTTTCCAGGACAACAAAGAACCACCTTTTGCTGTGTGTGAGTGTGTGCAGTGAGTGTAGAGGATTCGCTGGAGAGCATATAGGTGAGTGGTGTTTGGGTGGCCAACCAGATTACAGAAACCATGTGAGATACGCAACGCTATTCTGTTAGTATTTTGAATTACATCAAATGCAAAACAATAAGAGGGCCTGTTTGAATAGTTAACACACTAGTTCCAGACAAAAAGCAAACAGCAAATGATTGATGTGAATGAAATGAGTCGCTGTGTCTGCACAGCTTCTCTGCAAATATGCATTAAGGAAAATTTATGCCAGACGCCATGATTTTATCAATTTGGCAGCATACTGAAGCTAGTTAATAACATTCAGGATTCATGTTGAGGCTTCTCTTATCTTACAGTAACTCAAACTAGGGCCCTAATAACATCAACATACAACACTGAAAATTATCCAGTGCAAATCTGTAGGTCAGAGGTCACAATCCCACTAACTCCCCGCCCTAGGCGTCATTGCTCCATATTATAATACCTTCATGGTTCTGCTGCATTAAGACCTCACGCTACACTGATAAAACCTGATCAGCATTCAGGGCTTCATGCACATGCCTATGAAAGGTCTCCCAGCCTGTGTTATGGCCTCACCTTTGTGTGGCTTTTGACCTCTCACCTCCATCTCTGATACGCTCCTCACAGGTGGCCCCACCCCAGGCCAGAGACAGAACGACTATTCTGCATACGTATGTGGGAAAACAACAGATCGCAGTCTCAGTTTAATTACCTAACACAGAGGCTTGCCACTGTGTTTTCTCCCCATGAAATATTATAGCATGCACAGCGAAACTACTCTAAAAGTACAAGCACATTAATATACATTACGCATTCTCCAATCATTTTAATGGCTGGTGAGACACTGAAAGCAATCAGTGGAGCAAATAAAAAACGAAGGAAAGAGGGATAGAAAGACCCAGGGAAGCAAAGTGGACGGGATGAAGTAAAGCTACCTGTGTACTTAAGGAAGGTGAAGATGAAAAAGAGAGAAAGTTAGCTGAGCAGAAGAGATTCAATTTTGGACAGCGTGAGTTTCATCATGCCGTCTTGTCTTAGACTCATCATGTTCTGAGGTGTTCTATATAACAAGGTGTGGAGATCAATAGTATCCATTTACTGAGGTGCAGCTCGTCTAATCATCTGGTGCTCTGCTGCCCAGAGAAGGAGCTGCGACACACACCTGGCCCTCTGCAGGAGAACAGAGTAATGAAATGTACACTGTAGCCCGGTCTTTCTGCTAGTCCCCAACACCTAGTACAAACACAGCCCCCTTCGCCTCCCCAGTCTCCCTTCCTTCATCTCCTCCATCTCTGCATATGAGCAATAAACCCAAGCTTGACCTCCTCTTCCCACTCTCTCTCCTTCGTACGCATATGCACAGGCTCTCATATTTTTAGTGAAAGTTGCATATCGCGCGGTCCATTAGGAATCTGAAGGGTGTGAGGCGCATAGACCAAAATATCTACAGCACTCTAGTTCTCGCTCCAACTCATTGACTGAGTGCCTCAGGGTAACATCACAATAAGCGCTCCTTGTCCCTGCTCCCCAATGCAATTCTATAATTCATCTTAATTGAGAAAAACAAGTAAGCAAAGGGGAGCACTGGAGGGATGTAAAGTGCAGGTCGTGTATTTCTGGGCCTGAGGGATCTAGTGTATGTTTTGTGTCTGTGAAAGGTGAATGTAGTTGCTTGCTGTTGCAAAAAATGGATTTACCTTTCTCCTTTTTTTGTGCGAACGTTACTTAAAAGGCATTTTTCTCTAATGAGGTTGAAAGCAAAGCAGTGAAAAATCATGAAAGAAGGAACAACATGCACAAAGGAGTAGTTTTATGTAATGATTCACTGTCATTTGGCTCAATTATTGAGGCAACATTTTTACTTACGCATGATTTTTATGAAATTATGTTGGCAAGAAAATAGAGACAAGAATTAGACCTTCTGTTCTAATGAAGGACAGGGAATGTATTTTTATTTTCTGAACTCACTGTGATTTTTCCACGTATACTGTATTTTATTCAAGGGTCCTCTGGTTAGAATTCCTGAGCGTAGAGACAGAGGTAAAAGGCAGATGCTGTTTAACACTATCTTGAAAATGCAGACAAAACACGACATCTGAATATCAAATTTTTGAGCGACTTTCAGGCAGCTCAAACACAGATGGAGCCCCAGCTTTAAGCGGACGTATACAGACTTTTACTTCAGGTAATTAGCAGCGGATTCAGTTTCTTTGCTCTTTAAGGCTATTTGAAGTTCAAAGCACACTCCTGGTAACTGGTTGGTCAAGGCAAAAGTTCTGTTTCAGTTTTCTGTTAAACATTTATAAATAAGAATATCCCTGCTGCTCCTGCGTAGATCGATGCAGGATTTCTACATTGACTGCCACTATGTTCAGCATGTACTCCCACAGTTCTATTAGAGGGTACATGTTTTTAGAAAATGCAGTAGTGTATAATTTGTCTTTGCTTTTATTTTTTCATCCACTTTCAGGAGCGTGCACTATCTAGGGCAGTGGTCTGCAGTTTTAATCATTTTTCCAAACACTGGAGCGCTATGGCAGTCAGGAAATCCCAGAAGGACAGAGGGGAATGGACATAGCAATAATAATAACACAAAATCTAATCTGAATTATGCTCTAAAGAGATTAGGTCAGAATAATCCCCAGAATAAACACAAATGGGGAGAAGGACAGGCTGCTTGTGATCAAATGCAGGGAGCTCCGTAGCCTGTGTGTGGATGTTTTTATTCATGATAGTGGATTTGTGTGAAGATGTGTTTGATTTTGGGTGCAAGAGTGGTGATGGTTTTTATTTTGGGAAATGAGTATGTCAGATGCTGAAAGAGTTGCTATTATTAAAGTTGGATAAAATTCTTCCTATTCCCTGCTCAAACATAAAAAGTGATTCCCTCGGTTTGATGGATTCCTGAACATTATCAGTCTCGAAGCCAAATTGAGTAAATTCATTTCCAAATGCGATACAGATTTTTTTTAAATATATCATCACCCAGTTAGACCTAAAATGCATTATCCATTCTGGATGCAACTAAATATTTTCTGGAGCGTATAAACACTCTGTCTGCCACGAGTCTCCTTGAAATGATGGGAAAAAGGACAGAAATTTAAAGTGAATAACGGTGTGTCTGTGATATCAGTTCGCCTAGTTTTACTTGGAGACTATTGGAGAATTTTCTGAATGCACAGCCAAGTCAAAATAAGTACCTTAACATCACTGATTTCAGATTTTAGCACATATAGCAGTGACACCCTGATTTTGTGCCCCCAGAAGAGGATGCAGATCATAAAAAAAACCATCTAGTGTAAGTCAAAATTAAAAGAATAGTTTGAAATTTTTGGAAAGGTTTTGGGTGCCTGACAATTTCAAGGTGACAACACCATCCAAGGCAGTCATTGTGTCTGGCCAAGAAATTCTAGTTCCAGTATGCAACTCCCCATAAAACCACGACCTTTCCCTATTACTTTTCTGTTTGTGTATAGATTCAACACGCAAGATATAATATGTTAATTAGTGGAATTTAGAGGTGTTGATAGGTGTATTTTTAATACAGAGTCAGGCTACCTGTTTCCCCCTTCTTCCATTTTGCTAAGCTAAGCTAACTGCCTGCTGGCTCTTGCTGCATATGTAGCATACAGAGGATATGAGAGAGGTATTGATCTTCTCATCTAACTCTCAAAAAAAAGTGCACTTCCTATTCATTACAGCCAAGTCATAATGCATAACCACATTTACAACTCCAAACTGTGATTGCGGTTGATTTGCTCCATTTAGTGCAGGGTCTCTGCTGTGGTTTTTTCCGGTGCTGAATCTGTGTGCTCAGGGTTCAGGGATCAGAGCAGACAGGGCCGGAGCAGACCTCGAGGTCACCGGCTGCCTTTCTGCTGAGCAGGCTATTGTCCAGCAGCTGCATGGCCGCACAACTACAGGTCTATTCAAAGTCTATTCAGCAGCTTCAGCTAAGTGCAATTGAAGACCCCGGTTTATTGTCTGACACCAACTCTGTTTGAGCTGCACCAGAACGCTCACTTCATCTCCCAGCGAGTTCAGAGGAACAGTTAAGTCTCCATGAATAGGGGCGGATTTACACGAGTAAAAAGACACGTTAAACACATTCAGACTGAATCCAGCTCTCAAACAGAGAGCTGCTTGACCTCGGTGACCTTTGCAGAATGTCAAACCACACTGTATGACCTCTGTTTGCTTCCCAGCATTACACTCAAACATACATTTAGATACAAACAGAAAAGGTGCCAAACAAGGAGGGAAAAAAAAAAACTCTAATTTCATACAACACTTGTCCACTAGATTCATCAAAAACAAGGTGTTAGTATCGACAACTATTTTGTATTTCTGGAAGCATGTCATATTAGCTAGCTCTATTTGCATTTCTCTTCTTTTGTGATTGTGAAACAAAACGCTATAAAAGACTGTAATGCAAAAATGGATAACAAGAGATCTGTGGCACTGCTAGGAATTTAGCTTTTACAAAAGTATTGGGTAAGAGTATGATGATGCACACAAAATGGCCATATCACACTCAGTAAAAAAGCCATCTGGAGGCATCATCACTTCTCTGAGCAGAATTAAGTCAGAGTGCAATGACTTTCTCGTTTAAAGTGTCTCCAAAGAGCACCATTATTACCTTCCCAGAATGCAAATGTGCTTTGGGCCAATTAAAGGTTTAGCCAATACCAATGCAAGCCCATAAAAATCCGCCCTTCCATAATCATTCAGCAATATGACTCACGGGTAGGATCGGAACACCGGCCTGTAAATGTGTCATGATTATGACTCCCGTGGTTAAAATGAATGTAGGAGCTTTGTATATCATTCCCATGGTGCTGGAGCTGAGCCACGCATATGTTAGTGTCAGTGCTTCTAATGAAATAAATAGACTTGTGATAGTACTTATTAGGCCTCCATAAGTGGCAGGTAAAGACAAGGGCCCTGCGGTGGATCAAAGGCAGTTAAATGTCTCTTTTTAGATCTCCCTCTATCAAGAGGTATTTAGGGGGAGAGGGGGTTGCTTTTTTGTTTGTGGAGACAGACGCCCTCATCCAGGATGTCTCTGTGTAATTACACGCCACAGAAGACCTTCATTCCTCTCCTCTTCACGGAGAGAGATGAAAGACAAGAAAGACAGAGGCATGTAATCGCTCCTCTGACTCAAAGAGGGGGAGAGGAGGTGAGGGACACAGTGAATGGAAGGACAAAAGTATGGTGAGTGGTGGTGGGGTTTTAATAAACCTCCTCTGTCTCTTGTTTAAAGAGTGTCTCCAACCTCTCCCGATTTCTCTTTCTCTCTCACACACACATATACACAGTCTTTCTTTGACTGAGGCTTTCATTATACTCAGAGTCGCCTGTTCTTCGCCTCAGGACGGATGTGTAAATTGTTGTGCTAATGTAAGGCCCACTGCTGAGAGCTTTAGAGAGAAGGAGATTTACACACTGCTCACCACTGTATAACTGTCACTCACAAACTCACACTCACAAGAGCATGAAGAGGGACGCTGTGAGCGACAGCATCTCGGCACACACACACTCAGCACACCATTCGGGCATATGTAGACATGTATACACACATACACTCTTTGGTACTGACAGAGGCGTGGGTGGACGTTGACATGCGCACGTAAATGTTCTATTTCCTTGCGCCATTCATAGTCCCCTAGCCTAAATCTGACAAAAAGCCTCCCTTACCTCATCACACAGGGCTTAGGAGCAGCAGTGTTGTTACAATCTGTCACTGTTTCATTTTAAAACTCCAATACTTTTCCATTACAGGAGTTATGTACTCTCAGGGGTACAGTCTGCCAAACTCTGGAAAGGTATCTGTTAATGACCTCCTTTTGGTTCTGAGGTTATGTTGAGTTGGTAATCTTTGTGTTGCTTTTGGCATAGTTTGGCAACAGCTGTTGTTTGGAAGCAGCACAGTGCTCTTTGTACATTTGACAGTAGTGTGAGAAAAGTGGATGATAAGCGACAAAAGTCACAAGTCACACCAAGGTCATGAAAATTACACAGAATGTACCTTAACTGTTGAGTTGTACCTCAATTAATCAATTAGCTGATTGACAGAAAATAAAGCAAAACACATTCTGATAACTGATTAATCCTTTTAAAGGAACAGTTTGACATTCTGGGAAGTACACTTACACACTTACTGTACAGACCGAATCTTCTCATCTACGTCTATTCAAGAGGGGAAATAAGGGTATTTCCCAAAACGCCTAAAAGTATCCCTTTAAGTCATTATGTAATACATTTGCTTGTTCCAGCTTCACAAATTTTACAGTTTGTTGCTTCTCTTTCTTCGACGCCATCATACAGTCAATATCTTTTGGGCTTTCGGTTGGACCAAACAAACAATTAAAGACGATACCTTTGAAAATTGTAATGAGCGTTTTTCACTATTTTCTGACAATTTAATAGACTACAATAAAACTTAATAATTATCAAGATATTATTTGGTAATGAAAATAATCATGAGTTACTATATTCTTACTGTTTTTAACTTTTTTGTTTTCATACTCCTGGGCACATCCCTGCCACGCCTGCATGACACTGGATGACTGAGTACTCCTCTGTCTGTATGTCTATCTGTCTAATGGCACCGAGGCCTCCGAGGGGCTCCAAACAACCCATCTGCCCAGGAATCTGCCAGTCCGTCTGTCTGTCTGTCTCTCCACAGGTATGTCAGCGGTTCCCTACGTGATCAATGTTTCTTTTATTAAGCCGTGGAAGAGCAGGGCAGGGGCTGGCTGCAGCGTGAAGGTTGAAGCTCTAGACAGACACACCACTCGATGTTTAATGACCCACTATAACTATACCTATTCATCTCCCCTGGCAGAGCAGGGAAATGCAATGGAAATGGTCCTCTGCAGAAGATATTGCATCAGGCCAAATCATAAGTCTTCATCCGGCCCAGTTTGAAACTTGATTATGTGAAACATGTTTCCTCTGTTGCTTTTTCATGTATAAAAACCTTCCGGTGCCACAAAATGGCACAAGGAATGCTTCAGTACAAATTACGTTAATCTGGAAGCAGTTTAACATAATGATGCCAGGGAGGGCAAAACAAAAAAGTGCCAGCCACTCCATTGCCACCACATAATCCAATCAAGCACAAATTTCAAGATCACGTCTATCCCGGATTGATAAACATCTATATGCCTTTCATTTGCTTGAGTGAGGTACTTTCTCTACCTGCTGTACCTATACACACACACACACACACACACATACACACGCACACACACAGCATGTCTTGTTGCTGAGAGGATTGGAGGCAAGTGAAGCGGTGCAACAGCAGCGGCAGAGTCAGAGCAGAGACACCCAGAGTTAATGAACCCTCACCAGTCAGCATGGCTGTCCATCTGCTTTCATAATCCTCATAAACAGCAGGCCACGGGTGCTGCCCAACCAGCTACACGCACGCACGCACGCACGCACGCACACACACACACACACACACACACACACACACACACACACACACACACACACACACACACACACACACACACACAACACAGACACAGCATATCGTCATCCTAAATATCTTTTGTGAAGAATGAGGACTGTATATGTGCTTCGTGTGTGTGTATGCAGGATTGGGTTTTATAGGGGGAGGAGGGTGGGAACTGATGTGTCCATTGTAATGCCTGTGTGCCTTAGCTTAGCTCAGCAGCTAATCTAAACGGAACGGCGAGGAGAGGTGAGCGTGAGGTCAGCTATTGAGCCCATCTGGTCAGCAGCAGGTAAGAGGCTTGAAACACACACCCGCTGACACACTTGATGCGTGTGTGAGCTTATACACTTAAATCTAACCTTAATTACATGCAGGTACATCTGCCACATTAGGCCGGACCTAGTCCCGCAACTTCACACATGGCGCTCATTTAAAATGATTCCTAACTCTTCAGCGACTGATGTCTGGTAGCATTTTGTAGCGTACATTGCGTACACCCGGCATGGTGAATGCATCAGGAGGATAAACCAGGCTTTCCCCTGTGCAATCAGAACGGTTACCAGAGTGAGAGAGATTGGTGTGTACGAGAGCTGTGTGCTGATTGAGACTGGGAGTGTGACCCCACTGTGACCCATGCAGAGAAGGGAGTAATACCTGAGTAATATGGCTGACTTCCCATCAGCGTGCACCCATCGCACATACACACCCATGCCTAAAACACAAACCGCATCAAGAGGAGCCTGTCAGCCCTTGATTAAGACCTGCGTCCAAGGCAAGAACAGAATCTTTACTGTGTGTTTGGAGGCTCCCAGTCAAAGCCTCTGGAGGAGAAATACAAATTAAGTCCTGGAGCTGAAGACGGGTGGAGGAATTAAAGGGTGGGTGAGGGCAGATCTTGTTCTTTCACTCTTCTCTCTTCTCTTGCTGTAGTCTTGATCTGAGAGTGTCTGAGCAGAAACAGGGATTATAGCCCCTACTGTGCGTGTTTGTATGTGTCTGCATATGTTTTTGGGATCAAACTAGATACTGCATATGAGAATTTTCCTGTTAGCACGATCTTTACAGCTCAAACTGAAGAGAGGAGTGAAAAGGAAAGGAACAGAAAGATGAGGAAAGGAAAGACAAGAATAGAAAAGGAAAGGAGGGACAAGGAAAGGAAAAACAGGGAATGAGAAGGAAGTAAAGGAATGGAAACACAAGGAACAGAAAGAGAAGGACAGGAAAGTTCTGGATGTTCCCTGGTTGACCTTTGATTAAGTGGCCAATCACTCTCCATTACTGACAGGGGCAAAGAGCTTAAGAGACAAACATGGTGATTTAACTCCACAACAGTCACTACATTAAATAACACAGCAGCACACTGCTGACATGCGGCCAATCACACGAAGACTCACTTAGTTCCCCTGACACACACTCACAAACACACTCATTAAGCATTGTTCGCCTTGATTTAAAACGCAAGGGAGGAAACAACCTTAAGTTGTTTGAAAGTCCTGCTGTTGCTTAGCTGCCTGCCATTCAGACAGAAGGACACAGGATCATTTCTGTTGCCTCTCTCCGCCAGAGATATGTGCACATTTGCTCAATACGCCCGTATCTCAAGGGAGGTCTGTGTGTCATTCCCCTACTTTAGACACACCAGCTGCTCAGTGTGTGCTCGGCAGTGTTAAGAACCCCTTCCCACCTCACACAAGCCCCCAGTGGCACCCACATCCACTTACACACAGGCATGACAAAGCTCCCCTTGCTCCCCTCCTTTACCTACCCACAACAACCCAAACACCCCCACGCTCATAAGTGCCCTGAGGGCAGATGGGACCCTAATAAGCGTTGCACACAGAGAAATGGGATTCTTCACAGTGCCTTCTAAAGAGCAATTCCCAAACTCCGCCTGAGAGCAGGCTGGGAAAAAAAATGATGGAGTGAGTGAGATATGGATGACAGAGGTTGCTATATGTGAGACTATAAAGCTATAAATACGCCTGATGAGACTATCAAGAGATTGGAGGAAGAGGAAGGGGAAATGGGGGCAAGTGAAGGCAATTTATTAATGTGGATGTGGGGGAATGTGGCTTTGTATGCCAAATTCATAAAACGAAGTCAGAATAACCCTAACTGCCACTGCCTTCTATAAAGCAGCACATTTCCTCTCCTGGTGGAAAGTGTTTTGTTATCACACTTTAAGCTGAATTTTCCTTCAGTTAGCCAAACCCACATGACAAACTCACATACAAACAGACACAAACACAAGCATTAACAGATTGGCTGTGGTCTAAGCTCTGAGTGGACTTGGCTCAGCTGCCTGGTGAAGACAAAAAAGCCTCTGCTAAGACGATGAGGGGAATCTACATGGCCTGAAAAACCTCCCTTTTTAGACGAGGACACACGCAGAGCGCTGGACCACAGCACAGCCAATCAAGTGCTGACACTGCCTCTGATCTATGGACCTCAGTGCAGCCACTTTTACCAAGTGTGTGTATATCTGTGTGCATGTGTCTATCTCGGAGTAAGGGGGTTTATTCAGGATCTGGCGCGACCCCCCGTAGTGAATCCTGATCCTATTGGTCACGATGCTCAGAGTGCTGCTGAGATCTTAAATGAAAATTCCTGCACTCACTCACTCACTCCTCCCAAGTGACCCAGCAGGTCTTCCACCATTATACACGTAAAAGCTACCGCTTCATCAGAGGATGTGGCTCCGTTTTGCATATGTGTGCGCGTGTGTGTGTGTGTGTGTGTGTGGGCGGGTGCTGTCCTTTTGATGTCAGATGTCACTGAGCATGTCTTAGCATATCAATCATTAAGCGAATCAGTGATTTTTGAGCTAAAACAAGCAGATGTGGTCTTTTCCTGTGCATGAGTGCTTACGCAACAGAAACACACCTCTAAAGAAGCATGCACACACGCGCGCACACACACGCACACACACACACATACACACACACACACACATTCATGCAAGTATAGCTCCTGCTGAAGTTGTAAATGAATGTGTGTGTGTTCTGCTGCTGCCCCCCTTTACCCCACACAAAGGGGCAGAAAAAGCTCTCTGGAGTCTCCTATTCATCTAAAGCACAATGGAACCCCACAGAGGTTTTCTTCCTGTTTCCCTGTCTGCCCCACCCACCCACCCACCCCCCCTCCCCAGGGCAGGATGGAGGGGCAGGGGGTACCCTGTCCTGCCGGCCCAGCAGCAACTTCAGCTCCCATCTGCCACCGAAACTCTCCCTCCTCCACCCTGGGTCTATCCGTCCATCCATCCACCCCCCTCTCTCTAGCCTCAACTTTTTTTTTACTCCACTTGTTGATAATTTCAAGACCCGTGCCAAAATTTTGGGATTTTTTTTTAGAAGCATCACCTTCAAAAGTCATTGAGGGAATAAAATGAATTTTGTGATTACTATTAAAAAGACTAGTTTGACCTTGGGATAAACAGCTCAGTAAAAACATTTTTAAAGTTCAAATATCCATGGCTTTACATGTCTGGATTAAATTGAAACATTCCTGTATTGTATCATGTTTTCTTTGAAAGCACGCAGATAGGAGAGACCATCTGGTGTGAGATAAACAAGACGTTTTTAACCAGAATCGCAGAGGGCATTACATGAAATATTTAAATAGCTTCACTTGATGATAATGATATGCAGAACTTTTGTGTGCTTTTTGCAGAACACATCGTTTGAATTAGTTGGCATGCTCTGCAATATTGATTAAATCATTGTTACCCCGGATTCTAAATACCTTGGGAGCATATTTTCTTTGCAGAAGGAAATAATGACCTGTGCTTAAAACTATATTCATCTCAGGCCTGCCAATCTCTGCTTGAAACTTTCTTCTGCTATTAATTCCACTCCATTCTTTATAGTCAGCGCCCTCCTCCATTTACCTCACTGTTTTGCCCTCCTACAGAGACCTTGCTGTTTGCAGCAGATTTATGGTCCAGGCTAACATGCACAGTATTGGCAAAGCATTAAACATGTCTACTCTTAATACTGTGAGCTCTCTCCATCGATAAGAGCCTTAATAAAAACATCCCCCAAGTGGATTTGTGTCTCTTTTTCACTTTCCACCCTCCGCCTCTCCCCTCCACAATACCCTACTCTCTTAACCACTGTTTCTTCTGCTGCTTTGCTAGCAAGTTCCACCTATTTCTTCCACCACTCACCATCTCATCCCCTGGCCTGTGCCAGAGGTTTAATGATGCTTGAATGCCACTGCTATGGAGTTTTCTTCTTCGCTCTTTTCTCATAAAGGATATTTAAAAGCCATGCCCTGAGATCAATCTATCTCAATGTGTCTCTCACAGGTTCATTTCTCTTCCATCTCCTCTTTCTGTTTTTTCCTGTTCACTTTCAGATGGATAGCATTACCCTGCATGACCCTCTCCTTGTTTGCTTCACATACAACCTCTGCAACAGCCCCTGGCTTCAACTGGCACTCTTGCTCGAACTGCCACTCTTTTATCTAGTCTATAAATGCCTATTGGTACCCTAAAATCCTTCAATACCCCCTGTAGCCATCCGGGTCAGTTACGCAAATGAGAGAAAAGCAGCTGTTCCCCTCCCACCTCTTTCTCCTTTTCCGTTTCTGATGTCAAGAATTTGAGCATCATAAGCACATTTTAAATATTAACAAAGACCACTTTGCACGTATGAATAATACAGCAGAGAGGCCAGTGGCTGGCCAGCGATCCCATCCCCTGCTGCCTCACGGCCATAAAACTAATGCACTGCTCCAGGGCAGAAGGTGGCCTCGTCGGGTCTGCCAGCAGGACTTGCCTGACGAACTAGTCTGGCCCTTGGCCTGGTCCAAAGAGAGCTGTCTGTCTGTTTGTTTATCGTGGTGCCGAAACACCTGTCCAAATCTCTGCAGATGCAACAGCCTGGCAGCACTTTTGTTATGACTACACGTTTCAGAGACACTTTAATCTAATCTGACATCTCAATCTGTTGAGCATCTTTGAAGCCAAACCTACTTTGGTGTTTGTTTGAGGTTAGCTTTGTTGCCACATTCCTTTCTTTCCATGCATCTAAAATTCATATTTAAGCCTTTAGAAAATTGCAGAATTCTTCTGACCAAAGTGTTAAGCGGGGCAAGAAATATTTCAGTAGCCTTTTACTTGCACACATATAATATTAAAGAATTTGAGTCTTCTTGCAGCCTGTTACTCAGGAGCTAGAGGATTCCCACACTTAACACAAATGAGACAGCACATCCTAGAAGAGTGTCACTATTCATCCAGCCTTCTCTGGGAGTGTCTGACATGCTACGCTCCCTAAATCTGAACACTCGACTGCCCCTTTGCTACCCTCACCCTCGCACTCCTCCTGTCTTGACCTCCTGGTCCGGACACTGGTCTCCTACCCCCCCACCAACCCCCCGCCCCCACCCTCCCTCAGAGCTTATGGGCACCCGGTTGTCTCCATTTACTGCTGATGTGTCACAAACAGTGCGTAAACACACTTCCCGTATGTCGGTTTTCTAATTCTGATTAAGTCATTAATAATGACACATGCAGAGAGCCTGACAGTGGACAGCAGGGTAGTTACTCCAGACAAGTATTCCTGGCAGTCCTGGTAATTAATGTGTATGTCAACACAGAAAGAGGAGCTCCATAGCAGAAATGTGAGCTCAGCACATCCACAATACAGGCAGAGACTGAGACAGGAGGGATTAGACACAATGGGAGCGAAGATAAATGCAATCTGTCTGTCCCATCATGTATTCCCTTAATATATCTCTACCCTCTTCTCTCCCGGACAGAAACTTTACTGGGGCACACTGAGCTATTGTCCCCTGTTGTCCCTCCCCTCTCACTCTGCAATCCTCAACTGTTTATATCGTTGTTTCTCATTTCTCATGCAAGGATTTCAGAACAGTCTACAATTTTAATAAACGTAAGCTGCTTTTCTGCTCTGACTGCTCAGGGAATAATACATACAGGAGGACCTTGGAGGTACAGCGGGGGTTTTTGGCATTCAAAGAAACGGCCACAGACCTGGAGAGACAGGCAGTGTGTCCTTCAAAAGATTACTGCTGTCATTAAGGATAAAACTGACTAGAGGGTCCGATTTTTCATCGCGGTGGTCTTTTAGCAAAGCTCGAGTAGACTCTGCACTCTTTGTTGTCCACATTGTTCTTTTACTCCTACTGTAAACCGAGTTTAATCCACGATCCACTAAACCCTCAGATTTCTGCCCTGTATTTCAATGTGATCTGGCAAAGGGAAGGGAGGAAATGTCCAGGCTCACCTACCAATAGGCCACACTAAGGGAAATCATTAATCTAAAACTGGAGATGGGCAGCGTCGCTTTGGTGCCCAGGTCCTATCCCATCAGATCACTGTAGGTGACATGCCCTGTGTGCCAAGAGATTTCATCTCTTTGAGAGCTGCCTGCAGTCTTTGATGGAGTTAACACTGGGCAATTCGCTGATAAAAGTCTGCCCTTCCCTAATCAAAGCATGCTCTGTTCAGACTGCAATACTATGTTGAACAAAATAATGATTTAAAAAGTGTAAAGGGGTTTATGAGTTCAGTATTTCAAAAACAACTTGCACATCCAAGCTTATACTATATTTGTCACTATATTTAGATGCTTTATCTTGCAATGAGGAGAAAAAGAAATGAAAATAATCAGTTCAAGTGCTCTGTTTTACTTTTCACGAGGGTTTTGCTTTTTCTTTCTGCAGAGGCCAAGAAGGCATGGAGCAAAACCTTAATTACTCCCTGCGCACCGGGGGAGTTTGATTTTTCCGCTCCAAGTAGAGCAGAGTGCTCTGAGCTCGGGTCTGCTGTAAGGCTGAAGACTTTGCTGAGGGTAAAAAAAAAAAAAAAAAATACACCCTGCACTGTTTTGTTTCTTCGTTATTTGACTTAATCGGGTCATAATAAATAAACAAGACAAATGCTCCGTGTGTGTGTGCGCACATTTGAGTGTGTGTTCTGTTAATGTTGTCCCGGGTCGGATGTGTACAGTTTTTCACAATGATTAAAGTCAAGACTGATCTTTCATTTCACAACTTACCAGTGCCAGACACGACATATCCCCCGAACAGGAGGAGAAGGGCCAGAGGACCGAGTCTTTGGTCACGCTGCATCCGAAAAGAGAGCATCTTTTTCGGCTAAGCCGCTGCGAAACGTCCCGGGCCGTCCGCACAGGGTAACCTGCGGCGCTTTTGACACTTGTCCAACAAAGTCTTTAACCCTGAGAGATTTCTCAGGACCGGCTGAAATACGAACGAGTCCAGTGACTGATGTTGGATACCGTTGTTTAGGTAAGGAGTTCAAAACATTTCCATCACCAAGCAGCTAGTGAATGGCTGAGAGAGACCGGGAGGATTTAATTTCCGTCCGTAATCAAAGTTTAAAGAAGTCCGTAGATATCACACCCTGTGAATATAAAGAAAACATCTGTCGGGACTATTCCTGATAGATTTCATTCCCAGCTCCAGCTGTGCCCGGCTTGAGTGGGAGCCATACGCGCAGAGGTGCCACCAAAGTCACCAGAAAGTTGAACGCATCGCTGCAGTGGAGGGAGAGATTAAATTAGACGCGAGAGTCCGATTCCCGGCAAACAGAAAACTTGCTTTGCGACCATACAAAATGAGTACCACGGGGCGATGCTGTCAGGTGGCGGCGTGCTCTACAGACCGGACCCCCGAGTCTCTCCTGGGCCCCCTGGGTGTCTTGTCTCGTCCCCGTCCGCAAGGTGTAAACAAGAACACGGGGATCAACGCGGAGCACAACGCCAGCCTCCGGACTACCAGTCCCCGCCTGGCCAATCATATACCATCCTCCTCCTCCTCCTCGCAGAGTGAGGGCTGAACAAGTGAAGGTAAACTAGTAGCAAGTGAGGAGGAAATAGATGGGAGGGGGTGAGATGGAAAACCCGGACCCGAGTGCGCACGGCACCGCTCTGGATTCAGCAGGAACGACCAAGTCTTTGCTGCAGACAAATGAGGTTGATTTTGTGAGTTTCTTTCACAGGAATCTATCTATCTATCTATCTATCGATCTAGCTGGCCGCTTGTTCTCATATCTAGTGACTTTAAATGCAATAACCGTAGTACGGATAGTCCGTGGATTGCTGTCTGAAGCCTATAAAAGGAGCCCAGCAGCACCAATCTTGGTTTATGAGAGCACATTATTTCCTGTCAGTCCATCCTCCCCGCATCCCTGGGTCATATTTTACTCCCGGTGGCCACAAGAGAGCACCCTCTCATAAACGTCTCCGACGAGGACGAGGGCTGACTGGGTCTTCCGCAGCACTCCTCGTTGTGAAAGTGGTTTCCCGTTCGACTGGACGGTGCTGATAGAGTCTGATTGGTGAGCGGACACCGCAGGGGCCGTGATGAGGACGATCACAGTGCTTTGGGGGTTTGGGTGCTTTGATGTTGATTATTTTTCCAAAGCAGTGATTGAGCAGGTAAGTAGAACTAAAGACCTCAGCTTCCCATCCATGCTATATTGGTAAGGAGCTGTTTTACTTCGATGTTTTACATTGGCAGAGTCTTTAGTTGTTGCACGTTTCAAGAGATCACCTGTTTATTTAAAACAGTGCCTGAATGAATCTGATGTTGATGAAGTTTGAGTCTCTTCAGGTGACCCTCCCCTCTGTCTGCTCACCCGTGGAGACAATCACTACCCCTGCTAACTGCTCATCTCCTCTACAGTTTACTACAAGCACTGCTCTATAAGCTGGGAACACGTCGCTTTGTAAATGCTTTCACTAACCGGGCATATCATGTACAGATGGCTGACAAAATTAAAGTAAAAATAAATGAGGGGAGAATCACTACAAGTGCAGGTGGCCCCATACAACGCGTGAGGCCTCATTCACAGTCTTCATAGTCGCCAGACCTCAACCCCGGTGAACACCAACGGGAGATTTTGGAAAAACAGCGCTCTCCACCACCATCATCAAAACACTAAATGAGGGAATATCTTTAGGAAGAATGGTGTTCATCCCTCCAGGAGCGTTACAGAGACTCTGAGAACCTATGCCGAGGAGCGTTGAAGCTGTTTTGGAAACTTAATGAATGAGAAACTTAATTAATGTTGGTTTTTCCTTTAATTTGTCACCCATACATTAGATGCTATATAACTTGCTGATTATAGTGTAAAAACGGATAATTATTTCTATGAAAATGTTGGATTATTACTTCCTGTCTTTCTCCAACACTACTCTGTATGGGCA
Organism: Xiphias gladius; assembly: GCF_016859285.1. Lineage (NCBI taxonomy): Eukaryota > Metazoa > Chordata > Actinopteri > Istiophoriformes > Xiphiidae > Xiphias > Xiphias gladius. The sequence goes on from NC_053410.1 coordinate 17,914,890, forward strand.
TTATCACTCTCTGGCTCATAGTGAGTCTAACATTTATTCCTTCTGTCGCTGAGTCACATTGACAGTCAGTGAGGGGAGGGTTCATCTTTGCATGATTTGTAACTTGAGATTTGATTAACACTTCAGTGTAAAATGCTCGAGATTAAGTAAAATACTTGAGAGTAAAACAAAGTGCAGCCCAGAGTTTTAAGCATGGGATGAGGCAGGCAGAAAGCCAGTATATGGGCACGCATGCCGCTGAGCCTAAAGCAAGGCCCCCCTCCAAGATGTGACAGTATCTGGCAACAGGACAGCATTGCTGTACTTTGCTCAAATCCAACTTCAAAGGTCATAATCCGCCTGGACAAGTGATGACTCCCAGTGCCTCCCTCCTCTGATGGCAATTATGCTGTTTCCTGGAGCACAGAATACACTCTGGGTTATTTATTTATTCAAAGTCTTTATTGTGACTGCTGAGAGAGCAAGAGAGGTAGGAGGGGAATGACAGAGAAGAGAGAGACGCTGATGGAGATGGTGAGAGCGAGAGAGGTTATGCGTGAAATGGAGTTTGCAGGTTGTGTTTGAGACAGATTTGCCTCCTGAAGCTGCAAATGCATTTTCTGTTTACACATCTGTGCATGCCATACTTTCTGATTGTGTTTCTGTACCATTTGTCCATGTCTCTTTCATATAATAGCCCTGTACTCAACATTATAACTATATTGAGTATTTACTTTTATGGCATTATCCAGGGTCAGTTTCAAATCTGGTCACTTAGCAGCAACTGGACGCTCTTCGGGGTGGGGAGCTTGTTTGAGAGTGACACATCTACCTTAATGAGGACATAAAGGATGTTAACACTGTGCAAGCTGTAATTAGACACTTTGCCCTCTCTCCCTTCTCTCCAATACGTATCCCCAATTATTAATGTGATGATGACAATGTTGAACTTGCCATAAGTTATTATTTTGTTCTGCCCTTTGCTAAGACTAATTGAAGATATAAGTCAAGGGCACCCAGTGGAAAACTGGAGAGGAAAGCTGGGGGAAATGAGAGTCATAATCAAGTGGGACGGGACTCATATGTGGTGCACCATACAGAGTAAGAGACAATGAGAAAGCTAGAGCTATTATTAAGGCATAATAGGTTATCCGCCGACGACTGTTTAGCACCGCTGACTCTCCGTTGCTTTGTGTTGCGGGCTTGACATAAAAAGGATCGAGCTGCCTATCTCTGTAAAACAGAGGGGGGCTAAAAATAGGAGGCATGCTCCAGAAGTTGCTGTGGAGATAATTGAATATTATTTTCAGGAATGATTAAGTTGACCTATCCAGTAGACTAATTATTTCTTGCAGGCCAGAGAACGTGTTTAATAGATTTTGGTTGCAGTGAATAAGGCAAAATAAAGCAGCCAATCTACGGGCTCTCTGCTGACCAAGAAAACATCATCCATGGAAAAATGAATAATACCAATCATACCAGTTTGCTGTGGGGGATGATCACAGATTTATATCACGGTATTGTAAAAGTGGTGTCTGTCAGTTCTTTTGGAATGTTTTCAGGTCTTCCAAATCACATAAAATTCCACATATTTTCTCACTAAATTTCTGAGCCATGTGAAAAGTTTCTGTTTTATGTGCCAAGCTTTCGAGAAATCTCCTTCTACCACCACAGAATCAAGGTGAATGAAAGTTCCTTTGTGCTGCTCAAAGTAGTGAAAAGATCGTTTTCAAAAAGCAATGTCCTTGTTACTCTGGATCAGTCATGGAAACTCTCAATTTACTCTACATTTACTCAAGCACTGTACTTTGATTAACTTGTACTGTTATGTTTTTTTCACTTAACGGTGGGTACATGTTACTTTACATATTAATAGTTTACATACAAAAACATATGATCAGCTTATAAAATATATATTGTCACAAGCTGCAACATGTAATACTGTGTACATGTTAAATCATTAATAATAATACAGTGATACAATATACAGAATGATAATATGACAATAAAAACAATCATACACAAGTACTTTTACTGTAGATACTTTAAATATAGTTTCCTAATAATATTTATGTACTTTTATTTAAGTAAGATATTGGATGTAGGTCATTTACTTCTAAGAAAATATTTTCACATATTGATATTGCTGCTTTTACTTATTTATATGTAAATGATATGAATACTTCTTCAAGCACTTACCTCATTACAACCAATGAAAACTTCAGAAATTGTCTTTTATTTCGTGCTATTTTGAATTTTTTTGGACAACCTTGACCCTTTAATGTTTTCAAGACTTTAGTAAAAACTAAATGAGCCAATATTCTGTTGTGCATGATGACATGTGACCATGTGCAGATAGAGTGGTTTGCTAAACATTTTTGGTGTGTTTGTGTATGTGTGCATACTGTATATGTTCCTTGCCTGTCCGTGTTTCTGTGTGTGTGTGTGTGTGTGTGTGTGTGTGTGTGTGTGTGTGTGTGTGTGTGTGTGTGTGTGTGTGTGTGTGTGTGTGTGTGTGTGTGTGTGTGTTGAGAGTCAGACAGAATGTATGTGTGTGTATGTCCCTGTCAGTGTGCATTGACTTCACCTGTCCTCCACCATTGTAATCCCTGGGCACACCTGGGCCTTTGGGCTTCAGGGCTTTTAGCAGATTGCATGTGTCAGACTTTGGACAATTACACTGATTGTTGCTCTAGAAACTCGGCTCTCCCTCTACTTCCGGGGGGGAGTAATAAAATTAAAGGTGACAGAACAATGTGGAAAATGTGAGAATAAGTCTGCAGGCTGCTTTTAATATATATCTAGCTCTACCACACTGTACAGAACCAGCACCTTGACAAACAAATCAAAAAGGTTTTCATATACAGAAAGGTCAGCTCTGTTACAGTCTGATGAATTCAAAACTTTTTACCCGAGTTTATTTAAACCTAGGAGAGGTGATTTAAATGTAGATCTCACATAAGGCTATTCAAGCATATTTCTAAGAAGAGAATTCATCAGCCACATACATCATACTACAATCGATACGAATGCTCTGTTGGATTTACCTTCATGTCCAAATTGTGTTTGTTGATATTCAGGAAAGATAGGAAGCTCAATTCTCATCTTATCCTGTAATGGCCATGATCAGATTGAGCTCTCCTCTCAGCCCTACGCAGGTCTAACTCGTAAAACAGCAGACCGAGGAACAACTGGATGGTCGTTTTTACTGAATATTTGGGCAAGAGTATAGAAAGAGAAACCAGTCCCCGAAGGGACTACAACAGTTTCATATCTCCGCTCTGTTAAGATAAGGGATATAACTACAAGGTTCACACATGAGGGATCCTCCAGTAGAAAGTGAGCGATGCATGTTGAGAAACATGGATCATTAAGACATGAAACTCAGCTATATCTCACCAGCTACAGATCATATCCAATGCGTGTGTGTCTGTGTGTGTGTGTTATTTTACCGCTATTGCTGCCTTTTGGAGACACACAACAGGGAGAAAAGTGTTTGAAATACTGTAAGTGTTTATACAGTGTGAGCTGTTAGAAACAGAGGGAAATATGCGTTTAAATGGAAGTGTGAGCTGGTGAGACGTGGAGCTGCAATGAAGAGGGGGTGTGAACACTAATTAAATATAACATCTGTCGGAAGTGGAGACACTGGCAGCTATGGATCTGACAATCAAATCATTAGCTAATAGAAGCCACAATGTTACTGTCATTTTATATCAAACAGATTACATTAGTTGACTGATCAGAGGGGAAAAAACATATCCTGCGCACTGAATCTTGCCTCCAGTAAGCTTGACATGTGGGAGTTCTGCGGGCCTTTGTCGGGTAATGCGTCAGTTTATTAGTTCTGATATGAACTATAAACCCAAAATTTGTTTATGACGAGGGGGTCAGGGCATTGTTGAGTGATGATACTTCATGTGGGAAACATTTTGTACACTTTATAATATTGGCTGCTCAGCCCATTTGCAATTCTATTTGAGTCCAGACTTGTTTTTTATGGTAGCGTTGGACTTTAGGACACTGTTACTCAGGGTCTCATCTGTGAGAGCAACATCATAGCTTCATTCCTGTACTTGTGTGTGTGTGTGTGTGTGTGTGTGTGTGTGTGTGTGTGTGTGTGTGTGTGTGTGTGTGTGTGTGTGTGTGTGTGTGTATTAATGTGTATACGTGCGTGTTTATGTGTCTAGATTAATGACCAACAGCATAAGAAATGCCACCGATTAGCATACACAAACAGTTTTTAGTTTTGTGATGATATAGGGAAATGCCTCAGGATGGAAACATGACTTCTGCTGTCCTCTGTTATTCCCTCCATCCCTCCCTCTCCTCATCAAGCATTGCTGCTGTTCACCTGTACCACCTCACTAATGATTGCTCATTGGCTGTGAGTCCACCATGCATCATTCACCAGGAGTTCCAGAGAGACAGCAAGAGAGAGAAGTAAAGAAAGAAATGGGTCGAAAGGAAGGAAATTCCCTACTCAAGCAGCCGGCAAGGCTGAAAGGGAGCAAAAGCGATAACCAGGAGAGAATGAGAATAAGGAGAGAAGTTGACGGAAGCGCAGACACTAGGAGACAAGCATGTGCTGTAAAGGCAATGTAAAGGGAAAAGGTGAGAATAGGCTGCAGGGGACCCATTTTATTAATCACAGTCTCGATCTGGTGGGAAACGCTGACAGCTCTGCATGGAAATAATACTCAAGAGTTGCCGCCACCGCACTTCTGTCTGCCACAGAGAATGGGTGGAGACTGAGGCAAAACATTCCCCTGGAAAAAAAAATTTGGCTTGGCATGATATGTGTGTCATTGCTGAAGATAATAATTGCACAAGAAGATTATTGTTATTGAGACAGAGCAGAAAACATAAGAAGTGCATTTGGAAGTGTGACATTTGCAAAAATTATGGTTTGATTTGATATGGTATGCAGGAGAAAGGGCTGCCTAACAGTACATTTGTGGTTTCAATAATAGTCAGATTTATAAAATTATCTTTGTGAATTTGAAACAACCGAGTTTTTCTTGACATATTTGGATAGTTTTCAGCGCTACACAAAACGAAACAATATCAGTGTTTAACACTTTTGAAAAAAACTGCAAGATGTGGTGACAAAAACAGGAAATATCACATCTACTCAAATATCACAGCAATGAATTGAAAGTTTTTTTTCTACCAAATGCATGATGAGTTGTTGACTCAGTGGCATCCCATAATGCAACACAGCACAGCATGGTGGCATCATGGGTTATAGCACAATATCAGGCAGTCAAAAGAATTTAATATAAGGATTTACCTTTGCAGGCATAAAGAAAGAGAAAAGTCAATAGAGCCAAGTTACAATTTTTCCACATTCCTCATGCGAGCAGAATGGACTATTATTAGGTGTCTGACTAGACGGCCAATCAAGCTGATAATAATAGGTTGGATTGCTGCAGACAGAGGATGGATATCACAGGAGCTGACCCCGTAGTCCAGCCAGCCAGTGGACATCTTATTAGCCTATAAAAAGCTCAGGTGTGGGTGCATTTTGTTTGCCTAGACATGGTCTCCCATGTCACCGATATCACCTCATTTCTGGAGGTGGGAGACAACACTGGCTGGGAGGGGGAAACGGGGAGAGAGGGGGAAGTGAGGAGGAGAGAAAGGGATTGAAAATAGAGAGGAAAGAGTAGCATTTTTCTAGCACTAAAAATCTCTGATGAATATGATTGCACTCAATGATAATACATGTCACATTTGTTATTAAATAAAATTAAATGAAATTGATGAGCATCTCTAAATAGGGATAATCAATGTATCGGCAGGTTGCTGGAGTAACGAGACTAAAGGGAGAATCATGAGTTTATCTTGTTTCCATGCATACGTTTGTTTTTTTTTCTCTGACCTTTGTGTTCTGGCTGTTGAGGTCCGTTTTCATTTTAAGGGATGCAAATCCTGTGGTGCAGTCAAAAATCCATGCAAAGCAGTCAACTGAATCCACAGAGGCCTCAAATCAGGAAGTGGAGATTACAAGGCATGGAACAAGGTCATATTGTTGTGATGATAAGTTCTGTGTTATGAACAGCCAAGGACAAAATATGGATGCTGTTTTTTAGCTCCTATTAAGGCCATTTCACAGGTGATTTGACTGAAATATCACTCTGCAGATGTAAATGAGAAAGGAGCAACATAGTAGGCTACAAATAAAGCTCAAAATAAAAGCATGAAATATGAGCCACTTTCTCATGACACATGGAGAGAATTACAAAAAGCTCTCACTAAAATGACAGAAAATTGATCTTTAAATATTAGTTTTGACTTTTTTCTGTATTAAGTAGAAAAAAATCTCTAAAGAAACAGTGTACGAGACAGAGAAGAACAAATAGGGCACCACTAGACTGTAAGGTAGGTCATAACCCGAGACAAAATTAATGAGCAAGTATTGCACCTGCTTAAAGGGAACAGACATGGGTTGAAAAGGTGGACATCTGATGCCAGAGATGCACCTGCTCCTCTAATCTTCTACATGATTGTTATATGAAGAATCACAAGGCGGTGGGTGTTAGTTGGGCAAGAACCCCATCGCTATGAACTCTGACCTCCTTTGTAGTGCAATCTTACAAAGTTCAATAATTCCTATAAAAAAGTAATCCCACGATGTGACAAGCAGCAGGGAACTTGAAGCATCAGACCTGCAGTCCTTCTCCTGTCACATTTCCCGTGTTCAGGCAGCTCCTTCTGCGACTAAAAGAGACAAAGGGAACAATGGTACAACTAACACTGTGAATAAGTGAGCTCCCGGGCTCCCACATTCCCTTTGGAGGGCACACCGCAGCCTTTCATCTCTGCTCCCCATCGTAGCTATACTCTCATCGCTCTGCTTTATGTTCTGCTTTCTGAGCAGAGTTCAAACACTGGGGACCAGTTTAAATACTGGAGATTCCCACTGCAGTGCTCCAGTGAACTAGAGCATATAGTGAAACATAAAACTCTCAGGCTTTTTCTCATTTCCCTCTCCTTTTTTTTTTTTTTTTACATTAACCTCACATTTATATTAATAGTCTCCCCTTCTTTTAATTAAACCATATTAAAGGCAGCGTTGTTAGGATATGTTAGGTTTTAGGACAAAGCTATTAAAGACTGGGAGAGTGCTTGATGGCTGCAAAAGGACACAAATGGTGAAACCTAGAACATGATATTCCAGCGCTATTTGATGCAGGTTTCCAAATACACCGATAAACGGATCAATACATGAAAAAAAAACAAAATAAATGAAAGGAAGGAGGACGCACCTGGATCGATATACTTGGAGGTGATTGAGAGGAAACGGGAGACTTGTGCCTTGTGTCCATGTGTGTGCGTGTGTCTACATCATGTGCACGTTTGCGTTCATGCTTTAAGACCTACATTGCACGGCTTTGCTGCACATGTGCACTGAGAATGTGACAGTCTGTCCCGTGGTACATCTTGTGGCTACTGATCTCTTGTCTGCTATCGACTTAGGTTTAATTCTTCTACAGGAAGTATTTTTCAGGAGAACGGGGAGAGCTCTTTGCTGCAAACAGACATTCAAGTCCATCAATAAAGAGAAAGAGGGACCAGCAGTGAAACAGCAGTGAAACAGAAAACCCCCGTGGCTTCCAGAAACACCTACAAAAACAGAGATGATGTTAGAGACAAAAGCAGAAATCCACTTTTCACACTCCAAAAGAATTCCAAAGTGAAACGCATGCTTAATCAATCATTTTATCATTAATTGGATGGTAGCATATTAATCTCATGCTTCTACAAATACAATTATATGGATTAGGTAAGAAGACATAATCTGCTGTCCAATCCTCATTACTCTGGTGATTAATCCACACTGATTACCTCATTTTAATTAACATAATGAAATACTCAAAAAAGCCATTCTGCCACATTATTGTTGTGTGTGTGGTTGTGTGTGTGTGTGTGTGTGTGTGTGTGTGTGTGTGTGTGTGTGTGTGTGTGTGTGTGTGTGTGTGTGTGTGTGTGTGTGTGTTCTACCTGTCTGACAGGGATGGTCTGCTGGTTGAAATTAGATTACACAATCACAAAAGTCCCAATAAAGGCTCATGCATATTTCATCCCCCCGCCTGGCTTTCATAATTACTTAATTAATTCCCAGCTCTAAAGAGATAGGCCAGTGCTAATCCCCCAGCCTCCCCTGGGGCTTCCCAGGACTGCTATAGATGTCCTGTCCCAGGATGCACTGCAGCAAAATAGAGGGAGACATCCTGAACAGTTGTGCGGACTATCGCCACAGAGCTAAATCTGCTGTCTTAGGGGACCGCTCTTCATTCTCGTTCTTTTCGTCAATGTAGTTTGGGATTCAGGATGCTAACTTCCCAGCAAAGCTCTCAACTGAGGTTGTGTACAGGCAAAGTGTTTCTATCGCACTGTGAGAAACATTCAGCACTCGCACCCTCTTCTGTTTCCTCCCAGAGCACAAAGAATGGATTTTGACTGATCCGACACATGGAAAAATAGGGAGACATACCTACTTGCATACTTTCACAAGCAACATGTGCTCAGCCTGTTTTCGCTGTTTCTTCATCTCTTGTTCTATGTGTGAGAGTAACACGACGTCTCATGCACTCCGTTGGAACTGGAGGCAGATAAGGAAACAAAAGGGAAGCTTTTCTTATGCACTTCCACATACTGTAGTTACGTATTTGAATACGGCTCAACTATTCAGCATAACCAAATTTAAACTCCTATTTTGTTCTTTTCTAGACTGCTTTGATATTAACTATGTCAGCTTATATTGTAGGAATGAATGGCTCAACGGCGTCAGCTATAGAATGGTTAAGCTGGATCCAGCAAGTTTCCTTGGATCTGTGGGAAAGAAAAAGGATTGTACAGGGAAACAACAGTCACATTTACAGTGATGACTAATGCTAACACTCATAAGCTGCAAAGCATTGATTCCTTTTTGCTTATAATGTAAAGTTTAATGAACCGGGCACGAGATTCCTACCAGGAGCCACTTATTCACTGATGAATGAATATAAGCAAACATAGCAACACTTATTTAATCACACCTCCACAGTCTCCATGGTAATGGCAAATAACATCTATTACTGGAATTATGTTAACCCAATAGTAGCCAGACCTAGGCCTTTTCTTCCCTTGTTCCAATTTGAAAAATGTTCTGTCACATATGAGGCTGTAATTAGTAGTTATCTGTAGAATCAAATAATTTATTTTTGAGCACTTAACAGATTAATTTTATGTCCACTGAGGTACAAAATCATCACAGTTGAGGCCATGTGTCAGCACTGTACAGAAGGACTGGTCACCTGCTGCTACTGTGCTGCATGAGTCCCCACAGCAGGACTCCAGCGACCGAGAGGTTCCGCTGAGAGAGAGCGAGATGGGAAGGAGAGACAGAGAGAGACCAAAGACAGATTTAAAACACTCCAATCAATCAGTGATTTGACTCTGGGCTAAATCCATGTTGATAATTAGCCTATCAGAGCAGGCTGGGCTGGTGGGAGCAAGCCAGGCAGGTGCCTAGAGGACCTCGGGGGACCTGAACTGTCTCTTCCCTTCATTAACTCCACTCGTCCTCTCCCCTTGTCCGCCTGATCCTGTGAGCGGCCGGGGCTGCTGGGTAATTCAGTCTCCACTCTCTGAGGTGACCCCACGCCGCAGGGCTGAGGGAGCCGAGGATACAACATTTCTTTTTAACCTCTCTCTGACTCCCTTTCTCTCTTTTTCCAGAACCACTACTGCTGCCTGTGGTTCACTTTTTTTTTTTTTTTAACCAGGATTGTGCTCAAATGGTCTAAATACCATGACCTTTTATTTTTTTCCTGACCTTCCACCCAGTCTTTAGATATGGGGGTCAAAGAAAAAAGATTGTAGCTCCTCTCTTTTGTATTTTTTATCTGCCTTCTTCTCTCTCTGCCTGTCTTTCTGTCTGTCTGTCTAGAAATGCAATAAACTCCCATCTCACTGTTTGCAGCTCTTTATGGGCTCTTTATTGCCGTTCTTAGCTGATTGCTCATATTTATTTACAAGAAATGCAGTTATGAGGTAGGAATGTGAATGCAGTGGGCATACAAATGCAACGCTCATCTCCTGTTAGCTCATTAGAATGTATTGCATAGCTTTCATCTAAGCCTTTTTTTTCCTTTTGTCTTCATGACTGCAATTTTGCTCCTCCAAGGATCCTCTCTTAGATTAAGATTGTCAGAAACAGTAGCTTTGTTCCACAAGAAAAACAGCCCAAAACATGGAGGGCCTTTAAAGATGAGATACAGTCTTTAATATGTGTCAAAAAACTGAGTTGTCATAGTATCCAATTTTAATAAGGGACGTACAGAGATCTTGTCTCACAGAAATTCATCCACCCACGCCTGCACGCATATGTGCACACACAGTAATCAGCATGATTTCACATAATGGTTTTGCACATCGCCGTTAAAGCTGAGTTACAATGTGATTATTGCCTGTGACAAATGAAGAAGTTATATTCAAACTATTAAACAGCTCATAGCTTTTGATAGGAGACATATATGATCAGTTAAGGTGCTTGAGGCAGAGAAATTCTGTCTGTCTCTGTCTATTTTCCTTTCTTTTTCTTCTCTCAATCTCTCACTGTAACACTGAAGATAGATATATTCATATGTTTTGAATTATGTTAATCTGCAGTTTTTGAAGTTGGAAGGAAAGTATACTGCAAACAATATAGTCAATTGTTCTCTCTCCAACATTAATGTGAATACAAACCTCTGTGTGTGTTTGCACAAACACAAACACACATCGATTCATAACCAGCCAGAGCATGTTTTTCAAAAGTATGTTAATCTGTAGGTTTTGAAGTGCCACAAAACACAACATCAATTGAAATGATAATGCTGGAATTCACACATGCACATGATTCCTTTTGCTGTAGTAATGCATAAAAGCAGCACACACGATGGAGGATTGTGCTTCCAAAGGCTGCATAGGGACACCACAAGTACCTCTTTTGAGAGTATATATCTATCAATATAAATGCAGGTGAGATGACAGAAAGAGCAAGATATGCACCCACAAAGTATGTGCACATGCGCTCGCTGTGACACACACTCGCTGATGACAGGTGTAGTATGCTTCACTGAGCAGCTTTGGTTACTGACAGATTGTGGCAGGTGAGCAGGTCTAAGCAAAGCGACGACTGTCACCTTTAATCTCCCAAATCCACATACATGCACACACACACACACACACACACACACACACACACACACACACACACACACACACACACACACACACACACACACACACACACACACACACACACACACACACACACACACACACACACACACAAATACTCCCACCACTGGCATTACTATTTTTTTCTGCTCCACACCCTGCATGTCTGATTGCTATCCTGTCTGCTGGGGACCAGGACTACCCCAGGGGGAATCAGAGAAGAGCCAGTGACTAAACCGATCTACCTCTCCCTGGAGACTCTTTTTCTATTCCCCAAGTGAATACACACCCAAAGTACTGCTGCTGTCCCATCTCACCCAGCCCAGGCCCAGGCAGGCTCCTGCAAGGCATGCTTTAATGACTTCCTCACGCCTTCCCCTCTCTGCATTTAGGTGTGGCTGCCATCCAAAAGGAGATGCCTGGGGGGGGGGGGGATTAGCATATCAGCGGTACAGATTAATGCTTCTGTGGTGTGTACATGTACTGACAGAGGGTGGTAATGAGAAAAAAAGGAGCTCCCTCCCCCAGCCCGAATCCCATCCCCTGGTCTAATAGAGGGAGTTCAAATGGAACCACAGATAGAGATGCAGGGCTTCTTTATCTGTTTTTTACAGGTAGAGGGAGTGACCACGTTTTCTTCAGTTTTAGGCACAATGGTCAGATACACAGTTAGGGATTAATGCGATTAAAAAGCCAAACAAACGAAACAAGAATAGAAAAAAGCAGGCTTGAATTTTCTTTGCGGCTTTGGTTGTATTTTGCCCGAATTACGTGACCACTTTGGTTTCTTTCCAAGAAAAAGACTTGCTCTTTCTTACTTCTTTTCTAAGCCCAAAACTAAAAGTTATCCTTTCTGTTATGTTCTTAGCACGCTTCCTGCTGGTTAGGTCGGCTTTGGCCCTTGTCCAGCTGATGCAGCACTGCCCAGAGCCACCCAGTTGGAGGCCCGGCCCTGGAGTCAGTTGTGATACGAGAGCCTGACCACCAGTGCCCTGTCTCTGCCGCAGGGCCGAAGAGCTCCTTACCCTCATGGATTTTTCATTTGTGGATCTTGCAGAATCAATGTTCTGTTTTTGCCTTCCCAGACAGGGACCATGGATCAGCATTTTCTTTCACCACTCCTTATCTCTTTGTGTTTCTGTGTGTGTGTGTTTGTCTACCTGTGTGTTTATGTGTTTCTTATTTTCCTTAACCCTTCTGCCCCTAGGAAACCACATCTCCTCTTCCCATTGCTTTATCCTTCTCCTCTTCCTTCTCCTTCTTTAGATTTTTGCGAATTTCTGCCATGCTTGTGCTAGTCGTACCAGTAGTGAGTCTTACATTCAATTTATGTTTTGTTTTTTTTAACCTAATCAGCCAACCAACGAGATATTTAAACACAGAGGTATTTATTTATATAGGCAAATTTTTGTCCCTGGAGCTGTTCTCATCCCAGAAAGGGTCGGCAGGCAGCAGAGGGAATAGCTGAAAATTCACAGAAAGATGGTGAAAGTAGGGCAGGAGTCCCTCTTTGAGAAACTAAATTGTTTTAACCGTTCTTTAAAGCACAGCGTGGGGCAGTTACAGAGCATTGCTACCCCACCTGTTCGCAGTTGGATAGTGGAGTTTGGTAGCAGGTATTTTTTCATTACTACCCATGGTGCCTTCCTTCCTAAGAGACTCTTAGGTGCATAGAAGTCATTGTTACCAATGTTGCACCTCAATATGACAATGGCTATGTAACAGGGAGTCTAGCTGAGCCTTGCTACCTAAGGGCTTCACTGCACAGAAATGTAAATGATTCCTCTCTTGTGCTCCCACAGTTCTGCTATCTAGTAGACCAATGTATACATATAATGAGCCACATTTTACGCTTCCACAGTGGCAGAGTGGAGAGGTAGTAAAGTAGTGCTTTACAAAACTGCTTTTAAAACATGTGGACCCACTAGAAGTTGCTGCTGCCGCCGCTGGTCACTCCATAGATGACTTCCAAGAACAAGATGGAAAACATAATTGAATCCTCACTACACTCTCAGATGAACAGCCCCTGCAGACATTTGGGTCAGCTAATTGGAATTTCACTTAGTGCCAAAGAACCATCATGTAAGGCACTGCGTTTATGCTGGTCACTATTCATATTGTGCCGCATTAGGAACTGAAAACCTCCCACAGTGCTGTAATTATCAGTCTCTAGACTGTTTGCAAGCGAAGGAAAGAAGTGTTGAAATAAATTTAGATGCTGTTTATTTTTGATAAACGTGATAAATATTATATTAATTTAAATGTATCAAAACCTACATATACAGTGCGCTGTGATAACTGTATTTTGTATTGCTGTTTTGAATGTTTCTTATCTCTTCAAGCTCATGAGTTTTTAAGTGTCTATGCCATCATTCTTCTGGAGCAAAAGTACACAGTAACCTTTCAAATGCGGCAGTAGGAAAATAGTGGACTGCGAAGAAACTGTGGGGAAAAGTGAAGCAGGAGTGCATCCACTGTCCCATCTCAGTACAAAAGGGAGTTTAGGTTTGCCGGCTACATCCCTGGGGAGAGGGTATACACGGACAAAAGTTGAGTTTGTACCACTGGATGACATTATTCACACTTAAAGTGTTTGGACTGCGCTGGCAAGTTGTAAAATACATAAACATTTACACCGGGGTGATATTCTGCGTGTGCTACTCCTTCCTTTTTCATATTTTGGTTCTGCACCCTGTTGGTATGTGCATATTTTTGTCTCTCCCTACGGTGAGGCCTCTTCCACAAATCGCACTACTCATCACGGTTTCTATCTTCCACCAAACACAACTCCTGATTATTTGCACTTCTCTGGTGACCATTTCTACATGCAGTATTGTCATGTCCCGGCCGTTATATCCTACAGCAGGATAGTATCAATGTCCGGCATTATTTCTCCGTAGCCATGGGAAGCGTTAAGGGCAGGCAGAAAGCTGTGCAGGTCTAGTTTCACCTCCTCATTCTGCCTCCTCCACCACATATTAAATCCCGCCCACTCCCTTAGAAAGCCAAGGGGCCATAAAAAGTACCGCAAGAGAGAGGAAAGGAGGAATCATTATGTGCAATTTATAAACCATTAAGAGCTGTATTACCCAGTGGTGGGCTTTGGCAACAATGGTGGCTGAGGGGGAGAGGAGAGTTCATTTAGGGAGTGTGTTCTGACCACTCAGAGTATGTGTGATGTTAATAGGGTCCAGGGGGTCACCCTCTGCAATGATATCCAAGTCAGCAGTGGGTGGGTGGAAGGAGAACATGAAGGCTGACAGACAAAGAGAGAGAAATGGGAGGAGAGGGGATAGGAAAGTTGAAAATATACAATATTGCCCACCCATCCCACCTAGTCCAGCTGGTTATCTTTTTTGAAAGTAATTGTTATGGGGTTTCATAGCTGCACAGTTTAAACAGGGTATACTGGTGAAATAAAAGCAGAAATTTGCCTTTTCAGACAGACAGACCTCATGGTGGGTCCATTATCATAACCTTCTGTTGTGTGGCCAAGCAATACTGAAACCCACAGAGCTTTATTTTAAATTGTAGGGGAGAAGCCGAGGTCTCTAAAGATATCAAAAATGTCAGGCTAAATTACAGTGGAATGTGTCTAAAATAATGTCCACAGCAATTTTCCATTTCATATAATAGCACAGTAATATAAATGTCATCTTTGGTCTGAATATTTCACTCATTATGCACAAAGTGTAATACAGCTTCAATGAAGTGCTGGAACAAGCAAAAACACTATATGCTATATCGTCAGACAGTGCAGATTTTTATTTTAAAACTAGCTCCAAAGCTTTTTAAGGGGAAATTAAAGGGGAATATTGGAAACTAGACCCGGAAATAGTCTAGAATTTTCAAAAAGCTTATAAATATATGACACCTGATACCAAAACTTGTTTCGATACCTTTGTATGAACATGTTTTTCTACAAAAACATTTATTTTATTCAACAACATAAGCCCCACTTCTTAAATGCACCGGTGTTTAAAGGAACAGTCAAATATTTTTTCTACAATATGATTATTAGTTTTCATAACAAATTAGATAAGAAAATTGGTACCTCTCTCAAATCTGTCCATTAAGTATGAAGCTAGAACAAAGAGAGGTCATCAATTAGCTTAGTTTCGCATAAAGATTGGTAGCAGGGGAAAACAGGGGACTCTCAACTGACTGCTACGGCCAGCAAGGTGACGGTCAAGTTATTGATGGACACAGCCAAAGGCATCGGTATTGTAGTTTACTGTAGCCTTGCTGGCTTGCTGGCTTGCCTGCCTGTACTCTATAAGTACAAGCAGATTCCCTTTGAAAATTAGTAAAACTTTTTACAGCCAAGAGAAAATGAAGTAAAGCTGTTAATCAACCTGCTGTGTTTTCTTTATTCTTTAAGTTTTGACACAGTGTGATTTGAAAAAATAATCAAATCAAAAAATGTTAAAATATGAAAACTGTGATCATGAGAGAACCATGATCCTGAGAAAATGAGAAACATCATGTAGCAAGCTAACCTCCCTTCAGCTAACAACTTCCAGCAGCTCTGTTCACAAAGCCTAGAGAAATATCAGACATTGAAGAGGACACATCTCAACTTGGTTGTAATTATTAGGCAACAGTAGTGGTCAGCCAGCAGCTAACACGCTAACAGATTAGCTTGCTAGCAGGTGTTGCTAGCTCTGCTCACGCAACTTCTTGTTATGGCGGCCTGTTAAAAGTCTCCCCCTTTTAGTGTTTATGCTAAGCTGAGCTAATTGTCTCACCTGCCTCTAGCTTCATGCGTATGGACAGACATGAGAGTGGTGTCGATCTGCTCATCTAACTCTTAGCAAGAAGGCGAATAAGCAAACAAGTGTTTGTCAAAAAAAACCATCATCTGTATTTTTTCTTGCTGCATCAAACTGAGGGCAATGTACATTCACAATTTAAGTTTTACTTGGAAATGAAAAAATCTAACTAAAAATCCAATCCTGAAAACACCAACTTAGATCTAGGTTTGTCTGTGATGTTAATAACTGTCTTAAAAGATTTTTCAATCCATGTGAGAGGGATAGGCAGTTCAAACTTGCTGAGTTTAGATTTATTTTAGTGTAGAATAAACATTTAGTTTGTGTTTGGATGGATTTCTGCCTGTACAGCCAATAAGCACTTTAATGAAATACAGTATACAATTGAATACATGATGCCTTGATTTACATAAACGAGGCTGTTTCAGTCAAAGAAAATGTAAACAATAAAAAATAAGAAACTGACCACGCATTCAGTCTAATACTTACCTGGCAGTTCTTGTTACTTGGTGATACAGGAACAGTACTGTATATCAGTATTCAAAAAGTATCGAAGTTCGATACACAGCTCTATTGGGAATATTATTTGAGAGGTTATACGTAGGAACGTTTTAAGCATTCTTGCTTCTAATAAATGTAGACTGACTGGTTCTGTTTATATAACTGCAGTCTTGATGCAATATAATGGGACCACTATAGACATGCCTGTATTGTCTTTGTAGGGAGAAGGTCAAGAAGGTCAATAACTGTGGTGTTGAGAGCGTCTGCCCGGAGCCCGAGGCCCTCTCTCACCATATCACAACAACACTACAGTCAATACAATCCAAATTGAGCTCTCATGCAGAACACTGCACAAATCGATATTCGTAAAAAGGTTACACGTCAAACTATTAAATACTTTATTGATCCATATGCGATATGTAGTGCTTATATAGAAATCCGTAGATACGTTATCCCTGTCTTATGGCACAGAAGTAAGAAATATCTATCATTATCTTGATTTCCTAAAGTATCACATGGCAAAGTAGGTGTGGGAGAGAGGCAAGTAATTCTCATTCAGCTGGCCACACGCCTTGGTAACTGCCACTCTTTCTCCTTTGAGAACATCCTGTCAAACTCGATGCCAAAATTTGACAGTTTAACGTTTCTGGCACGCAGTTTGACATGATGTTCTCTCCCATACAAAAACAGAAAGAGGGACGGCAACATTTAAAGAGGCTACCTATAACTCTTACATAAGCTATGTTAAGAATATCTCAGAAAAAAGGCTGAACATCCCATTTTGAATCTATTCATCGCCTTTCTTAAAGCTGCCAACGTTTGGAGAAAAAAAAAACCCTTTAGCCGAGAGGCTGAGGCAGTCATACAGCATCTCTCTCATCAAACCCAACTATCTCAAAACCTAACATTAACTTCTTTTTCACATGCCAGCCACATGCCATTCAACTAAAAGGAGCAGCCGCACCAAAATTACAAAATGTACAATAAACCTGTCGCAATGTGTATTAGTAGGAGAATGGGGAATCGAAAAACAAAAGCAGGAGTTGTTGACGATGGAGATTTTAGTTTGCCAGGTGTAAATCTGGAAAATGGGGGGGGTTGACTGAGATAGATGGATGGAATGATATCGGGTATCAAGGTGAATGGTACAGCATGCAGAAGCACAAAGGAAAATACAAGGGGAGGCAAATAGTCAAGAATGAGGTACCAGAAAAAGTCAGCTGGCAGTTACAGATGTAGCAGAATAAAGCGTGATTATTTAGGATAAAATATAGCTTCGTGATAATGGGTGAGAAAAATATACAGGAATGGAACCTGAGAAATTGGTACTTCAATCAAAGATGAAAAAAGAAAGTAGTTTCAATCTATAGAACCATGAGTGGTGTATAAGAAAACTATGAGTGCCACTCTCAGGTTTGATGGCATTTTTGATAGCCTAATGGACCATTATAGTAGGAGAAGTGAAGAATAACACCAGAGGAGGGTGAAGGAATGGAAAATAGTGTGGGGATGCAGAAAAGTATAGGGACACAGTAGAAATAAGTGACCAGAGGCAATTATGAATGCAGAGTCAATATAGAGACTGAATAGACAGGAGAGGAAAAATCGAAAAAGGGCACAAGAGAGCAAGAGAAAGTGAGTGGGACAGAGAGAAAAGGGACTGACAGTGAAGAATGGAGGCAGTTAAAGATATCTGGCCAGCGATCTGTTATTACAGAAGGAGGGAGACAAACAGCTCCTTTCTTTTTTTTATAGTGAAATAGACACTCATCAATTTAAATTGGCAGGGTTCCTGGACCTCACCTTCTCTCTGTCAGACGCTGGGTGGTGAAGGCGTGCTCCTCCCTCCTCTTGTCCATTCATCACGTAGAGGAAGAAGACACCCCTCCAGGGGCATCCTGGGTAATCTTGCGTGGCCGGAAACGTTGCGATGGTGAGCGGATGGCAGCAGGACCCTTTGTTATTTACTGCTCACTTAGCCCCTCTGCACCCTGACACGCACACAATTTATGAGGACAATCGTCGGGCCCGCCGCGCTCCATTGGAGCACTCCCTGATGGATGTACGTGGAGCCGGGAGAGGAGCGAGAGGGAGAAAGGGAGGCAGGGAGAGTGGGGAAGACAAAGATTGAGGTCAGGGTGTCTTACAGTTTTCATTACTGTAAATTAAACTACTCGTTGAGCTTCATAAGAGAAAAAGCCATATCAAAACAATGGATAATAAAGATCACTTGAGTTCGAACAGTATGCATGAAGTAAAAAAGTCATTTTAGATATGTTAATGAGCACCTCTGTGTGACAGCTTGAATTTTTCACAGGGTTTGTGGTCCCATCTCTTGCTAGGAGCAATGTGAACTCATCTACCTGCTTGTATGTCTTTCGAAATGCCACTGACGCACCAAATGTCACCAGAATGTCAGCAATTCCACTGTCTGTGTTTTGAGCTTTTATTTTGGTGCATTCATTTTAGGAGATACCTCTGTTCTTTGCCTCTGCACTGCCTCTTTCATCCTATCTGCATGTCCCCAAACCTCCCCTCTGCTGTCCCTGGGCTCTGTGTTTTTGCAAAGGCAGTCAGCATACACTACAGTAAGTGTTCGATCATGACAATCCATTAGAATAATTACTCATAACAAGTCCGTTTTCATAAAAGAGGCATGAGAGGGATTAATGAGCTTAACACTACTTACGTTCCATCAGTTTTGTGCCGTAAATCAATAATCTAGAAATAATGTTCTTCAGTGGGGCAACAGAGACCCAAGAGCAGCATCCTCTGTCTCCTCATGAGTAATTTGAGCTGTCCTGCTCTCTCCTTTGTTCTCTATAAAGTTGCCTTTTGGGACGTCAGGACCAAACACATATATTTTTAGTTTTTTCTACACAGTCTGGTGTGAAACAACACGAGGGATTGGAGAGACTCCAAGAAGCGGAGAGAGCACAGAAGGGGAAGGGAGGGGAGGAAGAGAGGGAGAAAGCAAATGAGCGGAGAGGAGGAAGGATGGGGCTGAGAGAGCAGGGGAGAACATGAAATGCACGGGGGGAGATGAAAAGATGGAGGAGACACATGGAGGTGGAGAGGAAGAGCATTTTACAAGACTCTTTTTAATCAGCCCATCCTCCCTCTGTATAACTGTGCTTTAAGGTACAGTACTAACAGTACAGTACAGTGCTCTCTTTGTCTTATTGTGTAGCTATATTTTGTAGTTTCATTTATGGATCCCTTCAGATTTAAAAGGCACTGAAATCAGTGATATTCACTAGTATTCTGACATAATTATTGAGTCAGTTGCAAAATTGATTCACAAAATAAAAAAAGAACAGGGCCAAAAGCAGTGGACTTTTTTTAAATTAAGCAAATTTTGATACTGTATCATCATTCTGTAACCGTTCTGACACTGAAGTAAGAAGACAATCTGGCAAATGACTACAGGATTGGGGCTGGTATATATACCAAGAGGAGGTGGTGCACGTGGCGGGAACACCTAGGTTACTGCAGGGCAACGACAGGAGACTCTAATGGAAGGCAACAAGAGACAGGTGAGAACCTAGGCAGGATTGGCTGACGTGACACATTCACATGAACAAATGACCTTTCTCTTTCAAGTTTTTTGATTGTTCAGAAAGTGTTTAATAATTACTGATGTCAAAAATTGCTAGCCTGTACGCTAACATAACTCTAAAATGGGAATTTGTGTGTACCCTGTATTTGTTTTCCTGAGGTGCTGTCATGACAATTTCAAGTATTTTTTAACCTTACAACTGTGTGCTAAGAACATTTTTACAGTACCCACTTATCATTTCCCTAGCCAAGGAAGCCTTCTAAAGGGTCTGTGTAGAGCTTTCTTGTAAACAAATAAAAGTTATGTTTCAGTTCAGTGTTTCTCGACAAAACTCACTCACTGTGTGTGTCTAACAAATGAGGTCTAAGAAATTAGTTGAATGCCTTTCTCATAAAACATTTGTAAAGCTGATTTTTTGAGCATTTTGGAACCGGCATTGTTTACAGCATATTTACTAGCTGTCAATATTCTTCTTCACTGCCTTTGCCTTTGAATAATGTGAAACCATCGCGTCAGCCATGTGCTTGTGCATCTTCATCCACAAACAAAACTGGGACCCACTGATTTAAAAAACAAACCAAAAAAAAAACACAAAAAACTTCTCCATAGCGCCACTGGTGGTCAAAAACTCCACATGGTACCTTTAAGCTTGTCTTATGACTTATTTGTGGTATCAACACTATCCCCAGACAAAAATGTTACCAGTCTGCATGGCAACTTCAGTATGTTTAATAGTGGGGAAAGATTTTGGCAATGGCAAATCATTTCTGCTTAAGGAATGGTTAAACCTGCAACAAGTGAATTGTTTGGCCAGTTGAGACAGAAAAAAGGAGTTGTAAACACAACTATGAAGTATTACCAATTCATGCAAGAAAGGTGATATGGAGAATGCTTATTTACACTTCCAGCAGATATGGAGCAACATTAGAATTCATTGTTTTGCTCTCCAGGTAAATACTTGAGTCTTTAGCTGCTAAATGTTCCACTATGTTCACGAGCTAGTCGCTAACAAGCATACAATGGGTTTATCAGAGTTTATTGGTTGAAAACAACAGCCTGATGCATCTGGAAACAAAAAAAAAGTTGTGGGCCAAGAAAACAAAACAATGAGCTAAAAGACACTATAACCCTCCATAGCGCTAAGGGGAACTGCAGAATTGTGTGACAGTTCTCTATGTGTTCACTACAAGCAACTCCTTTCACATACTGTACGAGTAGACATCTGATCCATTTGTAACATAAAAAATTGATTATTGCAGCTATAAGGTTAGGGTATGGTTTAGGTTGGGCAACAAGAATGCTTGGTTAAGGTTAGGGAAAGATTGTGGTTATGATTTGAAAAAAGCTATTAATAGCAGGTCTGTGACAGGACTCATGTCTACTGCATGAAGCCGGCGACAAAAATCCATTCTCTCACCAATATTCTTTTCTTTTTCTACCTTGTTTTTTCGCTTCAAACCAGAGCACAAACAGCTTTGATCACTCGTTGTTTGGGGAGATCCATTTTCGAAAAAAAAAAACAATCCTGTCTCGGGCATGGTATCGCGACGGGTTTTCACGACAGAACTTATTTTGGAAACGAGAGAGACTCGTTGGGGATTCCTCCTGGAGAAAGACTATGTACGATTTCAAGATTTGCGATCACAAAACAACAAGTTGTGTAGTGTGAACAGTACAGCAAGCCGGGGACTTTGAAAGTCATGTAGTGTGTACATGATATAAAACGCACAGTACTTCTTGTGTTGGCACTGAATTTTGACACTGCTTATAGGTTGTGAGCTGCGGAATCACCCATTTAAGTATTTCCTAGAGACACTGGGCTGCTGCTGTCTTGTGTTTTGGCCTGTCTTAAAGCATGCTCAGGCTAACATCAAGATAAAAAAGTACGATCAGGTAATGTGAAGTGCCCACTAGAAATCAAGTGGACATGTCACACTAGCCTTAAGTCATTCAGCGATGAAGGATCCAGCAGATCTCTTTGTTTCTAGAGTATCGCCCTCAGGTCTCTTTGTGTTTTACCTGACACCGCCACTACAGTCCTCAGGTGCCATGTTTACAATGAAGAAGAGAAAGCAGCCTTCTCAGCTGGAATGATATGTGACAAAATAATTTCATTTCATCCCGTAAAACTATTATCTTTATACATTATGCACATCAAGGAAGTTAGCCATTATGTGTTACTATTACTATATAACAACGTGCTGTGTAATTGGATTCATTAGAATATGTGGTGCCATATTTGTAGGGATTTACAGTATGTTACTGTGTTAGTGCAACAGAAGTTAAGCATTCCCAGATGAGATGAGAATAGGAGACTAAGAAACTAAGAATGAAGAGACACCAGAGGCCATCTGCATGTGTTATTAAACTGCCCATCGCCTTGCACTAAATCCTAACAGTGGGAAAGAATCCAGCAATCAAAGCACATATGGCCAGCGACTGGTGCCTGAATTATCCTTCAAATGTAGGTTAATGAATTCAGGAGCAGGCTGTGCTCATGAGCATCATATCTTTAACAACCTGACAGACACACCTGCCAATCTGTGGTGGGGCTCTCTGCATGGGTAAGAACGGTGGGGGGGTTAATGTGGGGTGGGATCGATCGAAACATCCGAAATGGAGCCTGTTAGGTGACAGTGCCACCAGAGATGCTGGGACACTCAGGGCAAGTCCATTCATCAGAAACCATCAGGAGCTAATGAAACACACTGAGAGAGTGATTAAGACACAGACACCTACTATAGCAGCCTGATGCATTAATCACAGCCCATGTATGAAGGTATCTGATACGCCTCTGTTGCTATGTGTGTATGTCTGTTGTGCATGCACTGGACGTGTGCGTGTTTGTTCATACAGACACACCTAGAGAGTGTGCGGATACGTGTGTGTATTTGTTAGGGAAATAGCTGCGGCATGCACGGTGAAGGCGCTACAGTCCTTTTTGTGTTTGCCCTTGGACAGGGTCCACCACCTCTGTGGCTCTGCCAGTAAAAGTCACTGTGCTTGGACTTGGCATAAATACAAGAATCTGTTCTCCCACTGATCATTAACTTCTGATGTTAATTGATTAATCAAACCTGGGCTGATAATGAGGGAACACTAAAAACCCAAAACTGTGTTCCACTTCAGAGGGGCTTGCCCTCTTGGTTCAGTAAATGAAAAATACAATACAGATGGTACAAGTATTATATATTTATTTCGGTAAGAGATGTTTCTGCAGCTGATTACTCATTGCAGTCAGGTTACACATAAGTCTGTCACATGAAGTTGGCTGGAGCTGTAGCTGTAGCATCTTTTCTAGGGGTCCAAGACAGTGCCACCACATTGAGGCTACTTTACAGATTCATTAGATGACATCCAAACACCATCTGCAGTGTCACCATCAGAGAGAAATAGAGGCTGCATATTGTTTATGACAGAACCAAGATGAGGTTTTAATACCCAGCTTTATTGCTTAACAAGTGAAGACAGGCCGAAGGTGATTATTTATATCTATTAATTAAGTTAATTATGATGGGAGGATTTGCTTCCCTCACCCCTATTGTTAATTACGTCTATGTCTACAGCGCAAGGTTGATGCCGTAAATACAGATGTCATCTCTGCCCAGCTGATGTTAGAGATTAAGCTCAGCATGTGTTTGCATGTGCATGTTTGAATGCATGTGTACAGTATGTGCAAGCACAGGTTTAAATATCAGTGCCACCAATGCTAAGTAAATGGTGCAAAATTTCTCACCCAACAGCTGTTGGAACAGACATTTACTGAGGTGTACTGTGCAAACGAAATATGTCATCCCTGGAAATGAAAAAGACATTGTCTTTCATTGTGTTTCATCCCTCCTTGTCCAAAGCAGCCAAGTAGTTCGACCTGCTGAGTGAGCAAACCCGCTCTCTCCCCACTCTATCTCTGTCCCTTCTTCAGACTTGCTTCTGTTGCTGCAAATGGGACAGCAACCAAGGGGTCTGCACTACAAGCAGCAGATTAAAGGATTACCATTAATTAGATGTCAGGGACAGAGAGGGGCTTTGCCTGTCTTGGCCATGATACAATATCTGTTAATCTGCTACGCTCCTGGATAAAAAGAAATCAGTCCATTGACAGAAAAATAGGAAAAGAGGGATGGGACCAGGGAAGAATTGAAAGAAGGAACAAAGAGGCAAAGGAGGAGGGGTGGGTAAAGAGATTGGAGGAGGGATGAAAGAGACGGAAGAAAGCAAATATGCTCATGGTCCACTTGAATGTACATTCAGCTTTTTCTTATAGAGAGAAAAGCAGCTGGGGATAATAAGAGACATGTGGGTGTACGAGACCAAAAGGAAGTAACAATGAGTTAATAACAGTGTGATCTATGGAGAAACAACAAACTGAGGAGAGAGGTGAAGTGGCTGAGGCCGGAGTGACCCCAGAGAAAGATAAATTAGTGCAAATTTTTTTTAACTTTTATTGTTATTTTGATCATTTAATTGTTTTGCTCAGACAAGGCTGGCCAAACGTTTCTCCCTGATAGACACTTGTCCATTTCATCTGTCAGCTTTGCCTTGCACCACTGCATCTGTACGACTGTCAAAAAAAAAAAAAAAAAAGTGAAAAATGACCAGCTGCACTTCGCAGATATAGTGTTTCTTTGTACACACGTGTCATTTTTAATTGAAGACTCGGTCAGATGGATAGCAGGTAAGTCAGGTGATTGACAGGTGACTGGTCCAAGTTTGATAAGGTACTAGTCCATAATAGAAGCCCTGACCCTTACTTTTAATGCTATTAACCCAAGCCAGGCTGCCCGTGTTGACTTCATCTTTTCTTTGACAGGGAGTTTGATACTGTGCCTCAGGCCAGGTGAGGAGAGGCTATCGGGGTCCTGTTAAACACATGCCTACTGCCCAGCTGATAACACTCACCCTGTGGACATCCTGATTTTGGCTACTGTCTTCCCAGTCTGGACAAATCATTCACACTGAGCCTACAGCTGTATAAAGCTTATCACCAGCATTTACACACAAGAAGGCAATATTGCTATAGGAAATATAAACTATCTGCAAGTGAGGCTGACTTTAAAATATACAACCATACATTTTGTTGAGTTGGTTGAACGCCTGAAGGCAAGTACAGGACTGCAAATTTTTGCTTCTGCCAGTAGCACCCAATGTAAATTTAAGTTGTGAGGGGGTAATAGATAGAGAAGGGCTGGGACATCATTTTCTTATGGCCAGGCATAGGGCATTCCCTCTATTTGAGTAGAGGGACTCTGGGCACCCCTATGAGCCCCACTCGCCTGAGACTCTAATTACTTTGGGGACCTGGAGAATTCAAAGGATTTAGATACGGGAAAAAAAGAATTTCCAATTTACTGCACCACTTGATGTTTGTCTTCATTTGTGGTATGACTTGTGCTTTGGAAAGTAAACGGACACAAAGTGCACATTTGTGCATCCTGATAAAAGTGAAACATTATTAGAACGCTGTCACGGCTGTGTTTATCCCTGGGGAGTGTGTGTGTGGATAATAATCTCCTGGACAAACACACTGTAACCTCCTACTCTGCTGGAGCTATCTTCATCTCACAAAGCTCAACCCCTGCCTGTCTGGCTGCTGACATTTTTGCTCATGCTGCGGAGCCACCGCCCCAAACGCCTTTACCCTGGGAATAAATTACCTCAGAAAGTATAAAGACTGAGCCATTGGTTTCATTTCTTGATTGAGTCGTATCTCATTCACTTTTATCCTGGCGTTGTTTAGACATTTACACTGACTTGTGAAAAATTCAATAATCAGTTCACAGTTGGGGAAATGTTGTGCATAAGAATCTAGACATGATATCTTTGAGTCCTGGTGAGGTCTGTGGTCCACTAGGCAAATGATTTGGTTACATGGAAATCATCTTTTCATTCCCTGAGCTTTATATAATTAGAATTCGGTAATCAAATTGAAATACTAAAAAAGAAAAAAAGAAAAAAAAAAAACCTTTTTCATTTTTCATTAGTTTGCAGCTTAGATTACATTTTCGCCTGATTGAGAACAGTCCCCTGTGGACTGTGGAAGGTGCTGTCTAAACAGTTTAAAACATGGCTTCCTTGACAACAGGCCCTCTGAAGCATGATAATCAGAAACACATTTTGGTTATGAGGTCAAGCAACAATAATTGCCTGGCAGGTTGGTCAATTAACACTTTTCCCCCCACATGTGTTTGGATCTGTATGCACATGTTTATGTTGCACCTTTATCTAGGGGTTCATAAAGGTGTTTATTTCCTTTGCATGATTTAGTCAGCCCACATTAGACAAATGCAAATCACACGGCATGATATTAGTTTATTAGACAATGGGAGCAGTGTGTGTTTCATACATTCAATATGACTTGTTTAGAAATATGAGGCTACAAAAGCAGTAAAAGCTAAATTTGAGAGGTTACACTATTGCTGAGGGAAAGCTATAAGGAAGCTCAGTGGTAAAATGAGGGTTTAATACAAAAAAAGGAAATTCTCAGTGATTCAGTTGTCATCTGTTGAGAGCACCCCTACACATATGCACAGACCCATGACCAATGTAATGAGAATGAGAGATAATGGGTGGTAAACTCTCCATCATCTCCATTCTTTCCTGTTTAACAGGGGATTATTTTGCCCTCACTCTGAGTGGCAGAGACCAGTAAAGCCATAGTGTTTTATGGGCTTCCAGCTCAGTGTTGACAAAGGTTGGGCACCAGAGAGGCCTGCTAGAAAGTCATAAAGTCATGCAGGAAAGAGAGTTGGGGTTCGCAGAGTGATCCTTCACTGACAGAATCTAGTGCTGTTAATGGTTTAAGGCATTAACGCCACACTTTCACACTTTAATTAAGCACTGGGTGAGCGATATGTCAAACAGCACAAAGTCCTCCAGGGTGGCATACGATGGCTGCGTTAAGTGTGTGGATGTGTGTGTTTGACTGTGTGTGCCTATGTACTCTGTCTGTCGTTTTTTTGTGTATATGTATGTGTGTGCACGTGTGTGTGTGTGTGTGTGTGTGTGTGTGTGTGTGTGTGTGTGTGTGTGTGTGTGTGTGTGTGTGTGTGTGTGTGTGTGTGTGTGTGTGTGTGTGTGTGTGCACCTGGCCTGTGTGGGAGTGTGACAGACAGAAAGAGACCTCTCAGCAGAAGGTGCTGGGGAGACAATCAATACTGCTCACCAAGGTGTGCGTCAACAGCCCTCTCTCATTATGCTTGGTGAGGGAGGGCTGTTGCCGAGTCTGGTTGAAGCAGAGCCAGGGGAGTATGGACACACATTCGTAGAGGCCCCATGACGCTGGGCTTTGTAGTCTTTTTTATGATATGTGACAAGATAATGAGTCTATAGCACCCTCGGAAAATATCCCCCATGGGTGTATTATCCTTGTGTATCTTTTCTGTGGAGGAGTGTTACTGTATTCTTTCTTAAGATTCACCCTGAACACTGACACCAGATGTCCATTCAAAGGCACCTCTATTTTAGAGGTTTAAGGATGTGATGATGACCAAAACCAAGAGAGGTTATTTGTGGATATTCTGTACCTACTAACACAGGGGGAGAAAAACAATGAACAGAAAATGATACCTACAGCATACTGTGACATTGGAAAAAATACCTCTCTGCAAAAAATGTGGTCCCTATTATCTACAAATAACCACAATCCCTAAGGGGCTTTTGGATTAAATATAACTACGAACATAATGGGCATATTTTAAAATTTGATAAAGCAACCCCATCCTTCTGGGCACCATTTTCTTGGACCAAGACTGTGGGACAGGTCTGTCGAGCTGCACCTCATCCCCGTCCATTTTTATGCATGCTGCCAGTAAGCTGTGCCAAAGTGCTGATATCCCTCATTAGAAAAGCAGGATCCAGGAAAGAGTCCAACAAATGCCTACATTGACACAATGATGGTGCAGGGTCTCCACAGGAGATTTGAGGGTCAACGAGAAAAAACAAGTTGTAACAGATAGCAAATCACAGCTTGTGAAAATCCGGCCATTTAAATAGAATATCTTGAACTGTTGTAGAGTGAACTTAAGGAGAGTGGCGATGTGTTCCCTCACGCTTGTTAACACTAACTGAATTTGACTGCAGAAGGAAACAGACATGCTGATTGAGGTGACTGTGTACGCATGTGTATCCAAGTGAAGCCTGTTTGATTTCCATGCCAGCAGTCAATTTATCCACAAAGTAAGGGGCCCTGCACTGTAACACGCACACAAAAAGTGCAGAATATTTGACATGCTGTAGATTAGGAAAAAGTGCAGCTATTCTAACAAGTCATTCATTATCTGGTGATACTCAAGATAATTCTATCCACTGAGCCCACAAAAGCCAACATTTATCCAGCTCTTATGGCAAAGCCTGGGGAGGCTTGGCTCCAAGCTGGCTGGAATACGGAGTTAACACAGGTCACATCCCATCTCCCGTATCCTTAGGCAAAATATGTATCCTCATTTTCAGCAATTCCCCATATCACCAGCACCTCCTTTTTTCTGTTATGGCTACATTTATAAGCATATTTCCCTCTCTTTCTCTCATTTGCTCACTCAAACACACATGTGCACACAAAGTGGATTCACACTCTCTTACTCGAAAGCCTTCTCCCTCCTATAGTCCTTTACGAAAGCTCTGGGGTGCTCCAGGTGTGGGGAGGACCTTTCCGTACCACATAGGGCACGGGGATTATACCCGCACTAGATTAAACCACCAGAACTGCCTGCTGGGAATTCTAACAATTATCAGCCTTGTACTCCAGGGATGTGGGACTGATGGGGGACAGGGGGTCCTGAGGCAGAGGAGGGGGCAGCTAGGCATTGGTTTTGACAAGGGTAATGTCTCCATCTTGAACACTGGTCTGCCACATTGAGATAAACAGTGCCTGCCAGGGAAATGTGTTACAAAACGTCAGATGTCTCAAATGCACAGTTAAAAAGCACATTTGGAGACATAGCATCTAATATTTCGTTTCATGTGACTGGTTTAAGAATACCCTGCTGCTTATCTCCTTTTGTTCTATTCTGCATCCTTGGCCACGATGCTGGTCACAGATGCTGCTGTTGAAAGTGTTGTAGGTAAATGCTCCCTTTTGCTGCCCACACAAAAACAGGCCTCTTTGTCATTTCAGAGCCTGTTGTAAATTGAAGAACCCTTCTGAGGTTACTGGGCAAAGAAAAGTAGAGGCTGTAATGAGAGCATTAAAACAACATATGCTGCTCCCTTGCACCTCGACTCTTAAGACTGGCTTTTATTTTACCTTTTTCCCTCCACGGCACATTCTGCTCTCCCTCTGTTGAATTCCCGCTTGCCTATTTTTGGAAAGTCATTGAGAGTCTTTGACAAAGTCAGGCTGAAGTGAATGTGAAAGCATGCCCCTGGCCTTGTCACCTCATAGTGGGGTAGGCCATCTGACCACCAGCAGTAGGTTGAGCCAAGTTGGGCCATTTGACCAAACTTGGGAGATCCGTGCAGCCACCACTGCCAAGCTGCTCCACTCTCCTTCAAGCTTCAGACTACTCTGCCCACCACCCCCTCTTCTCTTCCCCCTGCAGGTGCCAACTCCTCGGCTCAGCTAGATCCCACTGGAGCACACTGAAAAAAAATCAATCCACTAAACCCCATTCGTCTGTGTGCGTTGGAGCAGTTGGCTAGTGGAACAGAAATGTGAAAGAGCACTGGTGGCAAAATGGGACTCATAAGCAGAGGTGTCAGAGGAGGTTCAGTCCCAGGAGGGCTATTTTTATATTGTTGTCCAGATGACCTTGAGCTGGGTACCATGGAAACATTTCTACCTTTACTCTGCAAGGTGTTTTCTTGGCTCTGCGTTCGTGTGGCGACAAAGCCCTCTCACCTCAACACAGAGAGAAATCACCAAAGGCAAAAGGCTGGAAATAATAGTAGGGCTCCTTCGGTACTCAGGGAAGGAGAGTATTAGCAGGAAATCTTTTGAGGTGCCGCTGTTCATGCTCCAAAGCTCCTCTTCATACAGGTAGCTGTATTTAAAAGCTATTGGTGGCCTTGTTCAGTCAATGGAACAACAAAGTCCTGAACCAAAGTGACTCAGAGAAAAGTGAGGGTAAGTGTGTGTGCATGTGTGTTTGAAAGAGAGAGAGAGACAAATGGAGAGGAAGAGAGAGCTTGTGATTGCATGTTTTAATGCGTGTTTAAAAGTGCTTGTGTTTTTTTGTCTGTGTGTGTGTGTGTGTGTGTGTGTGTGTGTGTGTGTGTGTGTGTGTGTGTGTGTGTGTGTGTGTGTGTGTACAGGACGAGAGAAAAAAAGGCAGTCACAGAGAGAAACAAAGAATACCTATGAGATTTGATTTTGTAATATTAGTTTGGAAATGTACCAAGCCTCCATGTTTGTATCTAAGCAACATTTGCACTCTATGTAAATTTCTGTCAGCTAACACTACAGTATATTCAGCTGTATTTGTCTGCTGTGTCTTAATACCCACATTAAGTCAGATGGAATCCATTAGACTACACACATTTATTTCAGGAATTAAGTAATATTAGGCTTTGATTACCAAAAATTGTGCCAAGGCAGGACAAGACAATATTTGTACACAAATCAAAACAACACTGTCTGAAAAAATGCTTAACAGGGACATAGTAATGATTCTTTTCTCTCAGAATAGAGACAAATGTACAAATCTCTAACAACACAAGCAAATACTGTATTTGTCATTAGTATTTGCAAAATCATTTGATTTGGATGTATTTTGTATGACAGATTAACTGAACCTGCAGATGTACCTCTCTAAGGTTGTTAAGTTTCTTCCATCATGTCATGGCTCATTGTTTTGTATTGCAGCTGTGTGTCTGTAGGAGGAGGAATAGGAGGAACGTGCATCTTTCTTTGTGCCACACCCCATGCACAGTAACTGCTGTCCCAGGCACAGCCCATCTGCCACCTCAACACACACCCTCAATAGAAAACCAAGTGATATTCCCTTTGATTAGTTCACCTTTCATGCTCGTTCACCAGACATATTTATGACTTTCTCAGTGAAATCTAGAGCAGGCTTCATGAGTGGTTGCACACAACTTGCAACAATCGTTTTGATTAACAATCTCTGAATCATTTTGTTTGCTTCCTCCTCCTCTTGAAACATTAAGTAAAGTAGCATTTGTTGTTAACATCAATTAGGGAATTAATTACATACTGTCTTGTAAACAATGTTCTAAACACAGACCAAAGGGCTGTACATCATTGTTTAGTATTTACACTGAGCAAGCATTTGTTGCTGGCATTTCTTTTCATGTGAAGTGCCCTTGGAACCAAGTCTTTTATATCTCAATTAAAGTGCCTTCCCTGTTCTCCCTTGCTCTGAGCATGGCCATTATCACCATGGCTCCCAAAAGTCTAATTATGCCCACACCCATCATCGCCCCCCTCCCCCTCGAAACCACATACCGTGCCCACACTGCTCTATCTTGGACCTTGGCAAGCTCACCTCAGCCTCCTTGTAGCCAATCACAGAGCAGTGTGTGCCTTCATTAGAGCATGGGATCTGCTGTGTGGCACTGGGTGTCTCTATGGGAGGCATTGACGAAATACCCAGGGGAGACCTGGCACAGCAAGGCTGCTGCTAAACCTTGAACTGCCTGTCAGCAGCTTTTTGTCTGAACATGATAAGTTCCTGTTAAGAGGCAGTGCTGCAATGGTAGAACCCACGCCCCTTGCAATATAAAGCAGCAGAGACCTCCAAAATGTAGCCCTATATTTCAAAGAAGCCTCTGGTGTCTGGAGGGCAGTGTTGTGATGGCATTCAATAACAGTTACCACAATGCTGACAGCAAAAAAAGTACATAAATAAATGAATACACCCTTACAACCACATATAATACTGTACATATGACATTTATTTAATAAATTCCATGAACCAGTCAGTCAAGCCAGTTAAAGAGAGAGGCTGGGAATACTATATATTTTTATTTATTGTCAAGAAATTCCATGAAAAGACCATCAATCAAATCTAACATGCATTGTCTTTGTATCCACAGCTAAACATAGCTTATATCTCTGTACCATTGAGCTCCATTGTTGTAAAAAAAATAAAAATAAAAACACATCATTGAGCCGCGCTGTTGCACTTGGCAACACGACCCTTTATTACTATGAACATGGGCACTGTAGTTTATTTTGACTCAATCCCATATACACCACCCTGGTGCTGTAAAAAGCTCACTAGAGCACCAAATGTGTATTACTCCGCAGCTGAAAATAGTCCCCAAAAATGCACAGTTTAGCTCCTGATTGAGTCACATTTTCTAAAAAACTACAATGCAAAGCTGTTTTAGGAAATTACGAGGCCTTTTTTTCTTAGTGATGGAACTATATATTTGTGACAATTTTTCAAAGATTCAGTAGGAGCAAATCGACTTGGTGCTGAGAGCCACAGACAGGGTAGGGAAGTTGGAACATTTTCAGAAGACCAGCATTCTTGGTTTTGGTCTTTTCATGGTGTTTCTTGACAATTAAAAAACACTGAACAATATCAACCTTAAATATAGAAATTCAGGTGTATGAACCATCCAAATGTAATGATTATTCATGCTGTTTTTGGTAATTTCTAGAAAATATCAATCAAAAATTCAAACTGACACAAATAATGACACATCTCTTACTCCTCCTATAGCTCCATCCCCCGTGATATCTGGCTGAAAGTGATTGATGGTAGAAGTCAGACCCTTGTGCTTCAGACACCTCATTGGTTGGATAGGTTTTTACAAATACCTCACTTTCAAATGGAAACAGCAGGAGAATTGAGCTGCTGCTGTATCTGAGACATGTATTTAGCCTTCACGTGTGGTAAAGTATTCTAATCCCTTTTACTCTTTTATCTATAAACATAACTAACTGCAGTCTGAGTGAAAAATGTCAATAAAATGAAATAAAGAGCTGATTGAGTTTACAGAATCACTCAGAGGTTAAAGATGAAACTGAGAGCTCTTGCTCATGATAGCCCTGAGCCTTCTTCCAGAGAGAGAGAGAGACAGAAATATGAATCGGCTCGGTGACTTGCAGCTTTCTATAGGCAGAGTGGTGGCTTAATGGAAAATAAGGGAAAGAATAGAAATGCTAAATGACAAGTCAAGGGAAGTATAGCGGTACAAACAAAGTGCACCTGTTCTGCATAGAGAGCTCAAATGAGACTTCACCATCATAAATCATGCACCTATAGCAGTCAGGAACCCACTCATATTTTGACTCAGGGAGCAGGCACAGCATAGGAAGACTGGTTTGTGGAATAAGCTGCTATCCGACAGTAACAGACTAAAACTTACAACATGCCTCCTACAAAAAAAACACAAGATAATAATGTAAGAAATTATATAATAAGAAATAAATGAAACACAGTGTGAGGAAGTAGAGTACCTTTTAAGGAGGGTAGCTTCTGAGCAGCTTAAAACCTCCTTGAAGTTGTGTCATACTGCGTCATACACTCTGTATAGTACAATATTAAACCATTCTTCAAGAATGACATGATTCAGTCTTTGAGGGATTAAGAAGGTGAAAATCCACTTCACACACTGCTCTTCAAAAATCCCCAAAGGTCCAGTGATGTTTAGATCTTTTAAATTAAAAGATGTGTGACTTCTTCCTGGTGTCCATGAAACCACTTTTTAATCTATTTATTAGCATGGAGCATGGCATTATCATCTTCGTATATGGGGCCATCACGAGGGAACAGCATTTGGAGCACAGGGTGCATTTGGTTTCTGTAAAGTAGCTTCATATTCCTTGTCCGTTATGCAATCATGCAGCGCAATCATCAGACCTAATGATCCCCAGTAGATGGCTGCCCCTACTATTATAGCTCTGCTGCCATGTTTAACAGTCGGCAACAGACATTGTGGGTTGAAAGCATCGTTTAGCTTTCCTCACAATCTAAAGAGGGTGAAAGATGACGCATTAGACGATATTGCTTCTTGCTGTTGCACAGGGTCCAGGTTTACAGCAGGCTATATACCTTTTATTGTTGGCCTTGGATACAGTGCCTTGACAAAAATACCATCTTTGTGAAACTCACAGTGTACAGTTGTTGTACACAGTGTCACGGCAATGTTTACTTAATACTGTGTTAATATTTGAGGTTGCAGTACTGCAGTGTTTCGCAAATATATAATTTAGTGTCTGTCTACCTTTATTGGTGAGTTTCAAACTATGTCCACATTTTCCTCCTAGTAACTTATCCTCCTTTTAAAGTGGCATGTACTGGTAAATGGCATTGAACTGACTGTGATATGACTCATCCTTATCTTTGCAATTATCACATAATTATTCATGTGGTATTTTTTATTGTTCTGTCCAATCTATGAGTCCTTGACTATAATATATTTATCATCTCTGTGTAATATCCTCCTTCAAAGTATATCTTTTTGCTGTGATCTTGTAAAGAAAGTAAACAACTGTTCTATTTAAGGTAAGATAGCACAAAAGTAAAAGTAAATATTGTATTCCAAAACCATTACACTTACTTTTTAATCTAATTATTTGATTGATGATTGCTTTTACAGTGCTATTATTCTTGATGATTTTAATAATCATATCTGCTGTGCTGAAAATGCAATTGTCCTTGATTTAAAGAATGAACTGATATCTTTCAGTTTAGCCTTATCCCTCATAAGGTCCAGACATACTGAAAAACCCACACTCTTAACCTTGCAGTGACACATGGCATATAGGAAAAATTAAGTTTGTGAAAAAGGTAAAGTATGTCTAACAATGGTTGTGTAATCTTTCAGCTGTCCTGTCTAGTCCTTTAATATTATAGAAAAATTCCATTATGACAATACATGTGCGTTGTTGTTTTGTTTTTTTTTGCAAGTAAATCGTTTGCTGTAAGAGAAGAGACAAAGTTCAATTAACTCTGACTAAACTGAGTATGTCCATATGTAGGGCTCTAAGAAAATGTTCATGAAGCAAAGATTGTTGATCAAATTTTGACTGAATGTTCATGAATCATTCTTTTTTACAGAAGACGTTTAGACATGTCACAATAGCAAAAGTGCAGGTGTAATCAAAAAAATTAACAATGGCTGAATTCCATTTAGTGTTTTTTTAATGTAATTAGTAACGCCTGTGCTTTTCCTACTACGACAAGTCAAAATGTACGTTGTGGAAAATGAAAACAAAATTTGGTGTGACTAGGGCGTCCAGAGCCCACATCTCAGTCTTTGTCTTGCTCGTAAATGTTTTCTTAAACATAGTTTGAATCCACTAGTTGGCCACCTTAGCTGCCATTTTGATGGCAGCAGCAGAGGTGCAGAGTTTGTCAGACCAACCAGGGACTGAATGTACACAGGCAGCACAGACTGCTCTATGATGCATGCCCTCTTTCTTCTGTAAATGAAGAAAACTTCTTTTCATCAATTAGAGAAACAACTGAAAGGAAGGATGTCAAAGGAATTTTACAGTCAAAGTGAAAAGTGACAAGTATATTCTTGTTAGTGCTGTAAAAGTGAAAATTGGCACGCATTCAAACACTCGTTTTCAGGAAAGAAACAGCAACAAGAAAATTAGTGAAGTAATGCAGTATTTCTACTGTACTCCACTACAGGCTGACAGCTGTCAGTGAGCACTGACACATATTGTGGCCCAGGCCAGTCCAGTTAGTCTCAGTAAGGTCGTCTGCACAAACTGTCTAGTTGCACATCATTCTTCAGACTGCAGACACACAGCATCGTTAAAAGTCCATCCATCTGCACAGACTGTCTCTGTCGCTTCCCCCACGGGTCATTGTGAATCATTGAGGAAGGAGAGAGACGCAGTCACAGAGAAGTACAATGCAAAAATTTAACATACTCCTGTATTGTTTTTCTTGTGAGAGCTCATGACAGAGCTCCAACTAGTTTTTTCTTGAATAGATATTTTACATCAATGCAGTTTGTTTTTTCTACATTAAATAAAATGTTTTTACCTAAACCATCATTCCACTTTAATTTTGTAAATTAGGTGGGTTTTTTTTTTTTTTTTGGAAGTTTCTGTATGTTCCTCTGTGTTTTACTTATTCTTTCAATTTCATGTTTTAATTATTCTGTTGACAATTAGTGACTGCTTTCGGATTTGTTTTTACACCCAATTTAAATTATTCATTTTGATGTGTGCAGAATGTGACTGTTACACCAAAATAATGTATACCAAATCTACACAAACATGAAATAAAGTGATATTTTGTTTGTTTAT
This sequence comes from Xiphias gladius, assembly GCF_016859285.1. Classification (NCBI taxonomy): domain Eukaryota; kingdom Metazoa; phylum Chordata; class Actinopteri; order Istiophoriformes; family Xiphiidae; genus Xiphias; species Xiphias gladius. Next base: position 17,951,089 of record NC_053410.1, read on the forward strand.
ACATCTGTAAAATGGATTACAGATTTGTCAAATGGTCTTGAAATGAAATACTTTGACACTTTTTCTGTGCTTGCAAATAGATTTTATGAGTCACTCAGCCAAGCATGTTATGACAAGTTGATCTGAAGCTTGTTTAATTCAGTGACTGTTTATTCACTTTGCTCTCACAGCTAAATGAAGCAGTTGCCATATTAGGGGGATTGTGAGAATAAACATATAAATTAGTTGGCTGAACTGATAGTAGATAAATTGTTGTGATGAATATTTTATACAATGAGGAAGCAAAGACAAGAGCTTGCATGAGAGGGATTGAAAGAGAGAAAGTAGGAGATAGATAAGAAAAGCAAGATTAGACAGCTAATTATTTAATCTCTATTTTTGTGACTAATGATAATTAGGAATAGTGCACAATAATTACAAATTCATAGACACGGGTGTAAACAAACTGTATCAACACAGCAGTATATATCTTGTAATCAACAATTAACAGCACAGCAAACCACTGTTTGCTTATCACATAATTCACATTGCTTACCAGTGCACTGGTAATAAACGGCGCTGGCTAACAAAAAGAACATGCACTTCATAGCCTTATGCATTATGACTAAATGAAAAAGTTGTGAATCTTTGAGTCATTAATTATTAAAGCTTGTTAATTCTTTACTCTAATAATATTCTCTCAGTGTACGACTAAAAGATATATTTCCTCTACAGAATGTTCCGTCTTGTGAGGCCTTGATTTTCTGGTAATACAACACACAGCGACAGGAGGCAGGGATGGATGATATGTGTGGGAACATTAATCGTATGCATGTGCTTGCAAAATGTTCTCCTTTTGTTTGTGCCGCGGGGCTGCTATGCCTGCTTTACTTTTGCTTATTAGTCACAGACAAGCAGAGGTGCAACGAAACAAGGGCAACATCGTACAAAGTCAGCAACTTGCCAGCCTCACATTCATATGTGATTTGCATTGTTTTCCAGCACGGAATGAACAGAACAATCACCACAAAACAGATATGCCTCAAAGTGACACAAGAAGAGCTCCTGCCTTTTGCCCCTGTGCAACATCAATAAATATGTTTCTAGATAGATAGATGGATAGATAGATAGATAGAGAGATAGATAGATAGATAGATAGATAGATGGATAGATAGATAGATAGATAGATAGATAGATGCGTATAACCGCCGCCCTGATTCTCACCCATGCTGGGGACAATTTCAGTGTCACCTGGGTCCCTGCCACTGCTGACCTGGGTTAACTTCGGTGTCTTCATCGTATCCACACCCCAGGAGACCATCATTGTGGCTTCTAACTGATGCCTCTTACATATGGCAGTCCTGGTGTCTATCAGCAAGAAGAGATGATCAGCACCTTGATGATATAATGCTGGTTTCTGTGCATTTTCCTCTCACAGTCCAAAGACATGCAGGTAGACTGTCAGGATGCCAGTATGAATGTAAGAGTCTGTCTGATACGTTGTTTTAGTCTTGTGATAGACTTGCCGGTGAGGGTGTTTAAGTTGAGAACAAATTTGAATTCTCCTGACTTTTGCGTTAAACTGTGTTAACCATTAGCAATTTAACTTGTCTGTTTCCATACAACATTCAGCATTTGGGAGGACCCACAGTGCTGTTATGTTTGTGTTCCACTCAGAAAGTGGAAGCTAAGCTAGACTAAGTAGTTTCTATTGGCAGTGATTCCCACTAGATGTAATGTGACTCCTGAGTCACTGGCATCTCAAGCACACTGCGCACACTGCTAGCGTTAGCTGTCTCTACTTTATGTGCCCATCTGTGGTAATGGCAAACAACTAGACTGTCAAAGCTCACAGAGGTGTGAAGCCCTTTAACCTTAGAGCACCTCCTCAAAAATGTAACTGCAGTTTGTGGCTACACGGCAGTGAGGAAGATGCCACGTGGATACCACGAACTGTGAATGGTCAGTTTTTGCTGCTTGCGTTCTCTCCTACATGTTTCTGATGCCACTGGTGATTGTTGAGAGTTAAGACAACACTAATACTGGATATAACTCCAGTTCTATAAGTAGCCTATATTCATAGCCCACTGTCACTCTGCATTACAAAATAATGAAAGACCATTAGGGCTATCAACTGGTGAATTCCACACTCACTATGAATCAAAACCTATGTGTAGAGTCATAAAGTTACATAGGGAGGGGTCAACAGCTAGCAACGTGCGGTTGGAACTGAGGTGATATTATTAACTAATAGATATTGCACCATTCAAATTGCCATTATTGACAGTGTCATTTAGTACCAAATATTCCCCTAGAGAACACCAATGTAGAGGGCGCTATTGCTCCAGAAAAATAAATACAATTTAAAGTTCTCCTTTTTGGAAATTACAATTTTGACCAAATAGGTCTACATGTCAGAACAAACTCCAACACTATAGAGACTTCTTATTAAAAATGAATTAATTAATTAATTTCAATTTGACTGTATAGGCTTGAGAAAAAGAATAAAATGCATTAAAATACCATATTTTTCAGTGTACCACAGTAATGATGTGATGCAAGGTCTGAAACAAACCCCTGAGATTTATCACTCAAGCATTCAAGTCCCTGGCATTATAATGGTGGTTGAGGGTTACAGAGATTGGTATCAGGTCAGCTCACAGGCTCATCCCAACCTCCCGTCATCTAACTCATGTATATCACTTTCTCTTTCTTCACTGAAATACTCAGCACTCATCCCTTCATCTTTTTGACTCATGTGTCAGTCCCAGAGGAGTGATGGGTAAAGATTACTTCTCATGACCACTACCTTATTTCCCCTCAGGTGATCTCCCACAGGGGCAAAGACATGACTAAGCTGCAGAAAAGACATGGCTGTTGACCTCAGAGGGGGATAAGAATGAGAAAGAGATGAGGAAAGGAGCAAAAAGGACAGTCCATTCTGTCAGTTAGACATCATTCACTTACATTCCTCTCCCAGCGGCACAAAGGTAGAACGTCAACTTCATCCTACCCAACAACTGTCTCCTCTGAAGACATGTCAAAGTGACACAAAGCCCCATCAAGTACTCATCATCAACCCTCATTAAAGAGAACCAGGAATTCTCCAATCCTTTAATTTTACCACACCAGCTTATTCTCATTTCTGGACACATCAAACTGATAGGATAAGGCCTTTAATAGTGCTGAACATTATAGAGGCTGCCGGTGATTATTACACTCTCTGGTTTCAAATACTATTTGTACCACTCTGTGCGTCGAGGAAGGAGACAAGTATGACGAGGGTGTCAGGGTGTGAACACAGTGTGATGTGATTATCAGGAAAAAATAAATTAACATTATGGCCTCGTAGGACTCTACATTTACATCCACACCTCGCTGTCTCACAACCCTCTTCCTTCCTTTCACATGCTTGCCTTTCATCATTAGTCTTTCTGTCTCCCCATAGGACTGCAGCTACAGAAATACAAGTAACTGTTTCTATACAACATTGCAGGCGTTTATACTTCTGAAAAGTAAAAAGATTCTGCAAAGTTATTACCACTATTTTGTCTTAAACCTGATGCCCCTCACTATGTATACTATTGAACCTAGGTTGTGTGTGGGGTTGTGTAACTTTACCACGTCAGCTATATAAAAATACATTAGAGTTAGATAAGCTTATGTGAGGTGAAATAATGGTATTTTTTTTAAACCTGCTTGGAGAAAGAGGTGTGTCTCTCACACTGGTACAGTTATAATGGGTTATCAAAACTCTAAAACTAAAGTGTTATGATTGTCTAAACTTTCTCAAACACTTGGCAGAGCAGAAAGTACAAAATGCTATTTTGAGCCAGTTCTGCAATCAGACGAGCTAGTGAAAAGTCTGAATGCTGCTGCAGAGCAGAACAGGCTCGGTGCTCTGTCCCCACGCCGCCTGCCTGCTCCCAAGGGCCCACGGAGGAATAATCAGTCATTAACTGGTGCAGACCCAGCTTCAGCTCCAGAGTGCCGTGTCCCTGGGAGGATCAATAGGCCGGGGTAATTAAAGAGCTGGCCGGGGACGGAAGGGGGCATGTTGCCAGTAAATCCACCGCAGCGACAGGATCTGTAGCCAGAATGACTACAGCACTGACACTGAGGGAGGGTGACTGACCACACACACAAGAAATAAACACATGCACACAAACACATAGACCTAAACGCATCAAAGATACTAGTAGGGCCGGCAATGTGTCTCAAACACAAGCTTATGCACTTATAAAATATGACAGAACACTGAAGACTTGTGTGCATGATGGGACTGTTGTGTAATTACTTGACTTGTTTAATTTTTTTTTGAGATTTCTATTGTCATGTGGTGTAAATTGGCACAGATGATAGTAATTACTGTGATTTAGAGTTCTGTGCTGTGCCCAAACACCAGAGGATTAATCGTGTCTTCCTGTGTATCCAACTGAAGACGCAAATCTATTGAGCTGTCAGGACACATGGTGATTTAATTTCTCTAAGCTGCTTTTAGCGTGAGTAATGTTTTATTGTGGAAAAGGTAGTGGCAAGGTAAGCTGCGTGAGCATGAGCCATACTGCCTTTCACATCCAAAACACCATAGATGGGTTTCCTTTTTACACTACAAATGAAGTTGCTCAGATGTAAAAGTCCAATAAAGAGATGAAAGAATTACCAGAGAAAATCCTGTGGGAAAGGCTGATGTGAATGATGTTGTTTTGCTGTTTGTTTGCAAAGGTATAATATGTTTCCGCAGAGTAAAGTTCAGTGTGTGACCTAAATCCCTGAGCATTTGCAGGCTCCACTGGTTTCTTTAATCTGATGCATTAGTGATTCTTACTTCATTGTAATAAGGACACAGAGGTCTTGCGTTGGTGTCAACCCTCTCAGACTTATAAGACTTTTTAAATCCAGCCTTTTACATTACAGCACCTCGATTCACTTAATGTAATTAGCAATACGCGGTGCAAAACAAGCAAGCAGATGAGTGGTGTACATAGTCCAGAGTAGTGGGTAGCTTTGAAGAGACATGCACTGCACTACATGTGTACTGATAAATAATTAACTCAGACATCTGGTGACATATCATTTTCCATGTTGAGACCATCACCACAAAGACAAAGAAGGTTAAAGGCGAGAAAGCAATAATTTGTCGGAGGAAGGTGTTAATAATCATTGACAATTATTGTCTGTGCAATCCAGGAAGCCACAGAAAAGAATTTAATGTACTGTAGGTAGTAATTTACACATTCATATATGGCTAAATTTAGTTTTTGTAAATTGTTGTCGTAACTAGCAAAGTTCTTCAGTTCTTTTCAGCTAATTGGTGTGCATTATCTAGCTATTGCCACTTGATGTTTCAGTCTGCTTGGTGACACATAAACCTAAGTGTTAAGTTAACATTACATGTTCATATTTCATTTTTACAAAACTCAGCAATACAACTTATGACAACAACTAACAAAAAATTAACATGCACTTACAGCAGGTTATTTAGACGCCATCGTGGAGCTGACTTGCTGCAGCAAAATTGCAACCACAACCAACGTCACGATTAAAATCAACTGTTGCTTCCGATGCCTGGTGGTGTATAGGCTGTACAGCTACTTGGACACAGTGCAAGCTAAACAGCCTGCCAGCCGAAGCCTGTGAGTCTGAGCTCAGGGCAAAGAAAACCCTGCGCCAGAGGCAGATCGGCCACTAACATATGCAAATCTCAGGCAGGACAGGAGTGTAGCAAAACTCACATGGAAGAAGACCTGAGGTTGAAATGAAGTATTATCTGTTTTTCCAGCTCTTGAAGCTAATTACTTAGTTTCCACTCATTAATAAAAGGCCATTCACATTGAGTTTTTGGAACGCATATATTTGCAGATTCTTTTACAGATTTACAAATCTTATTCACATTTCCAGATTTGTGTACACATTCACTAGTACTCTGAGTACTCACATACAGGACACGCACACATTGAGATACACTTTCAAAACTTTCCATAGGCATTTAAAAATGATATACTTTCAGTAATTCTCCCACAGTGAAACATGATTGATGAAGATGGAGAAAGTCGAATGCTGCAACCCAAAGAGAGAGACTACCTGTCTGACACCAGATTAGCAGCTGTTAAGACCAAGTGAGCAGAATCTCCCTGACGACCCTCGATGCCACGCTCCGGGCGTGGTTTTCATCCCATTTCAATTCAGCACACAAAACGTCTCATACCGCTTATGCTTAATCGACGGCAGTTATCAAAATATTGCATGTACCAAAATCATCATAAACAATACATACTAAACACAATTTTCACACTTCTTGTAGTGGCGGAATTCAAATAGAAAACGTTCTATAGCGTTTCTGACAGCAGAATGGTAACAGTATTTCCTGAAAGGTAACAGTGTGTCTACCAACTGCTGCTGTTGGATCATTGGCTGATATTGAGCTTCATACCTGCCACCTGGGTTTCCACGCCCTAGTCGCTACATAAAAAGCAGCACAGCAGCACAGCCTGATGGAGCACAGCCAGAGAGCAGGACAGCCTGCAGACAGAGGGCTGTCGCAATAAGCGAACTGAGAAATTTTAAAGACTGTCTCTTTTATTGCATATGGAAATGGCCTAGATATTGATCACTTTAATGAAGCCCATTCAGCAGACAACATCCTGTGTATTTGGTTTACAATTGTTCCTCGTTTTGCCCCACTACTGATGGGGCCGAAGAGGAAGGTGTTGAAAAAATAATGAAAGAATTGAAAATGAGATACCGGTGTTTTTTGATGTTTTGGTCTGTCCATCCTTCCAACATATTAGTCCAACATGGCTCAGGAAATCATGACCTGATTTCCTCCGGATTTCCCATGATTATTCAATTAATTTAAAACTTTTGTATAATTGTCACTGCAGCCTGTAGTGGTTGCTTTAGACCTTCAGTCTTGTAAATATACAGTAGGTCAGTAAGTCTGTGGGACCTTTTTTGATCTGAATTCGCTCCAGTTTTGAAATCCATTTTTACAGTCTAAGCCCTTCTGCTCAAGGATACTCTTAAGTTTGTTGACAGTTCCTCTGTAAGACGATACTTTCTTTCCTCAGTGTAAAAATAGCTCACCTTTTCTCTGCTGAGCTGTCATTGCCCCCCCATGATGACTGCTGAGTGTTTCACCAAAGACCTAAATGTGTGGACCTATTGATTAGGAAGCTTTCAGTTCCTAATGCTCTTTATTAGTGCTTTATAAAAGGTTGTTACACTGGAAAGGTCACTTAGTTAATGCTTTGTGTGAAAAACACACAGACAGTGGTCCCATCCGTTTTTGTTTGCTACAGGTGCCTGATGCTGATTCCAATTCGACCTAGGTTTTGAATAAAATTAATATACATTCTTACGTTCAGTCTCTAAGTACACTTTAATTCACCTATTCCTTACAGGTCTCTAATTCTGAGGTACTTAAATTGGATTTACAACTACGGGGCTTAAGAGTTCACAAGAATTGCATTGCAAAGTTGTTTTTGAGTTACAGCAAATATACATAACACAACACAATGAACATTCTCTGCTTCCTGTGCAACACATACACTCTACATGGTTTTCTACTGGTGCACTATTTAACAATTAAAAGTCAGTTGAAAAAATAAACAAAATACTCTTTGCAACAAGTTACATACCAAATAAACTCTTAATGCAATCAACTCTGTGAACCTCTGCAGGCGTTCCAGGCTTCAGACAAAATGAGATTAAGCACAGTACAACTGGCTTACAGTATTTGAAAAAACTCACACCTCTGAAGTGAGGGCTTGTGTATGGCTGCAGATCTCCTGCTTCCTGGCCAACGGCAACAGGAGGGGTTCAACCACCTCTGTCCACTTATGTTTGATATCACTTTTGTGCAGGCCATTATATTTCTCCCTGCCTCAAAGCCTCTCTGGCACCATCCAGACCAGATAATTGCGTGTTTGTGTGGTCTGGTTGTTCCAGGATAATGCATGCCTAAAATGATTTTGACATCGACACAAGTTGATGCATTATCCTTTAAAAATATAATTAAAATCCTGTAGAGATGATTTGTCTATTATTTATATGAAACTAGGCAGTGCAACATAGTACTGTTGTTTCAAGAAAAAATGATATTGGCTGTCTTTGGAATATGAATAAATCCATACTCCAAGGTGGTTATGCTGTGTATCAATCTTATTTTTGCCCTTTTTCAAACTTCAAATTATTTTTTTGAAAAAATGATCTTGTTATCTCTGATGACCTGCCATCCTGAGGCCTTTCCAAACACAGAACCTTACTCTTGAGTCCCATTGAGTTGTTCCTCCCTGAGACTCTATCCTGCCTGCTCCCCTGAGCCCATTGATTATTTGATTTATTGATCCAACCAATGTTTTTTCCATTAAGACGTAAAGGGAAACTTTGTCCACTCTTGTAAGGAGATGGTAAAGCGGGAAGGCCGGGAGTTGGAGAAGCCTATTAATTTTGTGGACAGTGACTCTGATCATTTTGAACAGCCTGGGATCGACAACCCATCCCCAGGCGGTGCAAAGCCTCGATTGGGCGGAGAGGAAAGCAGCCCATGGGCGTGTCCATCAGCAACAAACATTCTACAACTCGACAAAATCAAGAGAGGGTATTAACTGTGATGCCCATCGATTGGTCATCACTGCACACAGTCAAAGAGACAAGTTGGCCCATTCGTTTTGTCTGAAGACAGAGAGAGACCTGGTGTGATTGCAAGGGACTGCAAACAGCAAAATGGACAGCGTGGGTCAACGGGGTCATCTTCAGCTGGAGACACATTTTTTTAGAAAGTTGCAGATAGACAAGGAATCAGGTGAGGGATGGGAAGAAAGACAAGATAGACAGAGGGTAACATAGAATGACAGAGTGAAGGAGAAAAATACAGAGCTCCATAGGGGACTGATCGAAGCACTGTCATTAACAGTTGGGGCAGAGATTCCCTGCTGGCTCTACTGACCACTGTTCACCGAGGCTCATTCTTTCCAGATAGATCTGTGAGCAGGGGGGAGATATATTAACAGCTTAGAGCCAGCTTTATTCTGTTGTTTTTGGCAGAATCTTACAGGTGGGGGGGTCAGCTTAAACAACAAGTTTGAAGCTGAGAGACTCTCCTTCTTCCTGAGGCTTGACACCAAGCTGAGTGCATGCACAATGGACACAAATTTAAACCTGCGAGTGCTAGGGGAGTCCACACTTGCTCTGGATTCTTTTCTTTTTTCCGTGAATGTAATATTCTGTAAAAGTACTGTACACAATGCAAGTTTCCCAAAGATATTGGACACAATTCATTGTGTCAGACATTGAAGCTTTTTACATCCTACATTCTACTAACTTTTCAACTTCTTAATAAAGGAGATTTTGGTAGTTGCAGTTACAACTCAGGATTCCATTTTTTCTTTTTGGCAAGAAAAAACAAAATGGTTGTTCCTAGGTGAACAGCATTTACAATAGCTACAGCAGTTTTTACTGAATTATGACCAGAGAGATAAAACTTGCACAGTAAGGGCAAAGTAGTGAGTAAAACAAATGTAACTTCACCTAAATCAAAACAAAGCATTTCTGGTGGCTGCATGGTGCTTTTATGATTTAATACTAGCAAGTGAAGATACTATAGTCCTTTCCTTTCACAACAATTATTCCTTTTATGATTCTTGAACATTGGTACATAATTGTGAGTCTATTAAAAAGCCAATTTTGATTGTTTTAGATCATGGAATTTGTTTTAATTATACCACTAACTGAGTAGAATAAGTAAGGATAAACAAGAAAGATCAGGAACATTTTCCTACATTTGCTGAATTTTTACACTAAAAGGAGACAACACACAGCTAGCACCACATTGCTTCATACAATTCATTACGTCTTGTAAATTATTACATAAGGTTGCTGTCATTTAAAATGCTATTTTACAGCATCATGCCTCATCTTGTTTTAAGAGACAGTATAAACGCCTGTCTGTTAAAACACAATATAGTATGCTACAAATATGTTTCAATTACCTGCATCTGGCAAACAGGCAAATACAAGCATACAGTACCCACATACACACAATGTAAATGTACAGCATATCCATTGATGGTAAATGTGTGTGTGTATCTCAGTAGAAAATCATGTCCGTATTTGTATCTGTGCTCCTGTTTTATTTCACCTTGTATTAAATGATTGATTAATCAGGTCCACATGAATGATGTCAACACGCACATTTTGTGAAATGTTTGGGTGAGCCTAATGACAATTCGACGCAAAGCCAATCTAGAGAGTGGACAAGAACGGTGATTGAAATTCATTGCTTTTGAATGGCTGTAATTTCTGTCCAGGTCAGAATATGCCAATTGCCATGAGGACTGGCCATTTCCCAAACCTGCAATTAAACAGGGAGCACATAAATCATAGGAGGAGGATGATAGACAGACAGTGACTTTCTAATCGCAGGCATTCAGCTGTAGAAGAATTGAGTTTTATTAGAATTCCTCAGGCGTGAGTGGCAGATGACACTATTTTTTTAGTCAAAATGTATAGTTATTAATGAGACATAGGATTTCCTTAACTTTATGCATTTCTGAAATATGTTTTACTGCATATCATATTTCACAAACCTTGTTGCTGCCCGATAATGAAATGGGCAACTGTGAATCAGCCATTCATCTGCCAATCTCTCCGTCTATCTCAAGCATCGACCTGGCTGGATGCAATTAACTGGACTTTGACGAGTCTTCATAAAGTGGTATTTTCAAAAATGACCCTCATTAGCTGAAGGGCTGCTTTTGTGTCTGTACATGATACCTAATATGTCACATGCTGTTGATCAGACTTTATAAAAGACTCAAAAATTGTGGACAAATTATTCGTCCCTGCTGTGTTTCAGCATTTAAAATCTGTAATAATTGGACTGAGAATGGGTATACACTAAATATAGCTTTTGCTTATAGTGCCACTACATTTTCACATTTTACTTTTCATAAAAATTTGAATTAATAATTTCTATGAATCCAACAAACCAATGATTACCTCTCCCACGTGCTAATTCTATGTTCTCCTTTTCAAACATTGAAGCAACAACCCAAACAATTATTTTAAATCCATCTTGGCCAAATCATCATTGTGTGCATCTCAGCATATATATGTGTTTGACCACGGAAACACTCACACATTCACACACAGTCAGGTAGCGGACAGGGGCTGTAACTCCCACTGCACAAAGCCATTATTCCTGGTGTAATTTAAGACAGCCCTTTGTAACACAGTAATTATGGCAGATGGGAAGATTTTCACATTACAGTAATCTAGAATTGCTGATGGGTCGCTGAACTTCTTCAGTGAGAGGGTAGAGGTCTATGAACAGATTAACAGAACAATCTTTCATGTTTTATCTCCACGACGCATACAGAGAATGGCTGTGGTCAGGTTGCCTTTAAATCACCGAGTCAATTATCCTGTCCATATGGGACAGCAGTGATTTGGATATTAAAGACGGGCAGAGCTGAGAGCGAAGGGGCTGTATCAAAGGAGTCTCCCCAAGCTGTCTTGTATCCCTTAAGGCTATACTTATGAACACCTGACTGACTCCGATTTAGGACTGCGCTGGTTGTGATAGTTGTGGCAGCGGTAGCAGGTTGAGATGAGATGGAAGATGGAGCACCTGGTCCAAGAAGAACTGTTAACATCTCCAGGGAATCTCATAATTAGCATTAGATTTACATCATAGCACCTCTGAAAACACTTTTGTTTCTGGCAGCACAATAACACCTACACCTTTAATGTTTTAGAATATATATCCACATGCTGCAGCGTTACAGAAACATTATGCTCAAGAGTGACATTACAGGGTCTTTTTAAGTAAGATAGTTATACAAGAAACTGTGACATGAAAGAAGACCGTGTATATTTTAATTTGACTTCAGGGGTCGATAAAAAAAACCCCCAAAGATAAGTGTATTAGTGTTAGTGTTTAAAGCAGCTATAATCATTGTCTTTATGATTACACTGGATCAAGTGGATATACTGTATGTAATGTAAAAGGAGGCCCTTGTAGTGATGAACCTACACAGAGTTATCACTGGACTCTGCAGCTCCCCTCAGCTCTATGCACCATTTTAGCATCTTTCAGCTCATTGTTTTGGTTTATGCTTCGGTTGACGCTAGCAGCCATCATTGTGTTGTTTTTGACAACAGCAGGCAGCTGTTTTCAGCAAGAAGCTCCAAAAACCCACTTTATGCTACCTGTCCAGCAACAAGAGACTGGGTGGTGAACATAGTGAAGCATTTAGCAGCTAAAGAGCCAGATACCTCAGGATCTGGAGGAAACCGAGCTAAAAGGAGAACAGTTAATGGAGTTATATTCAACACATGAACAAAAACACAACTCAAAATAAATGATCATGTTATTCTATACGAGCTGGATGTGTAAATAGGCAACTGTATGCTATTTCAACTTAACAGGTGATAATATGTCGTTCTTGTGTTTCCGCTGCCCTAAAATGGTAAAAAAAAAAAAAACATTATTTATTGCAGATTTAAAAAGATGTACTGTATGTTGCAGCTACATGTGATGGTGCAACAACTGTTTCATTTTAGGATATTAGGGACGCATGTAAAGAGTTTCATTCCAAAATGTGATATATCCATCATTTGATTTATGTGAAACACAGAATGACAGCACATACTGTACTTCAGGGTGGCAGGAAGCTGAAGATCTTGGTTGACAAAATAACCACTGAAGTGGAATTCTATAACGAACCGATAAACAAATCAAAGGCTTTTTTCCCCATTCATGCTTCTTAATTGTTGCAAAGAAACATCACATTCGATCACACGCTTTGAGCAGTTAATC